>NC_092103.1:11849912-12199912 GCF_045679555.1 Salvelinus alpinus | reverse complement strand
GTAAACTGAGATTTTTGGATGTAAATATGAACTTTATCGAACAAAACATACATGTATTGTGTAACATGAAGTCCTTTGAGTGTCATCTGATGAAGATTAATTTTATCTCTATTTCTGCTTTTTGTGACTCCTCTCTTTGGTAGGAAAAATGGCTGTTTTTCTGTGACTAGGTGCTGACCTAACATAATCGTTTGGTGTGCTTTCGTCGTAAAGCCTTTTTGAAATCGGACACTGTGGCTGGATTTACAACAAGTGTATCTTTAAAATGGTGTAAAATACCTGTATGTTTGAGGAATTTTAATTATGGGATTTCTGTTGTTTTGAATTTGGCACCCTGCAATTTCACTGGCTGTTGACGAGGTGGGACGCTACCGTCCCGAATATCCCAGAGAGATTAATATGGTCAAATCCGTAAACTGTCATTTTGAAAACAAAACGTTTATTCTTTCAGTGAAATACGGAACCGTTCCGTATTTTATCTAACCCCCCATCTCTAAGTCTAAATATTGCTGTCACATTGCACAACCTTCAATGTTATGTCATAATTATGATTCTGGCAAATTAATTACGGTCTTTGTTAGGAAGAAATGGTCTTCACACAGTTCGCAACGAGCCAGGCGGCCCAAACTGCTTGCACAGAATTCAAGAGAAGTGACACAATTTGCCTAGTTAAAAAACATTCATGTTAGCAGGCAATATTAACTAAATATGCAGGTTTAAAAATATATACTTGTGTATTGATTTTAAGAAAGGCATTCACGTTTATGGTTAGGTACACATTGGTGCAATGACGGTGCTTTTTTCGCGAATGCGCTTGATAAATCATCACCCGTTTGGCGAAGTAGGCTGTGATTCGATGATAAATTAGCACGCACCGCATTGATTATATGCAACGCAGGACAAGCTAGATAAACTAGAAATATCATCAACCATGTGTAGTTAACTAGTGATTATGTTAAGATTGATTGTTTTTTATATGATGAGTTTAATGCTAGCTAGCAACTTACCTTAGCTCCTTGCTGCACTCGCATAACAGGTAGTCAGCCTGCCACGCAGTCTCCTCGTGGAGTGCAATTGGTCATAATCTGTGTCCAAAAATGACGGTTGTTATGAAAACTTGAAATCGGCCCTAATTAATCGTCCATTCCGATTAATCGGTCGACGTCTATGTTGTACCCACTGTGGCTATTAAAACCTTCCCTAACCAGAAACCGTGGATTGATGGCAGCATTCGCGCAAAACTTAAAGCACGTACAACCGCATTTAATCATGGCAAGGCGACGGGAAACATGGTTGAATACAAACAGTGTAGTTAATCCCTCCGTAAGGCAATCAAACAAGCAAAGCATCAGTATAGAGAGAATGCGGAGTCGTGAGAACGCGGAGTCGCAATTCAGCGGCTCAAACACGAGAAGTATGTGGCAGGGTCTACAGACAATCACGGATTACAAAAAGAAAACCAGCCCTGTCGCAGACATCGACGTCTTGCTCCCAGACAAATGAAAACAACTTCTTTGCACACTCTGAGGACAATACAGTGCCACCGACACGGCCCGCTACCAAAGACAGGGTTCTCCTTCTCTGTGGCCGACGTGAGTAAAACAGCTAAACGTGTTAACCCTCGCAAGGCTGCCGGCCCAGATGGCATCCCTAGCCGCGTCCTCGGAGCATGCACAACCCAGCTGGCTGGTGTGTTTATGGATATATTCAATCAATCCCTATCCCAGTCTGCTGTCCCCACATGCCTCAAGATGGCCACCATTGTTCCTGTTCCCAAGAAAGCTAAGGTAACTGAACTAAATGACTATGCTTTGAGAGACAAGTCAAGGATCATATCACCTCCACCCTACCTGTCACCATAGACCCACTCCAATATGCTTACCGCCACAATTAGTCCACAGACGACGCAATCGCCATCACACTGCCCTATCCCACCTGGACAAGAGGAATACCTATGTAAGAATGCTGTTCATTGACTACAGCTCAGCATTCAACACCATAGTACCCTCCAAACACATCATTAAGCTTGAGACCCTGGGTCTCGACCACGCCATGTGCAACTGGGTCCTGGACTTCCTGACGGGCTGCCCGTAGGTGGTGAAGGTAGGAAACAACATCTCCACTCCGCTGATCCTCAACACTGGGGCCCCACAAGTGTGCTTTCTCAGGCCCCTCCAGTACTCCCTGTTCACCCATGACTGCGTGGCCATGCACGCCTCCAACTCAAATCATCAAGTTTGCAGACGACACTACAGTGTTGGGCTTGATTACCAACAACGACAAGACAGCCTACAGGGAGGAGGTGAGGGCCTTCGGAGTGTGGTGTCAAGAAAATAACCTCTCACTCAATGTCAGCAAAACAAGAGATGATCGTTGACTTCAGGGAACAGCAAAGGGAGCACCCCCCTATCCAATAAGCTCATCAACTGCGTCTGCATGCCATTGAAACGCTTGCTCAACAAAAGTGCCGACACAGACAGTGGGGTTAACTTGGAAAAGTACTCTACTAGAGGCTGTGAACAAGCTATTCGGTGCCATTCTCTCTCATCCTCTTTACTGTGTCGCCACCATGCTCGATGCTAGGTACAAGGGCCGCTACTTCGTTAACAGGCATTGTCCCTGAGCCTCTTTACTGTGTCGCCACCATGCTCGATGCTAGGTACAAGGACCGCTACTTCGTTAACAGGCATTCTCTCTGAGCCTCTTTACTGTGTCGCCACCATGCTCGATGCTAGGTACAAGGACCGCTACTTCGATGCAGACAAGAAACAGGGTTTACGTGAAATGTTACAGACAGAGCTGAACAAGATGGAAACGGACACAATGACAGTGAAACGACTGATGAAATGAACAATGAAACAGCACAGCAAGTTAGTGAAAGAAATAGGTTTTGATTATGTTTTACTGGTAATCGTGACATACGGAAATGCTAACAAAATAACTTTTTGGTCAGTGTGTGTGTGTGTTTCAACTATTTAACTGTACTAGAATGCTTAAAAGGCCGCTAAAATTTTAAATATCGGTTATCGGTATAGGATTTTATGGCAAGGAAAATATCGGATATCGGTATCGGCCAAAAATGTCATAGGTACATCCCTATTTCCAACTATAACTGGACTAGGAGTATTACATGAAATATCTAGAATTCTAGATGTACATGTGATAAGCTGATCACCACTGCATAAAATGGTTTAAAAAGTACGATAACAGACAGTACACTAGAAACTGCTTCTCCAATAGAAATCCCCAGTCATGCTTGTAGACGATGTCGTGGCGACGTTGGCTTGCTGAGCTTATGCACAGAAAACACGTCATCGGGCATGACCGTGCAGGCCGTCAAATCAAAAGGCACTCGTTCGATATGAACTTATTTTTGGCGAAAATGAAAACGTGTCAGTTTGTCACATTCATGAGGATGGAGTAATAACACATCCAGCTACTTCAGACATTGGCTCGAATCTACGTAGTGTCTTTAGATTGAGAAAATGAACACCTAAAAAGGGAGAAAATGAACACCTAAAACGGGGGGAAATGAACACCTAAAAAGGGGGGAAATTAACACCTAAAAAGGGGGAAAATTAACACCTAAAAAGGAAGAATTTTTCACTTCTCCCGTTGACTTCCCAAACCCGTCTGGTCTGTCAAGTCCGCATCGTGAAGCGTTCCCGGAAGTATCACGATGTTGGGCCTCTGGGTTTAACTCTGATAATATGCTAGCTACATCCATAACAACATTGTGGAGCAGAGAGACAGGCACAGAAACATTAGCAGTGGAGTAATATGGTAATTCCTCCTACTGTACCATCCTCTTCCAGACGGGCACACACAGCAGAGCCAAGTGGAGCAGCCATGTGAAAAACTAGGCAATTACAGCTGGATGATAACGGCCACCAAGGCCAACAGCCTGGAAGATGAATCACACCCTGTGCCATCACAAAGTGGGAAACCAGCAGCCTCACTGCCCGACCCGCTTGTGGGGACTAGGGAGGTTGAGTGCGCGTGCGCTCATCTGTTTGCTCATGTGTGCGCCTGTGCCTGCGTAGTGTGCATGTGCGCCTGTGTGTCACGGAGGACGACTTCATATCCGTTCAGCCTGTCACCTGGCCCAAATGTTATGAGTGGAGGACATAAGGGGACAAGGAAGGAATGTTTCCGGGAAGATTCTGCATTTTCTCATGGCAACAGAACACAGAGATATTGTGCTCTGCCAGAAGAAGAATGATGAGTGCTGGCTGGATATCTTAGGCCCGGTCCCATTCATCACAGGGGACCAATCGAAAGGCAGTCGCGACAGTAATCAATGAGCCTGTCACTGATAAGGAGAAGGTTTCTTAAGCACAAAGACACTTGCACTTTGGTATGCATTGTCTCTCCCTCTCGCACACTCTCCCTATCACACGCTCAGAGAGAAAGAGAGAGCAAAAGAGGGAGAAGGATAAACAGAGAGAAACTGAAAGATAAACTGAAAAAGAGTGAGAGAGAAAACATCAAGTCAAAGAGTTTCTCCCTAGGGAAGGTTAAAGAGCGAACGGAGAGGATTTCTCCATCTTTCGTATTTATTCACCCCTTGTTTTACCAGATGAGTTGACCGAGAATACATTCTCACTTACAGCAACGGCCTGGGTAATAGTTATAGGGGAGGTGCAGCTCAATCTAAAGGGCGGCCGTCAGAGAGACCTACCCGTCTGGCTCCCTCTCTGTCCTCCATCCTCTCCTCATCCTCTGTCCTGGGCTTAAACCTCTTCTGCTATGGGTTGGCCTGGCACCCTGAAAGGCTTCGGTTCCAGCCCAGTAAGAGGTTTATCCTCTACACATTCACAACAGAAAGAGCTCCAGAAAGAGTCTTAGTGGCTCAAGGCGACAGAACAAGGTCCTGACTGAAAGACTGCATGAATGGGGCTGATAAAGTGTGTAACACCAAGAAGTAAGCCTCCATTGTAGAACACATGTCAATGCCCCAGCTCATTGTCTGCTTCTATAATTGATTCCTGGGAAGAAGAAAAAAACAACGGTAGTCTGAGAGATGGATGGTATAAAATAAAAATACCTGTAGTGACAAGTGTCGACTGGCTTCATAACCAAAACCTATTCAGAGTGCTTTTCCTTCTGTCCTTTCTCAGTTCCCTGTTGTGTGCTGGTCAAGGCTATATTATTACCTGAGTCACCGTGCTGCTGCTGCTGCCTACCTGATGGCCAGGCTGGGTTGAAGGCTGCTGAGATCACTCCCATAGGGGAGCACTCTGACTCCTGAGACTCAATACACAGCACGCACGCACACCCTTTCATAGACGTAGAAATAAATATAAGCTAGGCTACACAAACACACGCGCCAGTGACTGTTTACCTTGAGAAGAGACCCTTCAACCTTAAAACACACTGAAACCCCTGATTCCTTTTTCCCATTTGCAATTACCCGGTGTGCTACTTGACATTATCCCTCGCCAAGGACAAGTGGCTGTTTGTGGTAGAGAGAGCCTCATGCCTCGTGGGGCCATGATTTAAGATGTTGTGCTTTATGACGCTGGTAAGATAGAGTAGAAATTTACCTCAGCGCAGCAGAATGGGAAAAAACAACAGTCAAGGCAAAAGGGTGCTACAGATACAAATAACTCTGGAAAATCCATTACTGTCCAAGGTGAATTCACTGAACAATAACGCTAGCTACTACTGTAGCTGTGGGATTGAAAATCTTGTGTCTGGGGCAAACAATTAGCAGCTGGAAGGAGTGTTTAATAAAAAGTATACAGCCAGCTTCAAAATCAATACTCCATCTGCAGCGCCATTCATGCAAACCCTCCCTACAGCATCGGCCCTTGGGAAACCAGAGAGCTAGGCTACTCTTCAGAAACGGCGTTTCAAAACATAAGCGTCTGACGATAGAGCCTATCAATTGACAACACAGCACAATCACTGGACTCACTCTTCCAAAGAGTCTAAAAATAGCCTAGAGATCCCCCATGCTTCAGTTTAGACTGACATTCCTCCCGAGCCAAGGTTAGTGAGAGTGACAACCCCACTGGACCCGGTCAAACAGAAGTGGCCAGTGAATGGAAAGCTACATGCCACATGTTAGTTATTATACAGGAGAAAAAGAGAAGGAGTAGGGGGATGATCAAGGTCCTCTCTTCCAGTGCACCGTCCGGTTGAGAGAATTGATCCTCCCCTCCCCCCTACAGGCAACCAGCCTCTGAATACCAATCACTGAGGTAATTAATAGGAGGAGTTAATGTTGCCTAAGATAGCAGTTTCTCTGAAATGTCTCTGTGAACTCCCATTACTGTTGCCCACCGAACATTGTCTCATCAGCAGAAATAAATTAGCTTTCTTGAGGAGAGAAGGGGCTTGAAAAGAATGGGATCTTATCACCCCTGGAAAATCCCAACAGAGAAAATTTGATTTGAAAATGATTTAAGGGTAGGACGGTTTCTGTTGTAGTCTTTATTTTTCACTTGTGTGTGCCAACTAACAGGCTGGGGGTTAATAGGTGAAGAGCTGTGTGATATGACCTCCTCATGCTCTCCCAAGGCAGGAAAAACAGTCTCTGTGAGTAATTATTCCACTTAATTAGCAAGTTGCCTCATTAAATGGGACTCAGAGAGATAAGCCTAGATAGATGCTGCATTAGGTGGAACGCTAACACAAATACAAACCAATAAGATTATAGGAGCCTGATAATGAGCCCGCTGCGTATAAAGTCCAGAGCCAACCATGACAGAGCGACAAACAAATGACGGATGAACAGGCTTTATTCAAAACCAGGAATTAACTGGATTTGTTTCATGCGGGTGATCTGGTTCCTTCACATTACTCCTTAACCCCTAGACCACACATCGCATACAAACTAGGGCTGTGACAATACTAGTATAGCCATGTTTTTTCCCCATGGCAATAATGAACACGAAGCAGACCAAACTTTGTTCCTTTATAAACCCGCTGTATGTAGAATATTGTGTGCTATAGTTTGGCAAATATATATGTGTGACTCTGGATGACAACATGATGTTTGTTTCCAACATTAGGGCTGTTTTCCTAAAGAAGTTAAATCCACTTCCTGTTTTGTTTCCTTGCCACGACAACAACTAGTATCGCGATAATGGTATAGTCCCAGCCCTAATACAAACTGTGTGGCGCAGGAATGCACCTAACCCTCCCACTAAGAGTCGTATGAGAGGACAGTGCCTCAATCAGAGAGACAAAAGCCAGACAATAAACCTCCTCTGCAGTATTAGTGATTCAGTCATAAACAGACAAAAAAAGCTCAGAAACAGCCTTCCACACCGAGGGACTGGAATGGACCAAAAGTGCCAAGCCTCTCCTGCTCCAGATCAATGAGAGCAGTCTCCATGGCAGGGCCACCGCTGGCCTGGGTAGCTATTTCTGGAGAGCCAGTGGAAACCATATAGTCAGCCTGAACACAACCCCATCCCCACCCCATTGCAGCTGGCTCCTGTTGTGGACCGGGCAGGGAGAAGAGGACATGGCCTGCAGCGTAATCAATGGGCAGGTGATTGAACAGCGTGGCAATATTTTTTGCAGTAACGCATTGGGCATCTGTGTGGTTAAAGAACTTTAACATTATCATGGCTAGGCTTGCTACAAAGATAAGGAGCCTCTCTACAGCCTCTCCTCTCTGCTGAGTCCTGAAGGCCGCCCTTACTGAGGATCAACACATCAGAATGACACTGAATCTCGGGATTTAGGACTCAGAGAACAATGTTTGAGATAGAGGCTTAACGGAGTAGGAAGACTGTGCAAATCAGAATTCTACTGAAGGTTTGGATAGCCAACTGGAGATTTCAATATTGTTGTTGCAGTTTTATCTGCCTTTGTGTTTTTATTTTTTGCAGAGAGGGAGACCTCTACCTGTGGGATAGGACGGAGAGGAGAGAAGAGAAGAGGTTGGTGGAGAGAGCGATTCGATGACATGGTGTGTTTGCTCTCACAGATCAGAGCTGGCTGTCTGACAAAGCTAACGTGACCAGAGAGAAGACTGACAAGAAACCAACAGTAGGGCTGTGAAGGTCTTGGAATTTGATGTTATGGTAAATATGAATCAATACATTAACAAATGCCAGGTTGAAGAGGATCTGTCACATTTTCCTACTGACAACTTTAACAGATTCAAAATAAAGAAATTTGCCTACCTTTTCCTTGTCTGTTGGCTTTTCTGCATATAAAAACATTTAATACAAATCCTATTTTGACGCACAAAACCAGTCCTATGGGTTTTGTCACACTTTTCCCGAAACATTTGCATAACGTCACTAACCCTGCTGCTGCGGTCATTCGACAGCATTGGCATATGTTCTTCAAAGAGAGGACGCGGTAATGAGAAAAATAATGTAGACTACTGAAAACAGGCTTTTTACAATCTTGACAGGAGCATTTGATTCTTATTAAAGAGATGGAGTCCAGACATGCAAATTTCGGAAAACGTTTTGAAAGGACATATAGGCCTATAGAGAGAATCAGTGAACTCACAACCCCCTGTAAAAGCACCCGTCAATCAAAGCAACCAGCGTACACTAACGGTCAAAAGTTATAGAACACCTACTCATTCGAGGGTTTTTCTTCATTCTTACTATTTTCTAGATTGTAGAATAATAGTGAAGACATCAAAACTATTAAATAACACATATGGAATCATGTAGTAATCAAAAAAGTGCAAAACAATTTTAGATTCTTCAGAAAGCCACCCTTTGCCTTCATGACAGCTTTGCACACTTGGCATTCTCTCAACCAGCCAAAATAGCAAATATTTCTCCTTCACTTAAAACGTATTGTTTTTAAACTAGGCCTACTTTAGGCATTACTGAAAGTAGGCTATAAGATAATGAATTGACAAGGAAAGTATGACAAGGACAGCTATGTTATAGTATGAAGACGAAATGTACAATCATTAAAATAGAAACCAATACACGCATCATGTCCATAACCTTCTTATCAGCAACACGGATTATCGAGGGGGAGAGTGTTGAAAAGATTCTTCAAATACTGTGAGGAACTGTTATAATTTGAATGTTTTGGTTAATTTCATATGTTAAAAAAAATTGATTTGTTGACTTATTAGTGTGTGATGAAGAAGAAAAATCCCTGCTGGACATTTTCCTACATTTGTGAGAAGCAGGCCTGGTATTTCTATGCGTGCTCAGGCGCGCACGCAACGTCAACAAGACCGAGAAACCGGACATGCTCATTGCGCATGTAAATGATCGTATGAAATGAGCCAAAACTTGTTTCTCACAAGTGTAAGAGGTTTTGAGCTCTGCAAACAACGTTTCCACTCCGAGAATGAGAACAGTGAATTTACTGTAATTATGGAGAGTATTTAATTCATGGACAAAATTGAATGTAACTAAATGACAGGGATAAACTGTAAATTGGCTGTTTTACATGGACATTCATAGAAGGGCATTGCGAACCGACGCTGTATAGCCTAGGCTAGTACTCTACTTTGCGGGGATAGGAGGACGTCAGTATTTTTGGTCTCGTCTAGGGCATAATATTGGTTAGGACCGGTTCAGCATTGATTAGTGTATAAATTGAGTAAAGATTATGTATCATATTACACCATGCCAAATTGGAGAGGATTGGCGCATCGTCCATTTGACACAACATTAGCTCATTATAGGCCTCATAGCAGGAACAACCTTGTCGACTGCTGTTGAATAATTCATGAAGTCAGACACATCAACCTTTTTTAAAAAGACCAATTTATTTATTTACTAGCAAGCAACGAAAACATGCATTGTGTAAAAGAATGTCCACACAAACAATTGTTTTAATGAAGTGCCATAACACTCCACACACATACACAGGGGCGGCAGGTAGCTTAGTGGTTAGAGCATCAAGCCAGTAACCGAAAGGTTGCAAGATCGAATCCCTGAGCTGACAAGGTAAAAATATGTCGTTCTGCGCCCTGAACAAAGAAGTTAACCCACTGTTCCTAGGCCGTCATTGTAAATAAGAATTTGTTCTTAAATGACATGCCTAGTTAAATAAAGGTTCAATTAAAAATATAAAAAAACATTAGCATATTAGCTGCTCAAGCATCAAAGGACAGTTGGAAAGTTCAAGTTAGCAAAACAATTGCTTATAATCATTAGTAAACACTCCTGCTATTAGGTGACATTGACCTACATGAAAATAAAACAATTCATGAGGGTCTTGATCCATAAACGTCAGTTGCACGGTTATTCAATTACAATCGCAGCCATAACCAATAGCCCTCTGCCACTGACTTCATTCAAAGACAGCACATCGACACCAATATGTCAAATACCTTAGGTGTATCCGGAGCCTTATGTGGATTTCAGAAGGATTTTGTCATGGCATCTCAATAGTATAGGGATTGGGAAAGCACAGTAGGCTATAAGCATCTTCAATCCAGGTATAATGAAAACGCCAATGTAAAGAGCGGCAGCAGTGCATACCTGAGCACTACGCCATCAGAGAGATCTATCACCCAGAGGACAGCGAGACACACAACTAAACACAGTGGGGAACCTTGAGGGCCATGTAGACCTTCAGAGAAGGCCTAACGATTTATGAAAATGTAGTTCCATTTATATCTCATCTTTACAATTTGAATAAAAAAAAAATTCCAATCAGGATTTTCTTTGGTGGTGTCACGCCCTGACCGTAGAGATCCTTTTATTCTCTATGTTTGTTTGGTCAGGGTGTGACTCGGGTGGGAAAGTCTATGCTTTCTGGTTCTTTGTTTTTGGCCGGGTATGATTCTCAATCAGGGACAGCTGTCTATCGTTGTCTCTGATTGGGAATCAGACTTAGGCAGCCTTTTTTCCTTTTCTCATTTGTGGGTTGTTGTCTTTGTTAGTGGCCTTACAGAGCTTCACGTTCGTTTTGTTGGTTATTGTTTTTGTTGGCGACATTAAAAATAAAAGAATGTACGCTTACCACGCTGCACCTTGGTCCGGTAATTTCCTTGACGACGATCGTGACAGGTGGTCTCCGGGTAGAAAAATCAAGCTTGGTCAGCCAGCCATAGGCTCAGCCTTCAGAAGCTGGACAGAAGGCCTCTAGCATTCAACTGTATTAGAGCAGAATTTTCGAGTGACAGTGGAATGAACCAATCACATTTTGACTTGTAAAGGGCGGGACCTTAAAAAGAAAAAGGTGACGTGTCTAGGCTTTCTCAGAGGCCTACTGAGAGCGCAAGAGAAAATCAGTGGTGCAAGCAGTACTTTTCCCCCGTGAAGGCAAGTAAAGTTAGCTAGCTTGTGTTGTATTATTTTGACAATAGCGACAGCGACTGCAGCAGTTGTTATCAACGTCAATGTGGATGCTGTCGCTAATTTGTTAAAATCACCCTTTTCAAGATTAACTTTTCATCTTCTTTCAAACTTTATTTACAAATTATCATCTGGTGAGTGGCACTGTTTTTTGTTGCAGCTCGCTTGCTGTTAGTTATCGCTTTGAAAATGACTGAAACATAGTGGCCAAATATAAACTTTAGATCACCGGTTAGTGCGATTAAGCTGATGAAATTGAATTTGCAATCGGAAGTAACAGCTGGTTTGTTAATTTCATTTGTGAAAATGCTTTTGTATTGTTATGATTTCATGGGGCTTACTGGAGTGAATGGACTGCTTAATCTTTAACATTAATTGATGTGCGACTGCTGTCGTCTGTCTATCAGCCGTGTCTATGTGTTCGACCAAAACTGTCTCTCCTTCAGGCCAGTAGAGTGCACAGGTATTACGGTCACTGTCCTTTCAGCACAACGAGCCTGGCACCTTTGATGTGACACTGTTGTTGTCACTATTGGTGATTGTGTGATAGTGGCCTTAGGCTAGCATAGGTGTTGTAAACAGTGTTTTTTTTGTCTTGCTGGTCACATTATTTTATGCTGTGTGTCACGTGTTGTGTCCATTTGTACGCAGCCTGAAGCGCGGCCAGGCCTGTTTGATTCATTCATGATGTCATCAAAAAGCATTGCTCCTCCTTCAATACAACTAGAATTGTCCGACTCCAGAAGACATCATGTCGGGCGCATTAAATGACGCTATGTTTTTTGTTATCTTCTTGAGTTTGATACAACGTATTGGAAGATTTTTGGTCCCTCTGAAGGCCTAAGTCCAATAGTCACGATTCACCACTGACTAAACAGGCCCACATCTGTTTAACTCACCATCAGACAGGCCTGCCTGTCATCTCTCTAGATCTGGGTTGCATAATACCTCCCAACTTTGGCAGCATGTCTCCCTGATTGTCAATGAGCACCCTGACCTGTCTGGTCTGATGTGGTGCTCTGCGTGTTGTGATCTGATCCTACCACAGATGCAAAGCTTGGTTTCTCACTATGGATAAGATACATTTTCCATTCACCACCAAGCCTAGAACCTGCTGCTGCGCATTGTTGAGGTACATTTGTAATTTCACAATTAAATCGCCCACTGTGCCAATAGCACACTTATTATAATGTACGAGTCACTCAACACTGGTCACTTTAATATTGTTTTACTTTACATACTGTATTCTAGTCATAGCTCATTCTATTTAACTAGTGCTATACAAACCTTTCCTATTCACATAAACGTCCATACACACACCATTCACATACATATTGAGTGAAAAGCAAGAGCAGCAGCATAAATTATACACGTAAGCCATCTGCATTGTGAATTCACATGGATTTAAGATAATTCATATGAACTCCTTAAAGTCAATAAAACCCAGAGAGAAGACAGAGCAGCTAGGAGACACCACCGGTGTGTAAGAGAACTAATCAATGCCCACAGCGGCTGGCGGACCACAATTTCCTCGTGATTAGAGTGCCAGCCAGCCCAGCCAACAGCTAGCGCTCAGGCGCTAACAGTTTGAAGTAATTCATCCTCCAGCTCTCCGTGCCTCCTGTCAGCAGGTAGAATAGTCTGACAGCGGCCTCTGTCCCCTCAGACAAAGACTAAAAGGTGTGTTCCCTGGCCAAGAGTGTGTGAACTGATATTGAACCATACTTCCTCCCTATGGAGAGGGGGAGGAGAGGACAGAGGGACGGGACACCCTAAGAGAACAGGAGTATGAAGATTGAGAGAATCTAAAATAGATGAAGCGCAATAAGACACTTCTAATATTTAAAGGTGCAATATGTAAAACCGCTCCGCCATTTCCTGGTTGCTAAAATTCCAACTTGACAGCTGTGGGAAGCGTTGGAGTCAACATTGGCCAACATCCCTGTGGAACATCCCTGTGGAACACATTGTAGAGTCCATAGCCCGGTGAATGGATGGGTGTTCTAAGGGCAAAAGGGGGGTGCAATTCAAAATTAGGAAGGTGTTCCTAATGTTTTATACACTGTGTTTAACTCACATTTTTATGTGAATTTGGTCACGGTGCCCAAAAGGTTACATACTACAGCATTAATTTATTGTAAAGTTATGCACATCTATCCAAAATGTGTGCATGGCTACATAATTACCTGGGGCATCACATGGGAGGTAGAAACTAGTTCCAGTCGTTCAACATTAACTTACAGAAGAAATCATACTCCCTCAACCCCATTGAGCCTCCTTCCCTCACACACTCACTGTCAGTCGTGCAATGGTGGCAGTGCACTTTCCAGATCGAGTTAAACACACTGCATTCAACTGCCTTACATGATGCCATTATATCGTTATGTGCTATTATACTATCGATCATTCTTAACTTGTTTTTCCTTTTAATTACGCAGAAGAAATTACCACATTCACACGTTTATTTGGGGACAAAAGGCAGGAAAATTAACAGTAGCAAGCTTAAATACATCCAGCTTATTTGGACCCACAAAAACGAATAATCACATCACGCAAGCCATTTCACTTATCCTGGTATTTAAGCTAAGCAAAGAGGAAGTAATAATGGAGTATACCTCTTTCAATAGTAATGGAGCTTGGAGCTTTGGAATAAAATGACAGGCGAGCAGTCATTTGCAAAAAGTCTTAAAAGGGATTTGCATTCTCAATGTTAACTCTTCAAGACCTAGAACTCAAGCAAAAGGAATAAAAAAAGATTTCTATGCTAATACTAGGCCCATCTGTGAATCGCTCCTCACTGGTGCTCCCAGCACGTAGTCTGGAGACAGGAGAGGTTCTGGCTGGTGCATAGCTTCCTGCTGGGGCATAAGCTTCCTGCACATAGGACTAGAGTTGGCTGTATAAGGACATTCAGAGATACAACTTTTTAAGCAATTAAGTGTTAAATGAGGCCTATGGCCATTTAACAACCACAAAAAATGACATGGAGGAAATTAAAGTCTCCTTGCTGTCAGATGGTGAGAAGGGGGCCAGAGAAAAAGAGGAACAGAGAAGGAGAGATAAATCCCCACTGTCAATACCTAGCACTGCCTCAAGTCAGGATCATTAAACTGGCTTCTAATTGATGAGGCGAAGGCATCCCAAGGACACAAGGACACAGGATAACGACCTGAAAGTCTTCCTTCCACTCAAGAGTACGGAGAGGAGGATTATTCATAAATGAAGAAGAGCCTTGCACTTAGCCGCTTACTGTACTGCAGTCTCAGTCAAACCAGGGACCTCCGTCCTTCAGAACAAAAAACACCCAAGGCTATAACATTTCTCTGGCTATCATAACAATCTAAAGCTTTGGCTAGCAATTACTCTACTCAATGACAGAAATAGTGATGCTTTCTTAGAGGGAAGGTTTTCTCAACTGAGATCCTAAGCGTCATTAGACTGCTGTGTTATTGAGACGTTGATCATGAAGCCAGAGTGTTAATAAGTAGACCTAGGCTAATTAAAATAATATTTTACATGGATAATCTGGGTGATAGCTAACTAACTATTCATTATCTAGGAGGGCTGTAATTGAGGAATCCTTCAGTCGCCACCATGAGAGAAGACACACGGACATGCTCTAAGGGCTGGGAAAAGGTTGAAACTTTCCGGATCACCGTACTTTTGTAACCCTTTCCAGCTTTATGCCAGTCAACTCTTAATCTTAGGTCTTCTGAGGTCTCTTTTGTTCGAGGCAAGGTTCACATTAGGCAATGCTTGTTGCGAATAGCAAACTCAAATTTGGTGAGTATTTTGTATACGACAGGGCAACTCTAACCAATATCTCATCTCATCTCTTGGACTCCAGGTTAGTTGACTCCTGACTCCAATCATCTTTTGGAGAAGTCATTAGCCTAGGCGTTCACATACGTTTTCCTCAACTGAATGTTTAAACGATGTATTCAATAGACAATAAAAATACAATAATTTGTGTGTTATTAGTTTAAGCACACTGTGTGTGTCTACTGTTGTGACTTAGATGGTCAGATCATATTTTATGCCCAATTTATGCAGAAATCCAGGTAATTCCAAAGGGTTCTCATTCTTTTTTCTTGCCACTGTATGTATTATGTATGTATATACATACATATACACACACACAGTGCTGTGAAAAAGTATTTGCCCCCTTCCTGATTTATTTTTTTGCACGTGACACGTTTCAGATCAAACCAATTTAAATATTACACAAAGATAACCCAAGTAAATACAAAATGCAGTTAAGTTATGATTTTATTTATTAAGGGGGGAAAAAAGCTATCCGAACCTTCATGGCCCTATGTGAAAAAGTAATTGCTCCCTAAACCTAATAACTGGTTGTGCCACTCTCAGCAGTAACAACTGCAATCAAGCGTTTGCAATAACTGGCAATGAGTCTTTCACATCGCTGTGGAGAAATTTTGGCCCACTCTTCTTTGCAGAATTGTTTTAATTCAGCCACATTGGAGGGTTTGAGCATGAACCGCCTTTTTAAGGTCACGCCACGGCATCTCAATCGGATTCCAAGTCCGGACTTTGACTAAGCCACTCCAAAACCTTCATTTTGCTTTTTTAAAGCCATTCAGAGGTGGACTTGCTGGTGTGTTTAGGATCATTGTCCTGCTGCAGAACCCAAGTGCGCTTCAGCTTGAGGTCACGAACTGATGGCCGGACATTCCCCTTCAGGATTTTTTGGTAGAGAGCAGAATTCATGGTTCCATCAATCACAGCAAGTCGTCCAGGTCCTGAAGCAGCAAAGCAGCCCCAGACCATCACACTACCACCACCATATTTGACTGTTGGTATGATGTTCTTTTTCTGAAATGCTGTGTTACTTTTACGCCAGACGTAACGGGACACACCCCTTCCAAAAAGCTCAACTTTTGTCTCATCAGTCCAAATCATCAAGATGTTTTTTTCCAAAAGTGAGACGAGCCTTTATGTTCTTTTTAGTCAGCAGTGGTTTTCGCCTTGGAACTCTGCCATGGATGCCATTTTTGCCCAGTCTCTTTCTAATGGTTGAGTCATGAACACTGACCTTAACTGAGGCAAGTGAGACCTGCAGTTCTTTAGATGTTGTTGTGGGTTCTTTTGTGACCTCTTGGATGAGTCATCGCTGTGCTCTTGGGGTAATTTTGGTAGGCCAGCCACTCCTGGGAAGGTTCACCACGGTTCCAAATGTTCTCCATTTGTGGAAAATGGCTCTCACCGTGGTTCGCTGGAGTCACAAAGCCTTAGAAATGGCTTTGTAACCCTTCCAGACTGATAAATGTTATTTACTTTGTTTCTCATCTATTCCTGAATTTCTTTGGATCGCGGCATGATGTCTTGCTTTTTGAGATCTTTTGGCCTACTTCACTTTGTCAGACAGGTTCTATTTAAGTGATTTCTTGATTCAACAGGTCTGGCAATAAATCGGGCCTGGGTGTGGCTAGTGAAATTTTACTCAGCTTTCCAAAAAATGTGATTAACCACAGTAAATTCATGATTTAACAAGGGGGGGGGGGCAATTACTTTGTCACATAGGGCCATGAAGGTTCGGATAGCTTTTTTCCCTTAAATAAAATTAGCACTTAAACTGCATTGTGTGTTTACTTGGGTTATCTTTGTGTAATATTAACATTTGTTTGATAATCTGAAACATTTAATTGTGACAAATGTGATAAAAAATAAGAAATCAGGAAGGGGGCAAATACTTTTTCACAGCACTGTGTGAATATATTTTTTTATTTCACCTTTATTTAACTAGTCAAGTCAGTTAAGAACAAATTCATATTTACAATGACGGCCTACCAAAAGGCAAAAGGCCTCCTGCGAGGATGGGGGCTGGGATAATAAAAAGTTAAAAAGTAGGACAAAGCACACATCACGACAAGATAGACACCACAACACTACATAAAGAGAGACCTAAGACAACACAGCATGGCAACAACACAACATGACAGCAGCACAACATGGTAGCAGCACAAAACATGGTACAAACATTATTGGGCACAGATAACAGCAAAGGCAAGAGGGAGAGACAACCATACATCACACGAAGCAGCCACAACTGTCAGTAAGAGTGTCCATGATTGAGTCTTTGAATGAAGAGATGGAGATAAAACTGTCCAGTTTGAGTGTTTTTGTGGCTCGTTCCAGTCCACTAGCTGCAGCGAACTGAAAAGAGGAGCGACTCAGGGATGTGTGTGCTTTGGGGACTTTTAACAGAATGTGACTGGCAGAACAGGTGTATGTGGAGGATGAGGAGGTATCTCAGGGGGGAGTGAGGCCTAAGAGGGTTTTATAAATAAGCATCAACCAGTGGGTCTTGCGTCGGGTACACTGAGATGGACAGTTTACTGAGGAGTGCAGAGTATATACAGTGCATTCGGAAAGTCTTCAGACCCCTTGACTTTCCCAAATTTTGTTACATTACAACCTTATTCTAAAATCTACTAAATTATTTTCCCCCCATCAATCTACACACAATACCCCCTAATGACAAAGCAAATAGAGGTTTTTAGAAATGTTTGCAAATTTACAAAACTGAAATATCAGATTTACATAAGTATTCAGACCCTTTATTCAGTACTTGTTGAAGCACCTTTGGCAGCGATTAAAGCATTGAGTCTTCTTGGGTATGACGCTTGCCACACCTGTATTTGGGGAGTTTCTCTCAATCTTCTATGCAGATCCTCTCAAGCTCTGTCGGGTTGGAAGGGGAGCGTTGCTGCACAGCTATTTTCAGGTCTCTCCAGAGCTGTTAGATCGGGTTCAAGTCCGGGATCTGGCTGAACCACTCAAAGACAGAGACTTGTCCCGAAGCCACTCCTGCGTTGTCTTGGCTGTGTGCTTAGGGTCGTTGTCCTGTTGGAAGGTGAACCGTCGCCCCAGTCTGAGGTCCTGAGCGCTCTGGAGCAGGTTTTCATCAAGGATCTCCCTGTACTTTGCACCGTTCATATTTGTTCGATCCTGACTAGTCTCCCAGTCCCTGCTGCTGAAAAACATGCCCACAGCATGATGCTGCCACCACCATGCTTCACCGTAGGGATGGTGCCAGGTTTCCTCCAGACATGACGCTTGGCATTCAGGCCAAAGAGTTCAATCTTGCTTTCATCAGACCAGAGAATCTTGTTTCTCATGGTCTGAGAATCCTTTAGGTGCCTTTTGGCAAACTCCAAGCGGGCTGTGCCATTTACTGAGGATTGGCTTCCGTTTGGCCACGCTACGATAAAGATCTGATTGGTGGAGTGCTGCAGAGATGGTTGTCCTACTGGAAGGTTCTCCCATCTCCACGGAGGAACTCTGGAGCTCTGTCAGAGAGGCCACTGGGTTCTTGGTCACCTCCCTGACCAAGGCCCTTCTCCCCCGATTGCTCAGTTTGGCCGGGTGGCCAGCTCTAGGAAGCGTCTTGGTGGCTCCAAACTTCTTCCATTTAAGAATGATGGAGGCCACTTTGTTCTTGGGGACCTTCAATACTGCAGACATTCTTTGGTACCCTTCCCCAGATCTGTGCCTCGACAATCCTGTGTCGGAGCTCTACGAACGATTCCGTCGACCTCATGGCTTGGTTTTTGCTCTGACATGCACTGTCAACTGTGGGACCTTATATAGACAGGTGTGTCCCTTTCCAAATAATGTCCAATCAATTTAATTTATCACAGGTGGACTCCAATCAAGTTGTCGAATCATCTCAAGCAGTGGTGTAAAGTACTTAAGTAAAAATACTTAAGTCATTTTTAGGGTACCTGTACTTAACTTTTACTTCACTACATTCCTAAAGAAAATAATATACTTTTTACTTAATTTTCCCTGACACCCAAAAGTACTCATTACATTTTGACCTGCTGTTTTCAAATCTCTAAAGACCGCAGGAGCGGTAGAGATACTCTTAATGATCGGCTATGAAAAGCCAACTGACATTTACTCCAGAGGTGCTGACTTGCTGCACCCTCAACAACTACTGTGATTATTATTATTTGACCATGCTGGTCATTTATGAACATTTGAACATCTTGGCCATGTTCTGTTATAATCTCCACCCGGCACAGCCAGAAGAGGACTGGCCACCCCTCATAGCATGGTTCCTCTCTAGGTTTCTTCTAAGGTTTTGGCCTTTCTAGGGAGTTTTTCCTAGCCACCGTGCTTCTACACCTGCATTGCTTGCTGTTTGGGGTTTTAGGCTGGGTTTCTGTACAGCACTTTGAGATATCAGCTGATGTACGAAGGGCTATATAAATACATTTGATTTGATTTGAATGCTTACCAGGACAGGAAAATTATCCAATTCACAAACTTAACAAGAGAATATCCTGGTCATCCCTACTGCCTCTGATCTGGCGGACTGACGAAACACAAATGCTTGTAAATTATGTCTGAATGTTCCATCTGGTTTGTTTAATATAGGGAATTTGAAATGTATACTTTTACTTTCAATTCTTAAGTATATCTGAGCAATTACATTTACTTTTGATACTTAAGTATATTTAAAATCAAATACTTTTAGAACTTTATTCAAGTAGTATTTTACTGAGTGACTTTCACTTGAGTAATTTTCTAATAAGGTATCTATACTTTTACTCAAGTATGAAAATTGGGTACTTTTTCCACCACTGATCAAGGACGATCAATGGAAACAGGATGCACCTGAGGTCAACTTTGAGTCTCATAGCAAAGGGTCTAAATACGTATGTAAATAAGGTATTTCACAGTTTTTTTTATATATACATTTGCAAACATTTCTAAAAACCTTTTCTCGCTTTGTCATTATGCGGTATTGTGTTTAGATTGATGAGGAACATGTTTAATTTTATCCATTTTAGAACACGGCTGTAAAAAAGGGAAGTCTGAATACTTTCCTAATGCACTGTACATATACAAACATATTTCCACGCTATGAGGTTGGAATAATACTGTAAAATTGTGAAAATTATCATGTAAGAGGTTTTTAAAAAGACTGCCTGAAATCTCTGCATGTTTTGTTAGGATGCTGTTTTGGCCTTCCATGGTGACATCACCATGTGGTAAATTAGGTAATAGACCAATAAGAAAGAGTTCCAAACCTCCCTGCCAATAACATCTAATTTTCAGTTTTCCCCTCCCCACTCCCAGACAATCGTAGCAACATTCTTGCTTGAGAAATTGCTAAAAAGTAGTTTGTTTTCTATTAAAATGGCCAAAAATAATCAGATACTTAATTTTTTTCCAGAAATAATTTAATATGGAGATAATAACTGCTTCAATGGACCTGTAACACTCTGTGAACCTATTGTCTCTGTGTAGCCTCAAGAGCAGCTGGTCTCAACGCACCCTCACTCTATCACTGTCCCTTTTAGCCAGCCTCTCTCTCCACTGCTCTCAGCGCCCTTCTCACTCCCTGTGATTCTAAGCACGGCGGTGGGGTGTGGTGGAGTGGGGCCGGGGCGGCTGAGAGCTGGGGGCACTGGGGCAGACATTTCATCAGTACCAGGTATGGGTCCTGGCTGCAGTAGAGGGAGAAGAGAAAGGGAGTGCCCACACAGCATCTTACTCATCTTGCTCAGGTTCTGGCACTCCTATCTAAATCTACATCTACCTCGCATAGGGGGTAGCGCTACAGGTGCTTCTGGGGCTAAACTTCAGACTCAAATCACGCACAGACCACTCGATCCAGCTCGGTCTGTGTCTTTCATTTGCAGAGTTGCAAAGACAATACAGCCAAAATGACATCCAAATAAGCACTCGATACTAAATGGGTGCAATGTCGACTTGCTTCAGCATGTACAATCTGCATAAATGTTCCTCCATCTTCTTATCTGCATGTCATTGTGTTCTGTTGGAGAGGTCTCCCATCATATTGGGGACCATCTTCCCCCCTCCCCGGGGCCGAAAGAACATCCTACTCATCATACTGGGGCCTCTCAACATGCCTTGCATTTTTCCATCACAAGATGAGATGTGTGAAACAACATTACATGATCCTTTTCATACCCAGAGTACAGCGAATTTAATTTCAAGTCATCTGGAAAAAGTCAATAATTCAACAGCGATTAATCTGTGTGTGGAGGACGACGTGGAGCAGCATGTATCAAGCTGTGTTATAAGGAGATTTCTTTAATGCAAGCTTTGAGGATCCAACAAAAGACTAACCCCGGGTGTCGTCCGTAACACTAAATTACTTCTATCCGGGATTTGAAAATGCATTTTTGTAGCAGTTAGTTACGGATTACATGTAGGGATATATTCTCCGCTCAGGAACCGTGGCAACACTTCAAGCTTTGCTGGAACGGCGTAGATCTAAATTTATCATCGCTACAGGATATTTGTTCCCCGTCACCCGGGTAGTTTATAGGTCAATATAATCTTTAATCAAACAGTGTACTCGCTGTTCGCACTGAGGTAGAAGAACTGAATAACAGCTCTAAATCCATCCAAAATGCAGCCTGCAACTAGGAGTACACTACAGACAGGGGCTAACAGTAACGCACCGTGCCACAGTGTTTTGAAGTACGGTGTGGACTCCCAGGTGTGGCATCTTTAAAAGAAGATACCATTTCTCATCTGGTGCCCTCTAGAAAACAACATGTCAATGTAAAACAAGCTAGACCAGAGTAGAGTATGATGTACAGTCCTGTGGATGAGAGGAGTCAGTTTACTCTAGGTTGGTACACGAACGTCAGAGTCTTTGACGGTTCCTAGACCACAATAGTCAATCATAAGTTAATAGAATTATATTGGCTGTTATTACTGTGTATACACAGTACGTCTAGCTTATTTCATATGACAGATCTATATAGATTGCATGTCACTTACCTCATATCACAGACATAGATAACTGGTAGAACATACCAGATATCGCATGATTACACTGTGCTCTTGTCCATGGGGTAAGTTTGGAACAAAACCTAGCCCATAGCCTCTAACACAGTTCTTACGGTGAGATGGTTATGGTTTGTCGCTTTGTGCCTTTTCACAGCCAAAGGCTTGGGCTTTTTCCTCGAGACATCAGTCCTGTTACTACTGTATAAGCTAAAACCCAGAGGATGTATAACACAGCCAGAGCAACACCAGGATCATTGAGCCTCTGCTTGGTCCTCTGTTCAAGACTAACCTTGAGGGGGATTGTTTATGTAACACAGTCAGCACAATACAACGTCCACTCCTTTTAGGTAGGCCAACTGAGAAAGCACAACATTATCCTGCTATGAATGGGAAAAGCCTCGTAAGAGCCCTGCAAATAGGTTTCAGCGAATGATTTGACAATCTATTGCAATCAAGTATAATTTTAGTACGACGTATCCTTGGTTTCTACATTATTATAAACGTATTCCAATGTCTAAGCTAAGTGCTGAATAAAAAGAAGACATTCAACCCACATGCAGTGCCTCTGTTCTATTCTCCCCTTGTTTCATTGAAGTGCCATTGAAAGAGTTTTTGATGGTCTGCATAAAGAACATCCATATCGATCCAATCTGGCAAAAATATTGCAGAGGAAAAAAGACGGACTCCTCAAAATGTTGTCGGTCTCGTCTCCACTCGTGACATTAGAACTGAGCTCTATATTACAAGGAGAAGATTGTGCCAGGCGAGGAGACAAAACTAAGTGTCAGTGGAATCTCCTTTTCAAGATAACAGTCCTATAGTTTCTCTATCTCAGAGAGAGAAACTGTGTGGGTGTCTTGTTCTTCTGTACTCGTGGGCACCTGAAATCCCCAAAAGTCACCACAAGGATAGTAAAACAAGGAAAAAACTCCCTCGTGGGGACATTTCCCACATCCCCGCGAGGACAACAGCTATTTTAAGCTTAGGGGTTAGGTTTAGGGTTACAATTAGGGTTGGGGGTTGGGTTTAAGTCAGGGGAAAAGGATTTTGAGTAGAAATCAAATATAGGTCCCCATGAGGATAGAAAAACAAGTGTGGCGTTTATTCTAATATCCAAATTAACGTTAGTATTCGAATACTTGTGTGAGTATATATTTTTGCGATAAAAAATGCCTATTTTAACACGTGTAGCTTGTTGTTTTTGTTGGCCAATCAAAGTGGCAAAGAGGCTCAATGTGTAGCAAGTGGAGTGAGAGTTCACTAACGCAAAGCAAGATGGAATAAAGTTACAGAATTAAAATGTTAGCGAATTGAGAAGTAGTAGGCCACAACGAGCAACCAAAAGGTAGATTATTGTTTTATCTGAATGGGTTTGGGGAGGTAGCCTCAATTATCCTAGCTAGCTATAGCTGGCTAGCTTAGCTAGCTTCTCTAGTAGGCTGGACAGATGACATTTTAAACAATGCTTTTTTCTGCTAAAAGTTAGTTCTTCGCATCTACCGTAGAGCCCAGTTTCATAATATGACCATATTTCCAAGCTGCTTGTCGTCGTTTTGAAGTAATCACGAAAAAACAGGCCTTATTTTGGGTCATTCTTCACCCTGCCTATTAGTTCTATTGAGCACCATGGCACCAACTCGCCTTCCGAACGTTCTATTCCCAGCTTATTGTTTTTCGTCTATTGTTGGCAATGAGACCTGCTCACGTTGTTAGAAGTTAAAATGTAAACAAAAAAATGACTCATGGAACTCCGATAGAACTCTGTCCTATTGATTCCTATAGGGGAAATATAGGCATGTCGGTCTATTTCGTCAAATATCTTGCAATGTGTATATTTCGATTTTCTTCTGGTCGGACGTCATTTAAATCAAAAGAATCTCCTCTTTCTAATTATGTAGATCTGGGCAGCGAGCTTGGTTGTCATCAAATGCTAGCCCCAAAATACTTTTTGCCCTTGGAACGCTGAGCTTCCCCCATTGTTTTCCTATGGAGAGGCATGCCGGTCTATTTCGCCAAATATCTCACCATGTGTAAATTTAGATTTTTTCAAGTCGGGCACCATTTCAATCAGGAGAACCTCCTCTTTGTAATGATGTATGTCTGGGCAGCGAGCTCTTTTGTCATCGATCACTAGACTAGAAATAGTCAGAAGTTTTCATTTTTTCCCTACTTTCATTACGCAGACATAAGCACAGTTGACACCATCGAGGTGCAGATGTTTACTTACTACACAAGTAGTTTTTTTCCAGTTTTGTCCGACGAACAGATTGTAGTGGTAAAATAAAAAGGGATACATTGTTTTGTGCATTTTAGGCGAAATGAAATTCTAAGCATCAATCCAGTCAAAACAGGCTCCGCGAGCATTCAATTCCATTCATTTGCTATGGGCTCGCGCTAGTGTTCCAGCTTAGCCAATGTTCTTTTGCTGTTTTTCAGACTTGGGTGAATTGTAACTCGTTCTATTTAGAGGTCGACAAATTAATCGGAATGGCCGATTAATTAGGGCCGTTTTCATAACAATCGGCAATCGGTATTTTTGGACACCGATTTGGATGTTTTTTTTGTGTTTTTTTACACCTTTATCTAACTAGGCAAGTCAGTTAAGAACACATTCTTATTTTAAATGAAGGCCTAGTAACGGTGGGTTAACTACCTTGTTCAGGGGCAGAATGACAGATTTTTACCTTGTCAGCTTGGGAATTCGTTTTTGCAACCTTCCAGTTACTAGTCCAACGCTCTAACCACCTGCCTTACATTGCACTCCACAAGGAGCCTGCATGGCAGGCTGACTACCTGTTACGCGAGGGCAGCAAGAAGCCATGGTAAGTTGCTAGCTAGCATTAAACTTATCTTATAAAAAACAATCAATCTGAATATAATCACTAGTTAACTAATCATGGGTGATATTACTAGTTTATGTAACGTGTCCTACGTTGCATATAATCGATGCGGTGCCTGTTAATTTCTCATCGGATCACAGCCTACTTTGCCAAACGGGTGATGATTTAGCACTGTCGTTGCACCAAACCTAACCATAAACATCAATGTCTTTCTTTAAAATCAATACACAAGTATATATTTTTAAACCTGCATATTTAGTTAATATTTCCTGCTAACATGAATTTCTTACAATTAGGGAAATTGTGTCACTTCTCTTGCGTTCCGTGCAAGCAGTCTGGGTATATGCAGCAGTTTGGGCCGCCTGGCTCGCTGCGAACTGTGTGAAGTCCATTTATTCCTAACAAAGACCGTAATTAATTTGCCAGAATTGTACATAATTATGACATAACATTGAAGGTTGTGCAATGTGACAGCAATATTTAGACTTAGGGATGCCACCCATTAGATAAAATATGGAACGGTTCCGTATTTCGCTGAAAGAATAAACGTTTTGTTTTCTAAATGATAGTTTCCGGATTCGACCATATCAATGACCAAAGGTTCGTATTTCTGTGCGTTATGTTATAATTAAGTCTATGATTTGATATTTGATAGAGCAGTCTGACTGAGCAATGGTAGGCAGCAGCAGGCTCGTAAGCATTCATTCAAACAGCACTTTCGTGCGTTTGCCAGCAGCTCTTCGCAATGCTTCAAGCATTGAGCTGTTTTTGACTCCAATCAATTCCCGAGATTAGACTGGTGTAACCGATGTGAAATGGCTAGCTAGTTAGCGGGGTGCGCGCTAATAGCGTTTCAATTGGTGACGTCACTCGCTCTGAGACTTGGAGTAGTTGTTCCCCTTGCTCAGCAAGGGCCGCGGCTTTTGTGGAGCGATGGGTAACGATGCTTCGAGGGTGGCTGTTGTCGATGTGTTCCTGGTTCGAGCCCAGGTAGGAGCGAGGAGAGGGTCGGAAGCTATACTGTTACACTGGCAATACTAAAGTGCCTATAAGAACATCCAATAGTCAAAGGTATATGAAATACAAATGGTATAGAGAGAAATAGTCCTATAATTCATATAATAACTACAACCTAAAACTTCTTACCTGGGAATATTGAAGACTTAAAAAGGAACCACCAGCTTTCATATGTTCTCATGTTCTGAGCAAGGAACTTAAACATTAGCTTTCTTACATGGCACACATTGCACTTTTACTTTCTTCTCTAACACTTTGTTTTTGCATTATTTAAACCAAATTGAACATGTTTCATTATTTATTTGAGGCTAAAATGATTTTATTGATGTATTATATTGAGGTAAAAGAAAAGTGTTCATTCAGTATTATTGTAATTGTCATTATTACAAATCAAAATAAATCGGTATCGGCTTTTGTTGGTCCTCCAATAAATCGGTATCGGCGTTGGAAAATCATAATCGGCTGACCTCTAGTTCTATTGTCCAGCCTCTCTCTAGGCTACTTCAGTCAAGACAGGCACCGTTATATGTGATGATAAATAACACTGTGGCTGCTACAAGTTAGCTTGTCTTGGCTGTAGCCTAGTTGCCGTGGCTAGTGGCTACTGTGACACTCCATCTCCCTCCCGTCTACTCGCTCCAAGCCCCTTTACAGCAATAGAGTACCAGCCTCTCTCCCTCACACAGCAGTGATCAGGTTAAAACAATTAAATTAAAAAAAGTAACAAAACAAACTGTTTAATTTTAAAAATCATGTATTTAGAATATCCAGATTTAGGGCAAAAATTCATGATACTATTTGAATAGTAAAATTGTTTTAAACCCCCTTCCCTAGTATGTGTGTGAACACTGTTAGCTTTGCTCTGGGAGAGAGCGTCGGGGCCTTGAGCAGCATGAGGGTCGGACAGAGTGCTGGCGCAAAGTGCAGAGAGAGATAAGAAAAGTCGATATGTAACAATTATCTGGAGTACTCCAGTGACTGGAGGGGTTCTCCTCTCGCTGCTACACTATTTATACAGACAGTACAGTCCTCTCGCTGCTACACTATTTATACAGACAGTACAGTCCTCTCTCGCTGCTACACTATTTATACAGACAGTACAGTCCTCTCTCTGCTACACTATTTATACAGACAGTACAGTCCTCTCGCTGCTACACTATTTATACAGACAGTACAGTCCTCTCTCTGCTACACTATTTATACAGACAGTACAGTCCTCTCTCGCTGCTACACTATTTATACAGACAGTACAGTCCTCTCTCGCTGCTACACTATTTATACAGACAGTACAGTCCTCTCGCTGCTACACTATTTATACAGACAGTACAGTCCTCTCTCTGCTACACTATTTATACAGACAGTACAGTCCTCTCTCTGCTTCACTATTTATACAGACAGTACAGTCCTCTCTCTGCTACACTATTTATACAGACAGTACAGTCCTCTCTCGCTGCTACACTATTTATACAGACAGTACAGTCCTCTCGCTGCTACACTATTTATACAGACAGTACAGTCCTCTCTCGCTGCTACACTATTTATACAGACAGTACAGTCCTCTCTCTGCTACACTATTTATACAGACAGTACAGTCCTCTCTCTGCTACACTATTTATACAGACAGTACAGTCCTCTCTCGCTGCTACACTATTTATACAGACAGTACAGTCCTCTCGCTGCTACACTATTTATACAGACAGTACAGTCCTCTCTCGCTGCTACACTATTTATACAGACAGTACAGTCCTCTCTCTGCTACACTATTTATACAGACAGTACAGTCCTCTCTCTGCTACACTATTTATACAGACAGTACAGTCCTCTCTCTGCTACACTATTTATACAGACAGTACAGTCCTCTCGCTGCTACACTATTTATACAGACAGTACAGTCCTCTCTCTGCTACACTATTTATACAGACAGTACAGTCCTCTCTCGCTGCTACACTATTTATACAGACAGTACAGTCCTCTCTCGCTGCTACACTATTTATACAGACAGTACAGTCCTCTCTCTGCTACACTATTTATACAGACAGTACAGTCCTCTCTCTGCTTCACTATTTATACAGACAGTACAGTCCTCTCTCTGCTTCACTATTTATACAGACAGTACAGTCCTCTCGCTGCTACACTATTTATACAGACAGTACAGTCCTCTCGCTGCTACACTATTTATACAGACAGTACAGTCCTCTCGCTGCTACACTATTTATACAGACAGTACAGTCCTCTCTCGCTGCTACACTATTTATACAGACAGTACAGTCCTCTCTCGCTGCTACACTATTTATACAGACAGTACAGTCCTCTCTAGCTGCTACACTATTTATACAGACAGTACAGTCCTCTCTCTGCTACACTATTTATACAGACAGTACAGTCCTCTCTCTGCTACACTATTTATACAGACAGTACAGTCCTCTCTGCTGCTACACTATTTATACAGACAGTACAGTCCTCTCGCTGCTACACTATTTATACAGACAGTACAGTCCTCTCTCTGCTTCACTATTTATACAGACAGTACAGTCCTCTCGCTGCTACACTATTTATACAGACAGTACAGTCCTCTCGCTGCTACACTATTTATACAGACAGTACAGTCCTCTCGCTGCTACACTATTTATACAGACAGTACAGTCCTCTCTCGCTGCTACACTATTTATACAGACAGTACAGTCCTCTCTCGCTGCTACACTATTTATACAGACAGTACAGTCCTCTCTAGCTGCTACACTATTTATACAGACAGTACAGTCCTCTCTCTGCTACACTATTTATACAGACAGTACAGTCCTCTCTCTGCTACACTATTTATACAGACAGTACAGTCCTCTCTCGCTGCTACACTATTTATACAGACAGTACAGTCCTCTCTCTGCTACACTATTTATACAGACAGTACAGTCCTCTCGCTGCTACACTATTTATACAGACAGTACAGTCCTCTCTGCTGCTACACTATTTATACAGACAGTACAGTCCTCTCTCGCTGCTACACTATTTATACAGACAGTACAGTCCTCTCTCTGCTACACTATTTATACAGACAGTACAGTCCTCTCTCTGCTACACTATTTATACAGACAGTACAGTCCTCTCTCTGCTACACTATTTATACAGACAGTACAGTCCTCTCGCTGCTACACTATTTATACAGACAGTACAGTCCTCTCTCTGCTACACTATTTATACAGACAGTACAGTCCTCTCTCGCTGCTACACTATTTATACAGACAGTACAGTCCTCTCTCGCTGCTACACTATTTATACAGACAGTACAGTCCTCTCTCTGCTACACTATTTATACAGACAGTACAGTCCTCTCTCTGCTACACTATTTATACAGACAGTACAGTCCTCTCTCGCTGCTACACTATTTATACAGACAGTACAGTCCTCTCTCGCTGCTACACTATTTATACAGACAGTACAGTCCTCTCTCGCTGCTACACTATTTATACAGACAGTACAGTCCTCTCTCGCTGCTACACTATTTATACAGACAGTACAGTCCTCTCTCGCTGCTACACTATTTATACAGACAGTACAGTCCTCTCTCGCTGCTACACTATTTATACAGACAGTACAGTCCTCTCTCTGCTTCACTATTTATACAGACAGTACAGTCCTCTCTCTGCTTCACTATTTATACAGACAGTACAGTCCTCTCTCTGCTTCACTATTTATACAGACAGTACAGTCCTCTCGCTGCTACACTATTTATACAGACAGTACAGTCCTCTCGCTGCTACACTATTTATACAGACAGTACAGTCCTCTCTCGCTGCTACACTATTTATACAGACAGTACAGTCCTCTCTCGCTGCTACACTATTTATACAGACAGTACAGTCCTCTCTCGCTGCTACACTATTTATACAGACAGTACAGTCCTCTCTCGCTGCTACACTATTTATACAGACAGTACAGTCCTCTCTCGCTGCTACACTATTTATACAGACAGTACAGTCCTCTCTCGCTGCTACACTATTTATACAGACAGTACAGTCCTCTCTCGCTGCTACACTATTTATACAGACAGTACAGTCCTCTCTCGCTGCTACACTATTTATACAGACAGCACAGTCCTCTCTCGCTGCTACACTATTTATACAGACAGTACAGTCCTCTCGCTGCTACACTATTTATACAGACAGTACAGTCCTCTCGCTGCTACACTATTTATACAGACAGTACAGTCCTCTCGCTGCTACACTATTTATACAGACAGTACAGTCCTCTCGCTGCTACACTATTTATACAGACAGTACAGTCCTCTCTCGCTGCTACACTATTTATACAGACAGTACAGTCCTCTCTCGCTGCTACACTATTTATACAGACACTACAGTCCTCTCTCGCTGCTACACTATTTATACAGACAGTACAGTCCTCTCTCGCTGCTACACTATTTATACAGACAGTACAGTCCTCCCTGCTCACTATTTATACAGACAGTACAGTCCTCTCGTTGCTACACTATTTATACAGACAGTACAGTCCTCTCGCTGCTACACTATTTATACAGACAGTACAGTCCTCTCGCTGTTACACTATTTATACAGACAGTACAGTCCTCTCGCTGCTACACTATTTATACAGACAGTACAGTCCTCTCTCGCTGCTACACTATTTATACAGACAGTACAGTCCTCTCTCGCTGCTACACTATTTATACAGACACTACAGTCCTCTCTCGCTGCTACACTATTTATACAGACACTACAGTCCTCTCTCGCTGCTACACTATTTATACAGACAGTACAGTCCTCTCGCTGCTACACTATTTATACAGACAGTACAGTCCTCTCGCTGCTACACTATTTATACAGACAATACAGTCCTCTCGGCTGCTCTATCTCAAACCATGAAAGTCGTCTGGTGATTGTTGATAGCCGGGTCATGATACTACAAGGCCAGAGTTTAGTGTGACAGTGATGGGCCTTTTCTACCTGGATCACATCAGTTCACTGACAGTGTCTCAAAAGGAAAGTCCTAGCAGGTGGTATAATTAAGATGTTGTATCAGCATCATTATACATCCAAGAAATCTAAACACACACGCACGGCTTAATACTGCGGTCTACACACAGCAATCAATAAGCTGAAGTTTGTGTCACGGTCATATTCAGCAACAGAGGACAAACAGGCAACAGTAAACAGTGGGTTGCTCTTCTTGCGTGCCACACTCCAACGTACTAAACGCTTTCTGAGTGTGTAATAGTCCTGTCTGCTCTCGTATCATGTGAATGTTTTGTTGTTGAATACTGTTATCAAAATCAGTTCACGTTTGCATCACATACAAAAATTCCAGACAAATAACATCCTCTCTGTGATTTATGTTTACAAGGTGGGTGGGATAGCCTTTTAGGACAGTTCTCCGCTCTGTATCGCTCTTTAATTTATCTACCAGCCAGGGAATATGATGAAACCGCGTGAACAGAGAGAGCGTGAAAGAACAGAAACACAACGGAACAGCCTAATTATGGATTTGTCTGACTGCTGAAAGGAGAGAATCACACAACCAACTCACACACAAAATCAACAGATAAGACCATGGAAGAGGATGAAGGATAGAGTAGTGTGGATACAACTTATCTCTGGGAAAGAGCGAGAGAGAGGTGGAAGTAGAGGTGAGGCGCAAGAGGTCAGGTACATAGGAAGAGAGAAAGAGTGGTAGAGAGAGCGAGGGGTAGAGAGACTGCTAGAGGTGAAGGTATGTAGACACAAAGAGAAAGACTGGTAGATACAAAGAGAGATAGAGTGGTAGAGGTAGAGAGCGCGAGAGAGGTAGAGAAAAAGAGTGCAGTGGAGGTAGAGAGACTTAAGAGTGATAGAGGTAACCTGAGAGAAAGAAAGAGGGAGGAAGAGGTAAAATAAAATTAAAAAAAATACATAATAATCGCTCATCACTTACCAGTGAGCACAGCCTTGGCGGATGGGTCGGCAAGGTCCAGGGCACTCTTGCCGTCGGTGTTGCGAATGTTGGGGTCGGCTCCATGCTGGAGCAGCACTGTACAGGGGAAACAGAGACAGTAGCTGAGCTCAGGCAGGGACAGACACAGACCGCCGCTGCTAACACCAGGACTAGCGCTGCCGCCACTGCTGCCCGCTAGCACTCTCTGGCTCCGCGGCATGCTGCCGACATAAACATACATCGCACACCAGCGGTGCGTCGTGAGAACGGAGGACCGGAGCGACAGCAGGCAGCAAGAGGGGGAAAAAACAACTGCCCAAACTGAATGCTGCGGTGGAGGTGAGGAGGGGAAAAAGCCATATTAGAAAAACAGGCAGGAGGACTCGGGCACTACCATGTGACTCCAGCACAGGTATGAGAGCAGAATATCAAAGCCCGCCTGCCTGCCTTTCTCTCTCTAGCCCAGGGTGGGAGAGGGAATGAGAGAGAGAGCGAGCGAGCGTGACAATAAAAGAGCAGAGGGTTAGAGACAGAGTAAGGGAGGGGAAAGAAGAGAGATGGGGGGAAAAAAGGACATGTTTCCCAGGGTGCAGCGTTTTAATCTCCCCCAGATGAGTGATTGTCTGAGTGGATGAACAGCAGAGACCTCGCTCGTAAGGAGACCAGCGGCCCCGAACTCTCAGCTCTATCCCAAAAAACACACACGCGCACACACTACCAATCACATCCTGCAACACTACTATGCTTCAGTCGTTCTTCACTTCACACACCCACACTGCTCTATGTATTACCAAGGTTTACACACTGAACAATACACACACAGAAGACACACAAAGGGAGAGAGGCAGAGAACTGCTCTGCACTCAAATCAGGGAGCAGGACAATGAAAGAAAGAAAGAGTCAATGGGGAGGGAGGTCGGGAGAGGAAAACAAGAGGGTCGGTTAAAGACAACTCCTACTCAATCTGGATCGCACCTCTCAAATCACATACACCCTTTTATACGCAGCAGAACAGGGTGAGGGTGCTAGCTTTCAGAGCCATTTGTCATCATACGTATTCAGTCAAGCGAGCAGCAGCAGCAGCTTTTCTCAACATCGCCACTCGGATGATCACTTGGCTAAATGGGAGCCCATGTCTGTCTGTCTGCCTGCCTGCCTCTCTCTCCTTCCACATCGGTGACGCACGCCACACGTTAACTCACCCATTCCTCAACACAAATGTGATTTAGCACTGCACCAAATCACATTGTCTTCCACATCCACTCCTGTCCTACTAGCCTGGTAACTAAAGGAGCAGGGAGACACTAAAGAGAAAGCCTTGGTGGAAGAAAGAGTGAACAAATCCAATGAAAAGGAGCCCTCTGTAAAATAGATATATGCTGGGCTATAGCAGCAGTCTCAGTCCTGTAACAGATTAATATGCAGGTAGGCTCTCATACGCTGCTGCGTTAGCTGGAGGCAGAGCAGAGAGCCGAGGTATGACAGGCAGTCAGTGGGAGTCTGATGGAGGGGTGGCCGTGCTGGTGGAGGGGGCAGTGGAGAGAGGGATGGGGCAGTGTGGAGGGGGCTTGGTGTCGTGTCAAGGCGTAAATGATGGCGACGGGGTGATTAAGATTCGCAGGTGCTCCTCTGACAGCTTGCCTGCCTATCTATCTGTCTGTCACACATGAGCGAGAGCGAGAGAGGGAGCAAGAGCGAGCGAGCTCAGCTGTTCCTGTACAGCAACAACACCTCCTTCCCCCTCATAATGTAAACCCACACAAGATACTTCAGTGACCTCCACCCTCCAAACACACACACACACACCAAAGAGAGACACTCCCAAAGCTGGAGTAGATGAGCCATTTGCCTTGCCGTCGTCGCTCACCCTGTTCCCATGGTGCTGCGCGTGCAGCTGGCTAACACGGCCAATAACACCTACAACAATGATAAACGAGAGGGCGGGAGAGTGCTCAGCATACAAACACCAGCCACTGTGGAGTGACAGAGCTAGCTGACAAGATGGAGAGGATGGAGGGGGCCTGATCATATCATCCTGATACTTAGGTGCTGACACGATGTGTATTGCCATTCTATACGTATTAGGATTCCATACTACGATTTCATTGCATTATGATGTTAGCCCACGCAACTCCATACACGCCGTCTGCCATTTGCCCGGTACAATTCTCCAATGCGCCAGTGGCCTTCAAAAGGTGAGCATTTCCCCACTGAAGTCAGTTACAACAACAAACTGCAGTCTGGTCAAGAGCCTGGTGAAGACGACGAGCACGCAGGTGAGCTTCTCCGAGACGGTTTCTGACCGTTTGCGCAGAAATTATTTGGTCGTGCATAGGGCTGTTGCGGTGTCCCGTATTATCGCCACACCGGCAGTCATGAGTCATGAAGGCAGTTCAATTCCAAGTGACCGTTTAGTCACGGTAATTAGGCTTCTCCAAGTGATGGTCATTAGTAGCCTACCAAACTTGCTAACTGCCTGGTACTCAAGCACTCTATTGTCCCTCTAATCACTCTGACATCAATGCAAACGTAATCAAATCTAATCAAACACTTCATGAGAGCCCATGAGCTCATGTTGCGCAACATTTCTATATACTATGCAACTGCGCGAGAAGTGATGGTCGATATTAAAAAGAAGAGGATCCCATCATAGGCCCGGCCTACTATATTTATTTCTCAACTTTCTTCATATTTAGCACATCGGTTATATTTACAACAGGAGTATATCCAACCTGCCTGGCATGAAAATGAACCACGGAAAGGCGTCCTCCATTTGCTATTTAAGTGCATAGATTACATGTATTTTTCCCGCTGCCCCGTTTCGAGACAGGTGCATAATGGTCCATTCTATATCAAAACAAATTTCACACATATATTATTTAGTATATGTAAAAACAAGATAAAATCAAGAAGTCAGATGGGTAACAATATTAGCCTATCACTTGTGAATGATGCCCAGCATAAGGCAAGAAACAATTCCTTTTTTTGCCGACTTTTTCGAATCAGTCGCACAACTCCTGTAGCCTAGCCCATAGGCCTATATGTTTAGATAAGGTTTCTATCACAACTAAAGTGGCCAAATAACTTATTAAAATGAAGCACATTAATCCGCTTTACAAGGTGTGTAGAGCCTTAAGCAGCGTGTGAGTTTCAAGTTAGGGGAAAATAATTTTCTCCATAAAAATGCATCTTAATAATAAAAGCATTACATGCATAATCGCATTTGCGGTCACTTATGATAATGGTATTTTCCCACTAAATGGAACATTTGCGCTTATAGCCTACTACCATGTGTGCATTGCTGCGCTTATAATGGAAGAAATAATTAACTATTAGGCTAACATTTTAAGCTAAACGTTCTGATCTGTTGCGTCAGCCATATTTCGTAAAAAAGGTATTAATTTGGGATCTATTGCATCTCACAACTGTCCCAGACTATGTTTGGAATATTTATTTATTGCACAGAATTGGTCAACTTTCGTACTATGGGGGATAGTAGGTTGACATAGGCTAGTGCTTTTGCTGTTCGTTAGGCCTACTCATTTTGTTGGCTGACGAAAAGTAAATGTGGACAGTCCTTCTAATATCTTCAATATGCACCTCAGAATTGGAAAAGGACCCGCGCAGTTGCATCCACGATGTGTCTGTCTTCACTTGTAGCCTGTATGAAAGACCCGATCACGTGATGGGGAGCCATGTGAGTGAGAGGTGCTAGGAGCGCGCAGCACTCAGGGAGAAGGGCACATCGCAGCACTCCAGACCAAAATGCATTACAGCCACACAAAGGGGATGCCGCCGTGAAATTCGAGGCATTATCAAGTGCTTGTCAAATTGTGAATGAGAGACTGATGAAGTGTGTACAACCTGCGCAAAAAAGCAAAGCAGAGCGCATGCCTTTCAAGCGACTTTGAATGTATTAAATATCAAAACATATAGCCCAACGTTTGTAGAACAACAAAAGTTACATTAATAACTCTAAATTAAGCATATAGGAGTACATATTTCTTTATTAACCGGTCAACACAGAATAGCCGCATGTGGCCGCATGTGCGCACTCTCAAATCATTTTATTTCCACTTTGTTCAATTGTATTCCTCATACTATAAAATAATGCCACGGAATTCTAAGCAAATCTTAGAATAGTGTAGCCCACAGCCATTTGGCATAGCCAGATCAGGGCAACTAGCAACTAGCAATTCTGTTCTGCTGAAATAGACTACATTTTCTTCATATCATGCTTCTTTAGACCTGTCTAAAATAAATGATTGATTTATTGTGACGGTGTAGGCTATATTATATGGATTTAATCGACTTTTTAAAATGTAGATGTCTGCATCAGGTCTGCATCAGTGGCTTGTAGGCTGTGTGTGGAAGCAGGAGATGCTAAATGTCTTTATGTTAATTAACAGTCAATTACCGTGAGACCGACAGTTAATTGCTTGAAAATCACCGGCTGTCATGACCGACACAGCCTTAGTTGTGCAAACCCACAGATACATCAGCTGTCCGGGTGGCTGGTCTCAGATGATCCCGCAGGCAAAGAAGCCAGATGTGGAGGTCATGGTCTGGAGAGGTTACGTGTGGTCTGCGGTTGTGAGGCCGGTTGGATGTACTGGCAAATTCTCTAAAACGACGTTGGAGGCTAATTGTGGCAGAGAAATGAACATTCAATTATCTGGCAAGAGCTCTGGTAGACATTCCTCCAGTCAGCATGCCAATTGCACGCTCCCTCAAAACTTGAGACATCGGTGGTAATGTGTTGTTTGACAAAACTGCACATTTTAGAGTGGCATTTTATTGTCCCAAACACAAGGTGCACCTGTGTAATGATCATGCTGTTTAATCAGCTTCTTGGTATGCCACACCTGTCAGGTGGATGGATTATCTTGGCAAAGGAGAAATGCTCACTAACAGGGATGTAAACAAATTTCTGCACAAAATTTGAGAGAAATACACATTTTGTTCATATGGAAAATTTCAGAGATATTTTATTTCAGCTCATGAAACATGGGACCAACACTTTACATGTTGCGTTTATATATTTTTTCAGTATAATATCGCCCCAAAATAATATTGTGGTATGCAACTATCGATCCCCCCCACCATCACTAGTGAATGGGAGCCTGTCCAAATGTTATTAGTCTCTGTGCGAGTGAGAAATGTGTGTAGTAACTACATTCTGGCATGAGATGAGCAGAGTGAGTGTTTTTATGTTAATGAACTTGCACTGCTGAAATTAGGCTAAAGTCACTTAATGGTTACTGTTTAATTTCTGCTGGAATTATTTTCATTCATAACACACAAAAAGATGTATATAATATCTGAGACAAGCAAAAGCATGAGTGAATATCTCCTTACATGCCCAGTTCTGACGAACAGCAGCTCACAAACCAACAATCTGTGTAGCTAAATTTCCATCCAATTGGCAACAGACTTGTGAATATTAAAAAATATGTTCATTTTCCCCACCAGTGTGTTTCCACCAAATGACAGTGTACACAAAATGTTCTTTTTTTGATTAACGTTTCATGTACCAAACAAAAATCTAAAGTCCAATGTGCTTCCATCACATTTAACTCTAACCTAGATTTCTTTTCACCAAAACTGTTGCGTTAAATAGCAAAACTTTCAGTTATTATATAAATAATCTCCAAAATATTGCTATTTTTTAAAACAAACCATAGAAAGTTACTTGCCATTTCAGTTTAATCCACCAGAAAAGACAGAACAAATATGACAACCAATATTATGGTGAAAACGGTCTAATTATATCATAAATAGGGTTGGTGGAGTTAAATCACACACGCAGCTAAAAAAAAAACATATGGAAACTAAATTATAACCAATTAATTGCAGCATTACTGCAAAAATGGAAGACGCAAGTGGAATACGGAGAAAGTATGGAACTGTCTGAACTGGTGAAGAGGCAACCCGGAGTCGCCTCTTCACTGTTGACGTTCAGACCTGTGTTTCGGGGGTACTATTTAATGAAGCTGCCAGTTGAGGACTTGTGAGGCGTCTGTTCCTCAAACTAGATACATTTTTTTTATTTAACCTTTATTTAACTAGGCAAGTCATGTAAGAACAAATTCTTATTTACAATGACGGCCTAGGAACAGTGGGTTAAGTGCCGTGTTCAGGGGCAGAACGACAGATTTTTACCTTCTCAGCTCGGGGATTCGATCTAGCAACCTTTCGGTTCCTGGCCCAACGCTCTAACCACTAGGCTACCTGCCTGCCGCCCCAATGTACTTGTCCCCTTGCTCAGTTGTGCACCGGGGCCTACCTACCTATTCTGGTCAGAGCCAGTTTGCGCTGTTCTGTGAAGGGAGTAGTACACATCGTTGTACAAGATCTTCAGTTTATTGGCAATTTCTCGCATGGAATAGCCTTCATTACTCAGAACAAGAATAGACTGACGAGTTTCAGAAGAAAGTACTTTGTTTCTGGCCATTTTGAGCCTGTAATCGAATCCACAAATGCGGATGCTCCAGATACTCAGCTAGTCTGAAGGGCAGTTTAATTGCTTCTTTAAATCAGTACAACAGTTTTCAGCTGTGCTAACATAATTGCAAAAGGGTTTTCTAATGATCAATTAGCCTTTTAAAATTATAAACTTGGATTAGCTAACCCAATGTGCCATTGGAACACAGGAGTGATGGTTGCTGATAATGGGCTTCTATACACCTATGTAGATATTCCATTAAAAATCAGACGTTTCCATCTACAACAGTCATTTACAACATTAACAATGTCTACACTGTATTTATGATCAATTTGATGTTATTTTAATGGACAAAAAAATGGGCTATTCTTTCAAAAACAAGGACACAAGTGACCCGAACTTTTGAATGGTAGTGTATATATTTACAAAAGAATACATATGGGGGAATGGAAATTAGGCAGACAATTACATTGATAAATTGTCGATTCTATCTGCAATATTAAAGCTGCTCTACACACTAAAAAAGGTTTTGCAAAATAATTGTAATAATAATGTGCCTACTCTGGTCTTGGTACGTGCGCTCAAGCCAACAGCTTGCAGATAACAGTGCGGGTAGGCTGTGCGGGTATGCTAGTCTACATGATGACATTATGGATCATTTTTTAACTGTCAAATGGCAGTCACGCATCGATCATCCTGTCATCAGAATCAGAACCTCAATATACAGTTGAAGTCGGAAGTTTACATACACCTTAGCCAAATACATTTAAACTCAGTTTTTCACAATTCCTGACATTTAATCCTAGTAAATATTCCGTCTTAGGTCAGTTAGGATCACCACTTTATTTTAAGAATATGAAATGTCAGAATAATAGTAGAGAGAATGATTTGCCAAACGTCCTGCACGGTGTTGGGCTGTAAGCACAACCCCCACCTGTGGACGTCGGGCCCTCATACCACCCTCATGGAGTCTGTTTCTGACCGTTTGAGCAGACACATGCACATTTGTGGCCTGCTGGAGGTCATTTTGCAGGGCTCTGGCAGTGCTCCTCCTGCTCAAAGGCGGAGGTAGCGGTCCTGCTGCTGGGTTGTTGCCCTCCTACGGCCTCCTCCACGTCTCCTGATGTACTGGCCTGTCTCCTGGTAGCGCCTCCATGCTCTGGACACTACGCTGACAGACACAGCAAACCTTCTTGCCACAGCTCGCATTGATGTGCCATCCTGGATGAGCTGCACTACCTGAGCCACTTGTGTGGGTTGTAGACTCCGTCTCGTGCTACCACTAGAGTGAGAGCACCGCCAGCATTCAAAAGTGACCAAAACATCTGCCAGGAAGCATAGGAACTGAGAAGTGGTCTGTGGTCACCACCTGCAGAATCACTCCTTTATTGGGGGTGTCTGGCTAATTGCCTATAATTTCCACCTTTTGTCTATTCCATTTGCACAACAGCATGTGAAATTTATTGTCAATCAGTGTTGCTTCCTAAGTAGACAGTTTGATTTCACAGAAGTGTGATTGACTTGGAGTTACATTGTGTTGTTTAAGTGTTCCCTTTATTTTTTTGAGCAGTGTATATATATATTATACAGTGGGGAGAACAAGTATTTGATACACTGCCGATTTTGCAGGTTTTCCTACTTACAAAGCATGTAGAGGTCTGTAATTTTTATCATAGGTACACTTCAACTGTGAGAGACGGAATCTAAAACAAAAATCCAGAAACTCACATTGTATGATTTTTAAATAATTAATTTGCATTTTATTGCATGACATAAGTATTTGATCACCTACCAACCAGTAAGAATTCCGGCTCTCACAGACCTGTTCGTTTTTCTTTAAGAAGCCCTCCTGTTCTCCACTCATTACCTGTATTAACTGCACCTGTTTGAACTCGTTACCTGTATAAAAGACACCTGTCCACACACTCAATCAAACAGATTCCAACCTCTCCACAATGGCCAAGACCAGAGAGCTGTGTAAGGACATCAGGGATAAAATTGTAGACCTGCACAAGGCTGGGATGGGCTACAGGACAATAGGCAAGCAGCTTGGTGAGAAGGAAACAACTGTTGGCGCAATTATTAGAAAATGGAAGAAGTTCAAGATGACGGTCAATCACCCTCGGTCTGGGGCTCCATGCAAGATTTCACCTCGTGGGGCATCATTGATCATGAGGAAGGTGAGGGATCAGCCCAGAACTACACGGCAGGACCTGGTCAATGACCTGAAGAGAGCTGGGACCACAGTCTCAAAGAAAACCATTAGTAACACACTACGCCGTCATGGATTAAAATCCTGCAGCGCACGCAAGGTCCCCCTGCTTAAGCCAGTGCATGTCCAGGCCTGTCTGAAGTTTGCCAATGACCATCTGGATGATCCAGAGGAGGAATGGGAGAAGGTCATGTGGTCTGATGAGACAAAAATAGAGCTTTTTGGTCTAACTCCACTCGCCGTGTTTGGAGGAAGAAGAAGTATGAGTACAACCCCAAGAACACCATCCCAACCGTGAAGCATGGAGGTGGAAACATCATTCTTTGGGGATGCTTTTCTGCAAAGGGGACAGGACGACTGCACCGTATTGAGGGGAGGATGGATGGGGCCATGTATCGCGAGATCTTGGCCAACAACCTCCTTCCCTCAGTAAGAGCATTGAAGATGGGTCGTGGCTGGGTCTTCCAGCATGACAACGACACGAAGCACACAGCCATGGCAACTAAGGAGTGGCTCCGTAAGAAGCATCTCAAGGTCCTGGAGTGGCCTAGCCAGTCTCCAGACCTGAACCCAATAGAAAATCTTTGGAGGGAGCTGAAACTCCGTATTGCCCAGCGACAGCCCCGAAACCTGAAGGATCTGGAGAAGATCTGTAGGGAGGAGTGGGCCAAAATCCCTGCTGCAGTGTGTGCAAACCTAGTCAAGAACTACAGGAAACGTATGATCTCTGTAATTGCAAACAAAGGTTTCTGTACCAAATATTAAGTTCTGCTTTTCTGATGTATCAAATACTTATGTCATGCAATAAAATGCAAATTAATTACTTAAAAATCATACAATGTGATTTTCTGGATTTTTGTTTTAGATTCCGTCTCTCATAGTTGAAGTGTACCTATGATAAAAATTACAGACCTCTACATGCTTTGTAAGTAGGAAAACCTGCAAAATCGGCAGTGTATCAAATACTTGTTCTCCCCACTGTATATGAAAGGAGCATCAAGATCACTTTGCTTGCATAACAATTGTGGATGGAAACATGGTTAGTGAGGTTTTCAAATATTCTCCTCAATAATAAGTGTCCGGGAAGATAACATAACCATCAAAGTCAAGAGGAAGTCTTAATCGGTGTACGGCACATCAACTTAATTCAGATCATTACCCACTAGAGAGAATAGCGTGCTCATCCCTGTGCCACGATGCGCATTTCACAGCAGAGAGACTGCAACAAGAAACCAGCTGCATTCTCAAGAGCCAACAAATATAGTAGTCAAGCATAATTCAAAGAACCAGATGCTAAAAAGCACACTGCTCTGAAGGCGTATAGACAACTCGTGTCTCAACTCTTGGTCAATGCAGGGATAATTCCATTACAGCAATGGGAGAAAATAAACTCTCTTGCCAATATATACAGTGCCTTTGGAAAGTATTCGAACCCCTTGACTTTTTTCACATTCTTACGTTACAGCCTTATTCTAAACTTGATTTAAAAAACGATTTTTCCTCATCTACACACACTACCCCATAACGACAAAGCAAAAACAGGCATTTTTTGGCGCTAATTTATTAAAATAAACTGAAATATCACATTTACATAAGTATTCAGACCCTTTACTCAGTACTTTGTTGAAGCACCTCCGGCAGCGATTACAGAATCGAGTCTTCTTGGGTATGACGCTACAAGCTTGGCACATCTGTATTTGGGGAGTTTCTCCCATTCTTCTCTGCAGATCCTCTCAAGCTCTGTCAGGTTGGATGGGGAGCATTGCTGCACAACTATTTTCAGGTCTCTCCAGAGATGTTATATTGGGTTCAAGTCCGGGCTCTGGCTGGACCACTCAAAGGCATTCAGAGACTTGTCCCGAAGCAACTCCTGCGTTGTCTTGGTTGTGCACTTAGAGTTGTTGTCCTGTTGGAAGAATAACCTTCATCCCAGTCTGAGGTTCTGAGAGCTCTAGACCAGGTTTTCATCAAGGATCTCTCTGTACTTTGCACTGTTCATCTTTGCCTCGATCCTGACTAGTCACCCAGTCCCTGCCGCTGAAATACATTCCCACAGCATGATGCTGCCACCAGCATGCTTCACCATAGGGATGGTGCCAGGTTTCCTCCAGACGTGACGCTTGGCATTCAGGCCAAATAGTTCAATCATGGTTTCATCAGGCCAGAGAATCTTGTTTCTCATGGTCTGACAGTCTTTAGGTGCCTTTTAGCAAACTCCAAGCTGGCTATCATGTGTCTTTTACTGAGAAGTGGCTTCCGTCTTTTCCCTCTACCATAAAGGCCTTACTGGTAGAGTGCTGCAGAGATGGTTGTCCTTCTGGAAGATCCTCCCAACTCCACAGAGGAACTCTAGAGCTCTGTCAGTTAACATCGGGTTCATGGTCACCTCCCTGACCAAGGCCCTTCTTCCCCAATTGCTCCACTTGACCGTGCGGTCAGCTCTAGGAAGAGTCTTGGTAGTTCGAAACTTCTTCCATTTCAGAATGATGAGGCCACTGTGTTCTTAGGGACCTTCAATGGTGCAGAAATGTTTTGGTACCCTTCCCCAGATCTGTGCCTCCACACAATCCTGTCTCGGAGGTCTACGGACAATTCCTTCAACCTCATGGCTTGGTTTTTGCAATGACATACACTGTCAACTGTGGGACCTTAGACAGGTGTGTGCCTTTCCAAATCATGTCCAATCAATTGAATTTACAGGTGGACTCCAATCAAGCCGTAGAAACATCAAGCATGATCAATGGAAATAGGATGCACCTGAGCTGAAATTCAAGTCTCATACCAAAGGGTCTGAATACATGTAAATAAGGTATTTCTGTTTTTTAATACATTTGCAAATATTTCTAAAAACCTGTTTTCGCCTTGTCATTATGGGGTATTCTGTGTAGATTTCTGAGGAATTGTTTTTATTTAATCAATTTTAGAATAAGGCTGTAACGGAACAAAACGTGGAAAAAGTCTGAATAATTTCCCGAAAGACACTGTAGGTCAAAGTAAGTGACAGAGAGGGGACTGTGGCTCTAGTTTCTTCCCCGAGAAACTGATCTGGCCTGATGTTCTTTTCAATGGGGTCTGGTTTCTCTCCCTGGAGACAGGGAGACTGTTAGGACCAGACCATATGGGCTGGTTAGAAAATGCCATTATATCATTGAGATGTTGTGATTCTGTTGAGATCACTAGGGGTGACATGTTTGTTTCAGGGCAAAATAACCTGATTGTAAGACTTGATGATACAATAAGCAGCAGCAGAGCTAGAGACCATACATAGCCTCTCCTATCAATTTCTACAGCAGTTAGGCTGTTATATGTTCCGTTATAATCTCCACCCGGCACAGCCAGAAGAGGACTGGCCACCCCTCATGGTTCCTCTCTAGATTTGGCCTTTCTAGGGAGTTTTTCCTAGCCACTGTGCTTCTACACCTGCATTGCTTGCTGTTTGGGGTTTTAGGCTGGGTTTCTGTACAGCACTTTGAGATATCAGCTAATGTAAGAAGTGCTTTATAAATAAATTTGATTCGTTAATTAAGCTGTTCATAACACAGTAGCCTTAGATTTGCATTCAAAGATAGCTAGGACTATTTTATCATACAGAAAACGGATTCAAGTGTGTAAAGTCAGCACAAAATGCAAGGTAAGCATAAAAGTTGCATGTCGTCGTAGATGTTTCTTACCGATGCACACGTCTATTTTGCCCTTGATGGCAGCCTCGTGGAGAGGTGTGTAGTTCCAGTTGTCCCGGGCGTTTGGGTCGGCACCCTGACAGAGGAGCAGGCTGACCACCTCAGCGTGACCAAAGGAGCAGGCGTTATGCAAAGGGATCAAACCTCCGTCATCACAGGCGTGAACGTTGGCCCCTGTCTGAAGGAGGTGCTCCACAACATCCTTCCTCCCAAATCCTAAAAAGTGGAGAGATTGTGTAAAGTGTTTTTCCTCCATATGGGTCTCTAAAAGAGTGAAACACAACCTGCAATCATTGTTTAACATATTTTATCGTTTTTTTAATGAATAGACATACTGGTTGTGTATCACATATACTAACTCAGTATGGTTTGCTGCAGGCTAAAGTTAAATCTAGACTTGGTTTCCTCTATTGTAATCGCTCCTCTTTCACCACAGCTGCCAAACTAACCCTGATTCAGATGACCATCCTACCCATGCTAGATTACGGAGACGTAATGTATAGATCGGCAGGTACGGGTGCTCTCGAACGGCTAGATGTTCTTTACCATTCGGCCATCAGATTTGCCACCAACGCTCCTTATACGACACATCACTGCACTCTATACTCTTCTGTAAATTGGTCATCTCTGTATACCTGTCGCAAGGCCCACTGGTTGATGCTTATTTATAAAACCCTCTTAGGCCTCACTCCCCCCTATCTGAGATGGGTGGGTATAATTTGTGGAACATTCCAACAGGAATCTGTTCATAAAAACTTCGTAAAGTACAAGGTTGCCAACAAACAACGCATACAAAGTAACATGATCAATCCACCTAGCTTCCGAATAGGCATTAACTCACCATGAAGCTTATTCTTAATGTTTGTCGATAGGCTACCAGAGTGAGTACATACATTTTTCAGAATAAACACGGTGAGTAAAAAAAGGTAATTAAAATAGCCCACTCCCTAGCCCGGTATCTTATTCTTATTGTTGGCAACCTTGTTATTTACGAAGTTTTTATGAACAGATTCCTGTTGGAATGTTCCACAAATTATACCCACCTATCTAAGATATCTACTGCAGCCCTCATCCTCTACAAACAACACCCGTTCTGCCAGTCACACTCCTTTTTTTTTTTTAACCTTTATTTAACAAGGCAAGTCAGTTAAAAACAAATTATTATTTTCAATGACGGCCTAGGAACAGTGGGTTAACTGCCTTGTTCAGGGGCAGAACAACAGATTTTTACCATGTAAGCTCAGGGATTCGATCTTTAAACCTTTCAGTTACGAGTCCAACGCTCTAACCACTAGGCTACCTGCCGCCCCTGTTAAAGGTCCCCAAAGCATACACATCCCTGGGTCGCTCCTCTTTTCAGTTCGCTGCAGCTGCAACAAACACTCAAACTGGACAGTTATCTCAATCTCTTCATTCATAGACTCAATCATGGACACTCTTACTGACAATTGTGGCTGCTCATGATGTATTGTTGTCTTTACCTTCTTGCCCTTTGTGCTGTTATCTGTGCCCAATAATGTTTGTACCATGTTTTCTGCCTGGAAAGGCCTGTGTGTTTGGCTTACAACTTGCTGGCTAATACAGTACCCCCTCCCCTAGCAAAGTACCTAAACTCCACGATGACTTCATCCACGGAGTTGAGCACAGACTAAAGTTTTTTAAATGAACCTCTGACTCCTTGGAATCGGTGCAGACGATAGACCTTGTCCTCTGTTGTAGCATTCCTTTGTTTGCTTAAAGCCACACGTTTTAATAATACGTAATTAATATATACAACCACTAGACGGTTTCCTGAATGTTTTTTCTCAAAGGTGGCAACGCAGAGTATGTGCCATTTGAATCCCAAAAAGAAAAAGTCGGTGGTTGTATTTGATGAACGTTTAATTAAAAACTCTGGATTTCAGCAAATAAAGAAAACGCACGCAACAGATTACAAACATTGGTACAGGTTAAGGTTTTATCCAATAATTTTCATTTTCTGTTAAGTATCTAGTGTATATCGACTCGGTGGTTCATTTAAAAAACGAATCTGCGATTAACTCCGTTGATGAAATCATCGCGGAGTTGAGTTACTTACCAACCCCTCCCTGAGTCAAAATGTAGGCTAGTTGGCTCGGCATTTTCGACAAGCTAGCCTAACGTTACTTAACTAGTAAACGAAGTTTGTTGGCTAACGTTAGTTAGCTAAGAAACTGAGAAATTTAGCTTTCAGAAGTTAGAAGTTAGCCTAAAATGTAGCTAGTTAGTTAGCAATTTACTCAAGTAACGTTAGTTGGCTAGCTATGTTAGCTAAACAAACCAGCTCGTAGCGAACATTCGCCATCGACGTTACCTGCAGCGAAGTGTAGCGGAGTGGATTTTCGCCCAGCCATGTCCTTGGCATTCACGTTAACCGTATCCACCAACCTCTTCACCCGCGATACGTCCCCATTACGACAGGCTTCAAACAGCTCTCTGAAAGTCCCGCAGTCGCTGCCCCCGGGGCTGCTATTGCTACCTGAGTCAGGACTAGAGCCAGCGCTGCTGCTACCCCCGGTGGTAGTGGAGTTGCTGCTGCTTAGGGCCGGGGCGGGGATATCGGGGGAGGCCGGAGTTAACTCTGGATCCCCGGCGCTGTCTACTTCAGCACCCGCTAGCACCGAAATTATGCCACCACAGGGAACGGGGGGAGACCCCGGAGGAGTGAGTGAAAGAGAAATACTGCGAGGTGGCGAGGATATGCTCTGCTTTTGCTGCTGGGAAGAGCGACGAGACGTCGCCATTTTTACAGCAGTCCCACTGGCAACAAAAAATATATTGGCTAAACTTCCTGGAAGTGGAGACGTTAACTTCCGGTTTCGAATGTCAGCAGTGAAAGTCGCCCACGAAAATATTTTTAGAACTGGCTTTCAAAGCTGTTTTTTTTTACACAGCCTATGGTTTAATTAAATTGTCTGATTAAGGAGCTTGTTATTCAATTGACATAACAGTTTATTTTTTCTCTTTCAACCGAATAGAATAGACATGACATGGGTGAGACTTTCTCTCCTACTCATGCACAGCAAATTCTATGGTTTTATAACTATTCCATGGTCTGATATCTTATGTTTTTAGTGTCAGAGACAATAGTGTGTATAACTTCTAACAGCTACTATAGCTATATTATAATCAACCTTTACACCTTTGCACTGTACGCAACCCTCAAAATAGCAGAAATAGACTGTCATATATGATAAGGAAGATTCATTTCACTGAACACAATTTCCCTCTCGTCTGTGAAATTCAGTGTGCACATACTGCACGATGAGTCATCCCCAGTATTTCCCTATGCAGATCACATTTTTCACTTAATCTAAAGTAGCCTGAATCACCAGCAGGCAGGACTGCCTGTCCTGATATTGACATGGACGAGAATATGAAACATATCTAACAGGCAATATCTGTTTCAGAAAAAGAAAAAAAAATATTGCATGACTTAAATAGAAAATGACATTTTCAATGAGCAGTTGAACTCAGTGTCAGTCAGGTTGGCCTAATTACTTTTTCTGCCTTGACATTCAGAGCCTTGCAAATTACATGGAAGCTATTTGAATAACTATAGTCTATAGTGACAATGGTGAAAATGTACATTCTGCAACCATTCCGGTCTTACCCATTTCAACATTGTAAGCCTATGGGTTTTGGCGTGTATAAGGAACAATTATGGGAGAAGTACTCTTGACCTGGAGTGCTGGGAAACACACAGGGAAGAAAATATACTCAACACAGATAAAGGACTTGGAATATGTGCCCTGCTTCTTCTATTACTGAACAGATGAAGAAAATGACTAATGTGCAGGGTGACACCCAGTGGAGAACTGTGGCAAAAACAGGAATGTTCCTGAAGACACTGGAGCTCCAAGTGGCAGGATAAACACTGAACAAAAATATAAACGCAACATGTAAAGTGTTGATCACATGTTTCATGAGCTGAAATAAAAAAAATACCTGAAAGTTTCCATACACACAAAAAGCTTATTTCTCTCAAATGTTGTGCATAAATTTGTTTACATTTTTGTTAGTGAGCATTTCTCCTTTGCCAAGATAATCCATACACCTGACAAGTGTGGCATATCAAGAAGCTGATTAAACAGCATGATCATGACATAGGTGCACGTTGTGCTGGGGGCAATAAAAGGCCACTTTAAAATGTGCAGTTTTGTCACACAACACAATGCCACAGATGTCTCAAGTTTTGAGGGAGCATGCAATTGGCATGCTAACTGCAGGAATGTCAACCAGAACTGTTGCCAGAGAATATAATTATAATTTCTCTACCACAAACTGCCTCCAACGTCGTTTTTGAGAATATGGCAGTACGTCCAACCGGCCTCCCAACCGCAGACCAAATGTAACCACGCCGGCCCAAGAACTCCACATTCGGCTTCTTCACCTGTGGGATCATCTGAGGGGATGCAGAGGAGTATTTCTGTCTGTAATAAAGAACTTTTGTGGGGAAAACCCATTCCAATTGGCTGGGCAGGGCCTGGCTGCCACATGGGTGGGCCTATGCCCTCCAAGGCCCACCCATGGCTGACCACTGCCCAATCATATGAAATCCATAGATTAGGGCCTAATGAAATTGTTGCATGTTGCGTTTATATTTTTGTTCAGCATAAAAGCTGTGAAACTCCCACTGCTGAGACAGAAACCAATGCAACCAATACAGTGCCATCTCAGAGCATGAAGATTCAACATTGACTGAAGATCAGTCTCCACATCAAGGCACAGAATAATCCATTATCTGCTGAGGAGTAGGTGGCTGAGAGAGTGGTGCCCATCAACTGTAGCCTGCATGTGAGAATGCAACAATCCCTCAGCTCACAGACAGAGGGCAGCACCACAGAAGACAGCACCACAGACACACAGGAAAATGAATAGACAGGCTTCTAGTCTTGTCTTTGTTTTTTGTCATATGTTTTTTATAACATTATCTCTGGAATTATGTCTCATATGTTTAGTTTTGTTACCCAATAAAATGTGCAAAATATATGTATTTTTGTGTACCAATAAAAAGCACAAGCTGTACTTAATACGTTTTTAACTTATTTCACATACAATATTTAAGTCCCAGTCTTTATCACGTAATTGAAAAGGACCTACTGTAACTCTAACAAAGGTCTGTGAAATCCCAGATATCTTATGTCAGGCTCCCCCAACTGGCAGTCGGTGGGCCAAATGATTTTATACGTTTTTTTGTTTTTTATTTTGTAAACTAACGGACATAAAAGACTGTAAAAACTCCAGCAAATCATCTCCAAGTTATATACATTTTGGAAATCTATTACAAAGTATTACCACGTACGCTGAGTATACCAAACATTAGGAACATCCTTTACCCTAAAGAACAGCCTCAATTCGTTGGGGCATGGACTCTACAAGGTTTCAAATGTTGACTTCAATGCTTCCCACAGTTGTGTCAAGTTGGCTGGATGTCCTTTGGATGGTGGACCATTCCAGATACACACAGGAAACTGTTGAGCGTGAAAAACCCAGCAGCATTGCAGTTCTTGACACAAACTGGTACGGCTGGCACCTACTACCATACCCTGTTCAAAGGCAATTAAATCTTTTGTCTTACCAATTCACCCTCGGAATGGCACACATACACAATCCATGTGTCACTTGTCTCAAGGCTTAAAAATCCTTCTTTAACCTGTCTCCTCCCCTTCATCTACACTGATTGAAGTGGATTTAACAATTGACATCAACAATGGATCATAGCTTTCACCTGGATTCACCTGGTCAGTCTATGTCATGGAAAGAGCAGGTGTTCTTATGTTTTTGTTTACTCAGTGTTAGCAGATGTGTGGAAACGGGCGGAACATAGTGTAAAAGGCGATTGGTTTGTCTGTGCAAATTAAGATAGCCCGAGGATGATAGCACAAGGGGTTAACCATGTAACTGCGTTTTGTCACAGTTCACACTATAATGTTGGGTTTTTAACTGACATGCCTAGTAAATAAAAATGTGCTCCTTCCTGCAAGTTTCCATACAGCTGACTTCCTGCAGATAGTAAAACCAAGGGATGTCTCACATGCTGCAGTCACACTCAAACGGATCTTAGCTATACGTCCAGTCTTATGACTAAGTCACACAAAGACAAGTTTTTATCAGGTTAGAAAAAACACTAGCCTATAACAAGAGACAATTTTTTAAGTAGTAAAGCGGGATAGCATGACTAATTTAGTAATTTTCCACAACAGTACAAATTATTTGTAATTACAGTATGTTCCGGGGCCCTGACCATCCGCTCAATAAAAAATCAACCCGTGGCTGAATTTAGTTGATGACCCCTGTCTCGTGTCATAGTCCTGATTTAGATCCAGCCCTCTAGCGGCTCCTTCAAAAGGCTCAGTGTGTTGCATCTGATACCGTGGTTTAGGAATCAGTAACTCCTTCTTCTCATATAACAACTTCCTGTATGTTCTCAACATTTATTGATCGGACATGGCAATAATCTGTGTCCACATCAAGTTTCCTTTGAAATATTTCATTAACTTGGAGAAGTTGCTGGAAATAGGATCTTAGCTGTTTTTGTACATTCAAATCGAGCATATTATTACATTATAGATTGTGACTCATTGTGCACACTATGAATACACACTATGAATAATCTTTTGGTCGTGTGATGTTCTCTCAACAACCACAACACTATATTTAAAGACAGAGTAAGGAAGCAATGTTGTCAGTGGGTGTCAATTTCAGAGTCACATCCAAGAGGATGGTTGAGGGAAGTTGAATACTGACTCAAGCTATATTACTACAATATTAATACATTTACTACATGTCATATCAATAAGGAGAAGGGCACTTGTAATTCCTTTTATGTCTGTATCACTTTTAAGGCAGAACCATATGTTATAACTGTTATCTTCATAAGTGTCACGATCGTGTGGAGGAGAGACGGACCAAAACGCAGCATGAGGAAAATAAGCCATCTTCTTTTAATTAAACGAACGAAGATGAACATGAAACGAAAACACTATTACAAACAAACAAAACAACAAATGATCGTGAAGCTAAATAACGCAAGTGCCCAGACAAGCAACAAACGTTAAACAAGACAACTACCCACCAAAAGCCTACTGCCTATGGCTACCTTAAATATGGCTCCCAATCAGAGACAAATGAATGACAGCTGTCTCTGATTGAGACCCAATCTAGGCAGCCATAGACATGACTAGACAACCTAACAGTACTCTATCCCATACACATACAACACCCATAGACTAACCAAAACACACACAACATACAATGCCCACCCCAACTCACGCCCTGACCAACTAAACATAATCAAAATAACATAAAAATAGGTCAGGAACGTGACAATAAGTACAGTGATTTCAGGAAAATGTTGGATTTGTTGTCATGGGGAAAAGGTTATTCATGGACAGAAATGACAGCATGACAAAGCAGCTGTTGTAGATTACTTGCTCACTTTGTAGGCTACTCTTATTTAAAGGACGTTATGTGGCCCTGCGACTCGGACCTGCTTCAGTGGTCACTGTAAATAGAACAACGATATATCCCTAAGGCATTTGGCAGTCAGACTGCACTATTACCCGGGGCTTGTTTTGGAGAATGACAAAAGTTGCGTAGTCATAACACTCAGACGTTGGAGTCAGAGGAAAGCTACTGGAACTTTCCATTGGACAGTATAAAAGCTGTGAGCCCTAGTCTGCTCTGGACAGAAGCTCGCAAAGACACAATCAGGGAGAAGAGACCAACAAAGACTAGCAGAAACGACGCAGATTTGATTTTGAATATGCTTTGCCCCAGCATGATGCAGTCTTCCCTCAACCCAATGAGCCCAATGGGCCCCTTCATGGACTTCCACTGGCCCGTCCGCAGCCTCTGGCCAGAGACCCGGCCTCTCTTCTTCCAGATGGAGCAGGAAATGATGCGAAACATGCAGGAGATGAGGCACAATATGGAATATATGCAACGACTCCACCAAAAGATTTTCGAAGACATTGATGGCCCGTTATCTTTAACTGACTTCAAGCCCATCGCTTTCCAGATGGGTAAAGAAAACAACCGCTTTGCCCTGACACTGGACACTAAAGACTTTCCCCCAGCGGATCTGTCTGTCAAGCAGGTGGGCAGGAAGCTGAGAGTCAGTGGGAAGACGGAGAAGAAGCAGGATGATGGGAAAGGCTCCTTCTCTTACAGATGCCAGGAGTTTAAACAGGAGTTTGATTTGCCTGAAGGGGTGAATCCTGAGACAGTCACCTGCTCTTTGAATGATGGACAGCTACAGATCCAGGCACCAAAAGTGGCTGCTGTGACGGAAAGCAATGAGAGAGTGGTTCCTATCACTTGTTCATCAGCAGTAACATCACCTGGAGCTGCCACTGAGAGCGTTGCTGTGGAGGCAGAGCCCAAGAAGGACTGATTACAATGACTCTATCATGATATGGCTATAACCATTCATTTTATGTTTGGAAAATTAAAAAAAACTCCCATGAATACCATCATTTCTGTACTATCTCAATATAATAACTATTTTGTCAAATTTGATGAATTCAACATCAATAATTATCAATGGCATGGAATGTAAGCCAATATTTTAGCATGTTCAATAAAGTTTTTTTTTTTTTTAAATTGTGTCCCTGGAGTGGGTATGCTGGGTATGCTGGGTATGCCCTGGCCTGGTATAGCTGCCATTTCAATACATGTCTTGAAAATCAATTAGTGGATTGAAAGACTATGTTTTGAAATCATAACAGAGTTGAGTTTTATAAGAGTAATGTAGTTGTAACGGCAGCCTTCCTCCTCTTCATCTGAAGAGGAGGTGTAGCAGGGATCGGACCAAGACGCAGCGTAGCTCGTGTTCAACATGTTTAATTAAACGAAACTGTGAACACGTACACAATACAAAATAACAAATGTGACAAACCGATACAGCTCTATCTGGTGCAGAGAAAACACAGAGACAGGAAACAACCACCCACAAATCCCCAACACAAAACAAGCCACCTATATATGATTCCCAATCAGAGACAACGATTGACAGCTGCCTCTGATTGAGAACCATATTAGGCCGAACACAGAAACGGACAAACAAGACACACAACATAGAATGCCCACCCAGCTCACGTCCTGACCAACACTAAAACAAGCAAAACACACAAGAACTATGGTCAGAACGTGACAGTAGTTAGTCAAAATGAGCGCAAACAGTTTGCGTGTGCGTATGTACTGTATGGTCTGTGGGTGTCTATGTTAGTATCATATTCACACTCTTCAAATTACGCTAGAGAATGTCTGAGGATCACAGGAGTTGAGTGGTAGTAGTGGTCCCACCAGTACTCACGTTTAGGTCACCATGATATCGCTGAAGAGACCCTGCCATATCTGAACTATTTCTCAACACAATGTAAGTAAAACATTATGAGGAGTGTAAATACTCTATATCAAAAAGGTGACCAACAGGAAATGATCCCAGGACATGAACATGTAACTTTTGGTCATTATGTTGATATCCATTGAAGAGATCAATACAACTGCAATATTCTGTAAAATGTTATATTTTATTGATTAAATTAAATAGCATATCATATTGATTGTTACAAGATATGAAATATAAATGCCAACAGTTTCATAACATGAAAAATATGTATTAGCAAATGTATCATCTAGTGTATTAAAAATCAGTCCTCATGTGAAATGGTGTTCTCTTGTTTCTTCTGTGTGTCGGTGGTGCTTCCCTCTGTGTTTGACAGGAATTGTGGGGTTTTCACATTCAAGCTAAAGTTGATGGGCACCACTCTCTCTGCCACCTCCTCCTCACCAGATAATGGATTATTTGGTGCCTGGATGTGGAGCTTCCCGTCATGAGCCAGGGAGCAGGTGACTGTCTCAGGATTCACCCCTTCAGGCAGATATAACTCTTGTCTGAACTCTTGGCATCTGTAAGAGTAGGAGCCTTCCCCATCATCCAGCTTCTTCTCTTTCTTCCCACTGACTTTCAGCTTCCTGCCCACCTGCTTGACAGACAACTCCTCTGGGGAAAAGTCTTTAGTGTCCAGTGTCAGGGCAAAGCCGTCTCCCTCTTTATCCATCTTATAGGAGACTGGTTGGATGGCCACTGAGGATGGGACATTGTCCAACTCTTCAAAGATGTGCTGCTGGAGTTTCTCCATCAGCTCCAGACTGCTCTTGATCTCGAGCAGGTTTCTCTGCAGTAGATCCCGCTGGCTGAGAAGGGGTCGGACCTCTGGCCATAGACTGCGCACAGGCCAGTAGAAGTCCGTCAAGGGGCTGAGGGAAGACTGGAATCCTCGGGAACACAGCATCTTCGGTCAATGTTGAGTGTTGAGTCTTGTGTGTTCAGTGTTGGATGTATTGGTTTCTGTCTCAGCAGGGGGACTTTCACAGCTTTTATATGCTGCCACTTGGAGCTCCAGTGTCTTCAGGAACTTTCCTGTCATTGCCACAGTTCTCCACTGGGTGACACACTGCAGGGAAGTGGTGACGTCACTCCAGCCAGCTTCTAAATCAGGTAGTTCAGTAACAAGCTGGATGGAGTCCACAGTCCTGAGATATTAGTGGTGCTGTACTTAAAGCAGGTCACCTTTTAAAGGTTTCACTGATGAATGGTTCACTTATCTTAAATATATTTATGACTTTAAAAAGTAGTTTCAACCATATTGCTTTTCACATTAACAGTATGATGGATCATTGGCCATGCATATTCATTGACATGCAATAGTCTCAGCAAATCCCAACAAAATTGGACAAAAGATCACAAGCTACGTTTTAAAGAGAGTTTTTACCACAGGAGGCATTGCAAGAGAGGTCAAAATGTAATTGAACACATTCTAAAATAATCCAGTGAGAACTCATATTTTGAAGAAAATAAATGCAGATTGTACAGCATTATGAAATTGGTCATGTGTCGATTTTATGTTATCATAAAATTGTTGAAATCTGAAGAAAAGAAATGTGTCTGGCATTATGCTTGTCATATATTTTCGTCTGTTTTTTAATAACTAAAAATAATATTTTCTAGAAGGTGTGGAAACTATTCACTCACATTCAATGATCTAAAACAGGACAAATGATCAAATAGGACTACATTGCAATTCCTGACAAGTTCACAAAATATTTGTTTTCAGAAGTCAGGTTTATAAACATGTCATAAACATGTTAGAATCAGAACATTTTTAGGAGAGCTTTTTGAAATTTGAATATACTGAAAATGTTCACTGAAAAATATCAGGCCAGTGAGCCTTTTGGAAAGTTAACTTTTGATGAGAAATAATGGTCATTATGTTGATATCCATTGAAGAGATCATAACAACTGCAATCTTCTGTAAAATGTTATATTTGATTGATTAAATTTAATAGCATATCATATTGATTGTTACAAGATATGGAATATAAATGCATACAGTATCATAACATGAACAATATGTATTAGAAAATGTATCATCTAGTGTATTAAAAATCAGTCCTCATGTGAAATGGTGTTCTCTTGTTTCTTCTGTGTGTCGGTGGTGCTTCCCTCTGTCTTTGACAGGAATTGTGGGTGTTTCACATCCAGGCTACAGTTGATGGGCACCACTCTCTCTGCCACCTCCTCCTCACCAGATAATGGATTATTTGGTGCCTGGATGTGGAGCTTCCCGTCATGAGCCAGGGAGCAGGTGACTGTCTCAGGATTCACCCCTTCAGGCAGATATAACTCTTGTCTGAACTCTTGGCATCTGTAAGAGTAGGAGCCTTCCCCATCATCCAGCTTCTTCTCTGTCTTCCCACTGACTTTCAGCTTCCTGCCCACCTGCTTGACAGACAACTCCTCTGGGGAAAAGTCTTTAGTGTCCAGTGTCAGGGCAAAGCCGTCTCCCTCTTTATCCATCTTGTAGGAGACTGGTTGGATGGCCACTGAGGATGGGACATTGTCCAACTCTTCAAAGATGTGCTGCTGGAGTTTCTCCATCAGCTCCAGACTGCTCTTGATCTCTAGCAGGTTTCTCTGCAGTAGATCCCGCTGGCTGAGAAGGGGTCGGACCTCTGGCCATAGACTGCGCACAGGCCAGTAGAAGTCCGTCAAGGGGCTTAGGGAAGACTGGAATCCTCGGGAACACAGCATCTTCAGTCAATGTTGAGTGTTTAGTCTTGTGTGTTCAGTGTTGGATGTATTGGTTTCTGTCTCAGCAGGGGGACTTTCACAGCTTTTATATGCTGCCACTTGGAGCTCCAGTGTCTTCAGGAACTTTCCTGTCATTGCCACAGTTCTCCACTGGGTGACACACTGCAGGGAAGTGGTGACGTCACTCCAGCCAGCTTCTAAATCAGGTAGCTTCAGTAACAAGCTGGATGGAGTCCACAGTCCTGAGATATTAGTGGTGCTGTACTTAAAGCAGGTCACCTTTTAAAGGTTTCACTGATGAATGGTTCACTTATCTTAAATATATTTATGACTTTAAAAAGTAGTTTCAACCATATTGCTTTTCACATTAACAGTATGATGGATCATTGGCCATGCATATTCATTGACATGCAATAGTATCAGCAAATCCCAACAAAATTGCCCAAAAGATCACAAGCTACGTTTTAAAGAGAGTTTTTACCACAGGAGTCATTGCAAGAGAGGTCAAAATGTAATTGAACACATTCTAAAATAATCCAGTGAGAACTCATATTTTGAAGAAAATAAATGCAGATTGTACAGCATTATGAAATTGGTCATGTGTCGATTTTATGTTACTATAAAATTGTTGAAAACTGAAGAAAAAAATTGTCTGGCATTATGTTTGTCATAAATTTACGTCTGTTTTTTAATAACTAAAACCAATATTTTCTAGGTGTGGAAATGATTCACTCACATTCAATGATCTAAAACAGGACAAATGATCAAATAGGACTACATTGCAATTCCTGACAAGTTCACAAAATATTTGTTTTCAGAAGTCAGGTTTATAAACATGTCATAAACATGTTAGAATCAGAACATTTTTAGGAGAGCTTTTTGAAAATTGAATATACTGAAAATGTTCACTGAAAAATATCAGGCCAGTGAGCCTTTTGGAAAGTTAACTTTTGATGAGAAATAATGGTCATTATGTTGATATCCATTGAAGAGATCATAACAACTGCAATCTTCTGTAAAATGTTATATTTTATTGATTAAATAAAATAGCATATCATATTGATTGTTACAAGATATGGAATATAAATGCATACCGTATCATAACATGAACAATATGTATTAGCAAATGTTTCATCCAGTGTAATAAAAATCAGTGTCTGTGTGAAATGGTGTTCTCTTGTTTCTTCTGTGTGTCGGTGGTGCTTCCCTCTGTCTTTGACAGGAATTGTGGGTGTTTCACATCCAGGCTACAGTTGATGGGCACCACTCTCTCTGCCACCTCCTCCTCACCAGATAATGGATTATTTGGTGCCTGGATGTGGAGCTTCCCGTCATGAGCCAGGGAGCAGGTGACTGTCTCAGGATTCACCCCTTCAGGCAGATATAACTCTTGTCTGAACTCTTGGCATCTGTAAGAGTAGGAGCCTTCCCCATCATCCAGATTCTTCTCTGTCTTCCCACTGACTTTCAGCTTCCTGCCCACCTGCTTGACAGACAACTCCTCTGGGGAAAAGTCTTTAGTGTCCAGTGTCAGGGCAAAGCCGTCTCCCTCTTTATCCATCTTATAGCAGACTGGTTGGATGGCCACTGAGGATGGGACATTTTCCAACTCTTCAAAGATGCGCTGCTGGAGTTTCTCCATCAGCTCCAGACTGCTCTTGATCTCTAGCAGGTTTCTCTGCAGTAGATCCCGCTGGCTGAGAAGTGGTCGGACCTCTGGCCATAGACTGCGCACAGGCCAGTAGAAGTCCGTCAAGGGGCTTAGGGAAGACTGGAATCCTCGGGAACACAGCATCTTCAGTCAATGTTGAGTGTTTAGTCTTGTGTGTTCAGTGTTGGATGTATTGGTTTCTGTCTCAGCAGGGGGACTTTCACAGCTTTTATATGCTGCCACTTGGAGCTCCAGTGTCTTCAGGAACTTTCCTGTCATTGCCACAGTTCTCCACTGGGTGACACACTGCAGGGAAGTGGTGACGTCACTCCAGCCAGCTTCTAAATCATGTAGCTTCACTAACAAGCTGGATGGAGTCCACAGTCCTGAGATATTAGTGGTGCTGTACTTAAAGCAGGTCACCTTTTAAAGGTTTCACTGATGAATGGTTCACTTATCTTAAATATATTTATGACTTTAAAAAGTAGTTTCAACCATATTGCTTTTCACATTAACAGTATGATGGATCATTGGCCATGCATATTCATTGACATGCAATAGTATCAGCAAATCCCAACAAAATTGCCCAAAAGATCACAAGCTACGTTTTAAAGAGAGTTTTTACCACAGGAGTCATTGCAAGAGAGGTCAAAATGTAATTGAACACATTCTAAAATAATCCAGTGAGAACTCATATTTTGAAGAAAATAAATGCAGATTGTACAGCATTATGAAATTGGTCATGTGTCGATTTTATGTTATTATAAAATTGTTGAAATCTGAAGAAAAAAATTGTCTGTCATTATGTTTGTCATATATTTTCGTCTGTTTTTTAATAACTAAAAATAATATTTTCTAGAAGGTGTGGAAACTATTCACTCACATTCAATGATCTAAAACAGGACAAATGATCAAATAGGACTACATTGCAATTCCTGACAAGTTCACAAAACATTTGTTTTCAGAAGTCAGGTTTATAAACATGTCATAAACATGTTAGAATCAGAACATTTTTAGGAGAGCTTTTTGAAATTTGAATATACTGAAAATGTTCACTGAAAAATATCAGGCCAGTGAGCCTTTTGGAAAGTTAACTTTTGATGAGAAATAATGGTCATTATGTTGATATCCATTGAAGAGATCATAACAACTGCAATCTTCTGTAAAATGTTATATTTTATTGATTAATTTAATAGCATATCATATTGATTGTTACAATATATGGAATATAAATGCATACAGTATCATAACATGAACAATATGTATTAGAAAATGTATCATCTAGTGTATTAAAAATCAGTCCTCATGTGAAATGGTGTTCTCTTGTTTCTTCTGTGTGTCGGTGGTGCTTCCCTCTGTCTTTGACAGGAATTGTGGGTGTTTCACATCCAGGCTACAGTTGATGGGCACCACTCTCTCTGCCACCTCCTCCTCACCAGATAATGGATTATTTGGTGCCTGGATGTGGAGCTTCCCGTCATGAGCCAGGGAGCAGGTGACTGTCTCAGGATTCACCCCTTCAGGCAGATATAACTCTTGTCTGAACTTTTGGCATCTGTAAGAGTAGGAGCCTTCCCCATCATCCAGCTTCTTCTCTGTCTTCCAAATGACTTTCAGCTTCCTGCCCACCTGCTTGACAGACAACTCTTCTGGGGAAAAGTCTTTAGTGTCCAGTGTCAGGGCAAAGCCGTCTCCCTCTTTATCCATCTTATAGGAGACTGGTTGGATGGCCACTGAGGATGGGACATTGTCCAACTCTTCAAAGATGTGCTGCTGGAGTTTCTCCATCAGCTCCAGACTGCTCTTGATCTCTAGCAGGTTTCTCTGCAGTAGATCCCGCTGGCTGCGAAGGGGTCTGACCTCTGGCCATAGACTGCGCACAGGCCAGTAGAAGTCCGTCAAGGGGCTTAGGGAAGACTGGAATCCTCGGGAACACAGCATCTTCAGTCAATGTTGAGTGTTTAGTCTTGTGTGTTCAGTGTTGGATGTATTGGTTTCTGTCTCAGCAGGGGGACTTTCACAGCTTTTATATGCTGCCACTTGGAGCTCCAGTGTCTTCAGGAACTTTCCTGTCATTGCCACAGTTCTCCACTGGGTGACACACTGCAGGGAAGTGGTGACGTCACTCCAGCCAGCTTCTAAATCATGTAGCTTCAGTAACAAGCTGGATGGAGTCCACAGTCCTGAGATATTAGTGGTGCTGTACTTAAAGCAGGTCACCTTTTAAAGGTTTCACTGATGAATGGTTCACTTATCTTAAATATATTTATGACTTTAAAAAGTAGTTTCAACCATATTGCTTTTCACATTAACAGTATGATGGATCATTGGCCATGCATATTCATTGACATGCAATAGTATCAGCAAATCCCAACAAAATTGCCCAAAAGATCACAAGCTACGTTTTAAAGAGAGTTTTTACCACAGGAGTCATTGCAAGAGAGGTCAAAATGTAATTGAACACATTCTAAAATAATCCAGTGAGAACTCATATTTTGAAGAAAATAAATGCAGATTGTACAGCATTATGAAATTGGTCATGTGTCTATTTTATGTTATTATAAAATTGTTGAAATCTGAAGAAAAAAATGTGTCTGTCATTATGTTTGTCATATATTTTCGTCTGTTTTTTAATAACTAAAAATAATATTTTCTAGAAGGTGTGGAAACTATTCACTCACATTCAATGATCTAAAACAGGACAAATGATCAAATAGGACTACATTGCAATTCCTGACAAGTTCACAAAACATTTGTTTTCAGAAGTCAGGTTTATAAACATGTCATAAACATGTTAGAATCAGAACATTTTTAGGAGAGCTTTTTGAAATTTGAATATACTGAAAATGTTCACTGAAAAATATCAGGCCAGTGAGCCTTTTGGAAAGTTAACTTTTGATGAGAAATAATGGTCATTATGTTGATATCCATTGAAGAGATCATAACAACTGCAATCTTCTGTAAAATGTTATATTTTATTGATTAATTATAATAGCATATCATATTGATTGTTACAAGATATGGAATATAAATGCATACAGTATCATAACATGGAACAATATGTATTAGAAAATGTATCATCTAGTGTATTAAAAATCAGTCCTCATGTGAAATGGTGTTCTCTTGTTTCTTCTGTGTGTCGGTGGTGCTTCCCTCTGTCTTTGACAGGAATTGTGGGTGTTTCACATCCAGGCTACAGTTGATGGGCACCACTCTCTCTGCCACCTCCTCCTCACCAGATAATGGATTATTTGGTGCCTGGATGTGGAGCTTCCCGTCATGAGCCAGGGAGCAGGTGACTGTCTCAGGATTCACCCCTTCAGGCAGATATAACTCTTGTCTGAACTCTTGGCATCTGTAAGAGTAGGAGCCTTCCCCATCATCCAGATTCTTCTCTGTCTTCCCACTGACTTTCAGCTTCCTGCCCACCTGCTTGACAGACAACTCCTCTGGGGAAAAGTCTTTAGTGTCCAGTGTCAGGGCAAAGCCGTCTCCCTCTTTATCCATCTTATAGGAGACTGGTTGGATGGCCACTGAGGATGGGACATTTTCCAACTCTTCAAAGATGCGCTGCTGGAGTTTCTCCATCAGCTCCAGACTGCTCTTGATCTCTAGCAGGTTTCTCTGCAGTAGATCCCGCTGGCTGAGAAGAGGTCGGACCTCTGGCCATAGACTGCGCACAGGCCAGTAGAAGTCCGTCAAGGGGCTTAGGGAAGACTGGAATCCTCGGGAACACAGCATCTTCAGTCAATGTTGAGTGTTTAGTCTTGTGTGTTCAGTGTTGGATGTATTGGTTTCTGTCTCAGCAGGGGGACTTTCACAGCTTTTATATGCTGCCACTTGGAGCTCCAGTGTCTTCAGGAACTTTCCTGTCATTGCCACAGTTCTCCACTGGGTGACACACTGCAGGGAAGTGGTGACGTCACTCCAGCCAGCTTCTAAATCATGTAGCTTCACTAACAAGCTGGATGGAGTCCACAGTCCTGAGATATTAGTGGTGCTGTACTTAAAGCAGGTCACCTGTTAAAGGTTTCACTGATGAATGGTTCACTTATCTTAAATATATTTATGACTTTAAAAAGTAGTTTCAACCATATTGCTTTTCACATTAACAGTATGATGGATCATTGGCCATGCATATTCATTGACATGCAATAGTATCAGCAAATCCCAACAAAATTGCCCAAAAGATCACAAGCTACGTTTTAAAGAGAGTTTTTACCACAGGAGTCATTGCAAGAGAGGTCAAAATGTAATTGAACACATTCTAAAATAATCCAGTGAGAACTCATATTTTGAAGAAAATAAATGCAGATTGTACAGCATTATGAAATTGGTCATGTGTCGATTTTATGTTATTATAAAATTGTTGAAATCTGAAGAAAAAAATGTGTCTGTCATTATGTTTGTCATATATTTTCGTCTGTTTTTTAATAACTAAAAATAATATTTTCTAGAAGGTGTGGAAGCTATTCACTCACATTCAATGATCTAAAACAGGACAAATGATCAAATAGGACTACATTGCAATTCCTGACAAGTTCACAAAACATTTGTTTTCAGAAGTCAGGTTTATAAACATGTCATAAACATGTTAGAATCAGAACATTTTTAGGAGAGCTTTTTGAAATTTGAATATACTGAAAATGTTCACTGAAAAATATCAGGCCAGTGAGCCTTTTGGAAAGTTAACTTTTGATGAGAAATAATGGTCATTATGTTGATATCCATTGAAGAGATCATAACAACTGCAATCTTCTGTAAAATGTTATATTTTATTGATTAAATTTAATAGCATATCATATTGATTGTTACAATATATGGAATATAAATGCATACAGTATCATAACATGAACAATATGTATTAGAAAATGTATCATCTAGTGTATTAAAAATCAGTCCTCATGTGAAATGGTGTTCTCTTGTTTCTTCTGTGTGTCGGTGGTGCTTCCCTCTGTGTTTGACAGGAATTGTGGGTGTTTCACATCCAGGCTACAGTTGATGGGCACCACTCTCTCTGCCACCTCCTCCTCACCAGATAATGGATTATTTGGTGCCTGGATGTGGAGCTTCCCGTCATGAGCCAGGGAGCAGGTGACTGTCTCAGGATTCACCCCTTCAGGCAGATATAACTCTTGTCTGAACTCTTGGCATCTGTAAGAGTAGGAGCCTTCCCCATCATCCAGCTTCTTCTCTGTCTTCCCACTGACTTTCAGCTTCCTGCCCACCTGCTTGACAGACAACTCCTCTGGGGAAAAGTCTTTAGTGTCCAGTGTCAGGGCAAAGCCGTCTCCCTCTTTATCCATCTTATCGGAGACTGGTTGGATGGCCACTGAGGATGGGACATTTTCCAACTCTTCAAAGATGTGCTGCTGGAGTTTCTCCATCAGCTCCAGACTGCTCTTGATCTCTAGCAGGTTTCTCTGCAGTAGATCCCGCTGGCTGAGAAGAGGTCGGACCTCTGCCCATAGACTGCGCACAGGCCAGTAGAAGTCCGTCAAGGGGCTTAGGGAAGACTGGAATCCTCGGGAACACAGCATCTTCAGTCAATGTTGAGTGTTTAGTCTTGTGTGTTCAGTGTTGGATGTATTGGTTTCTGTCTCAGCAGGGGGACTTTCACAGCTTTTATATGCTGCCACTTGGAGCTCCAGTGTCTTCAGGAACTTTCCTGTCATTGCCACAGTTCTCCACTGGGTGACACACTGCAGGGAAGTGGTGACGTCACTCCAGCCAGCTTCTAAATCATGTAGCTTCAGTAACAAGCTGGATGGAGTCCACAGTCCTGAGATATTAGTGGTGCTGTACTTAAAGCAGGTCACCTTTTAAAGGTTTCACTGATGAATGGTTCACTTATCTTAAATATATTTATGACTTTAAAAAGTAGTTTCAACCATATTGCTTTTCACATTAACAGTATGATGGATCATTGGCCATGCATATTCATTGACATGCAATAGTATCAGCAAATCCCAACAAAATTGCCCAAAAGATCACAAGCTACGTTTTAAAGAGAGTTTTTACCACAGGAGTCATTGCAAGAGAGGTCAAAATGTAATTGAACACATTCTAAAATAATCCAGTGAGAACTCATATTTTGAAGAAAATAAATGCAGATTGTACAGCATTATGAAATTGGTCATGTGTCGATTTTATGTTATTATAAAATTGTTGAAATCTGAAGAAAAAAATGTGTCTGTCATTATGTTTGTCATATATTTTCGTCTGTTTTTTAATAACTAAAAATAATATTTTCTAGAAGGTGTGGAAACTATTCACTCACATTCAATGATCTAAAACAGGACAAATGATCAAATAGGACTACATTGCAATTCCTGACAAGTTCACAAAACATTTGTTTTCAGAAGTCAGGTTTATAAACATGTCATAAACATGTTAGAATCAGAACATTTTTAGGAGAGCTTTTTGAAATTTGAATATACTGAAAATGTTCACTGAAAAATATCAGGCCAGTGAGCCTTTTGGAAAGTTAACTTTTGATGAGAAATAATGGTCATTATGTTGATATCCATTGAAGAGATCATAACAACTGCAATCTTCTGTAAAATGTTATATTTTATTGATTAATTTAAATAGCATATCATATTGATTGTTACAATATATGGAATATAAATGCATACAGTATCATAACATGAAAAATATGTATTAGAAAATGTATCATCTAGTGTATTAAAAATCAGTCCTCATGTGAAATGGTGTTCTCTTGTTTCTTCTGTGTGTCGGTGGTGCTTCCCTCTGTCTTTGACAGGAATTGTGGGTGTTTCACATCCAGGCTACAGTTGATGGGCACCACTCTCTCTGCCACCTCCTCCTCACCAGATAATGGATTATTTGGTGCCTGGATGTGGAGCTTCCCGTCATGAGCCAGGGAGCAGGTGACTGTCTCAGGATTCACCCCTTCAGGCAGATATAACTCTTGTCTGAACTCTTGGCATCTGTAAGAGTAGGAGCCTTCCCCATCATCCAGCTTCTTCTCTTTCTTCCCACTGACTTTCAGCTTCCTGCCCACCTGCTTGACAGACAACTCCTCTGGGGAAAAGTCTTTAGTGTCCAGTGTCAGGGCAAAGCCGTCTCCCTCTTTATCCATCTTATAGGAGACTGGTTGGATGGCCACAGAGGATGGGACATTGTCCAACTCTTCAAAGATGTGCTGCTGGAGTTTCTCCATCAGCTCCAGACTGCTCTTGATCTCTAGCAGGTTTCTCTGCAGTAGATCCCGCTGGCTGAGAAGGGGTCGGACCTCTGGCCATAGACTGCGCACAGGCCAGTAGAAGTCCGTCAAGGGGCTTAGGGAAGACTGGAATCCTCGGGAACACAGCATCTTCAGTCAATGTTGAGTGTTGAGTCTTGTGTGTTCAGTGTTGGATGTATTGGTTTCTGTCTCAGCAGGGGGACTTTCACAGCTTTTATATGCTGCCACTTGGAGCTCCAGTGTCTTCAGGAACTTTCCTGTCATTGCCACAGTTCTCCACTGGGTGACACACTGCAGGGAAGTGGTGACGTCACTCCAGCCAGCTTCTAAATCAGGTAGTTCAGTAACAAGCTGGATGGAGTCCACAGTCCTGAGATATTAGTGGTGCTGTACTTAAAGCAGGTCACCTTTTAATGGTTTCACTGATGAATGGTTCACTTATCTTAAATATATTTATGACTTTAAAAAGTAGTTTCAACCATATTGCTTTTCACATTAACAGTATGATGGATCATTGGCCATGCATATTCATTGACATGCAATAGTATCAGCAAATCCCAACAAAATTGCCCAAAAGATCACAAGCTACGTTTTAAAGAGAGTTTTTACCACAGGAGTCATTGCAAGAGAGGTCAAAATGTAATTGAACACATTCTAAAATAATCCACTGAGAAAACATATTTTGGAGAAAAGAAATTCAGATTGTACAGCATTATGAAATTGGTCATGTGTCTATTTTATGTTAACATAAAATTGTTGAAAACGGAAAAGAAATGTGTCTGGCATTATGTTTGTCATATATTTTCGTCTGTTTTTTAATAACTAAAAATAATATTTTCTAGAAGGTGTGGAAACTATTCACTCACATTCAATGATCTAAAACAGGACAAATGATCAAATAGGACTACATTGCAATTCCTGACAAGTTCACAAAATATTTGTTTTCAGAAGTCAGGTTTATAAACATGTCATAAACATGTTAGAATCAGAACATTTTTAGGAGAGCTTTTTGAAAATTGAATATACTGAAAATGTTCACTGAAAAATATCAGGCCAGTGAGCCTTTTGGAAAGTTAACTTTTGATGAGAAATAATGGTCATTATGTTGATATCCATTGAAGAGATCATAACAACTGCAATCTTCTGTAAAATGTTATATTTTATTGATTAAATTAAATAGCATATCATATTGATTGTTACAAGATATGGAATATAAATGCATACAGTATCATAACATGAACAATATGTATTAGAAAATGTATCATCTAGTGTATTAAAAATCAGTCCTCATGTGAAATGGTGTTCTCTTGTTTCTTCTGTGTGTCGGTGGTGCTTCCCTCTGTCTTTGACAGGAATTGTGGGTGTTTCACATCCAGGCTACAGTTGATGGGCACCACTCTCTCTGCCACCTCCTCCTCACCAGATAATGGATTATTTGGTGCCTGGATGTGGAGCTTCCCGTCATGAGCCAGGGAGCAGGTGACTGTCTCAGGATTCACCCCTTCAGGCAGATATAACTCTTGTCTGAACTCTTGGCATCTGTAAGAGTAGGAGCCTTCCCCATCATCCAGCTTCTTCTCTGTCTTCCCACTGACTTTCAGCTTCCTGCCCACCTGCTTGACAGACAACTCCTCTGGGGAAAAGTCTTTAGTGTCCAGTGTCAGGGCAAAGCCGTCTCCCTCTTTATCCATCTTGTAGGAGACTGGTTGGATGGCCACTGAGGATGGGACATTGTCCAACTCTTCAAAGATGTGCTGCTGGAGTTTCTCCATCAGCTCCAGACTGCTCTTGATCTCTAGCAGGTTTCTCTGCAGTAGATCCCGCTGGCTGAGAAGAGGTCGGACCTCTGGCCATAGACTGCGCACAGGCCAGTAGAAGTCCGTCAAGGGGCTTAGGGAAGACTGGAATCCTCGGGAACACAGCATCTTCAGTCAATGTTGAGTGTTGAGTCTTGTGTGTTCAGTGTTGGATGTATTGGTTTCTGTCTCAGCAGGGGGACTTTCACAGCTTTTATATGCTGCCACTTGGAGCTCCAGTGTCTTCAGGAACTTTCCTGTCATTGCCACAGTTCTCCACTGGGTGACACACTGCAGGGAAGTGGTGACGTCACTCCAGCCAGCTTCTAAATCAGGTAGTTCAGTAACAAGCTGGATGGAGTCCGCAGTCCTGAGATATTAGTGGTGCTGTACTTAAAGCAGGTCACCTTTTAAAGGTTTCACTGATGAATGGTTCACTTATCTTAAATATATTTATGACTTTAAAAAGTAGTTTCAACCATATTGCTTTTCACATTAACAGTATGATGGATCATTGGCCATGCATATTCATTGACATGCAATAGTATCAGCAAATCCCAACAAAATTGCCCAAAAGATCACAAGCTACGTTTTAAAGAGAGTTTTTACCACAGGAGTCATTGCAAGAGAGGTTAAAATTTAATTGAACAAATTCTAAAATAATCCAGTGAGAACTCATATTTTGAAGAAAATAAATGCAGATTGTACAGCATTATGAAATTGGTCATGTGTCGATTTTATGTTATTATAAAATTGTTGAAAACGGAAAAGAAATGTGTCTGGCATTATGTTTGTCATATATTTTCGTCTGTTTTTTAATAACAAAAAAATAATATTTTCTAGAAGGTGTGGAAACGATTCACTCACATTCAATGATCTAAAACAGGACAAATGATCAAATAGGACTACATTGCAATTCCTGACAAGTTCACAAAATATTTGTTTTCAGAAGTCAGGTTTATAAACATGTCATAAACATGTTAGAATCAGAACATTTTTAGGAGAGCTTTTTGAAAATTGAATATACTGAAAATGTTCACTGAAAAATATCAGGCCAGTGAGCCTTTTGGAAAGTTAACTTTTGATGAGAAATAATGGTCATTATGTTGATATCCATTGAAGAGATCATAACAACTGCAATCTTCTGTAAAATGTTATATTTTATTGATTAAATAAAATAGCATATCATATTGATTGTTACAAGATATGGAATATAAATGCATACAGTATCATAACATGAACAATATGTATTAGAAAATGTATCATCTAGTGTATTAAAAATCAGTCCTCATGTGAAATGGTGTTCTCTTGTTTCTTCTGTGTGTCGGTGGTGCTTCCCTCTGTGTTTGACAGGAATTGTGGGTGTTTCACATCCAGGCTACAGTTGATGGGCACCACTCTCTCTGCCACCTCCTCCTCACCAGATAATGGATTATTTGGTGCCTGGATGTGGAGCTTCCCGTCATGAGCCAGGGAGCAGGTGACTGTCTCAGGATTCACCCCTTCAGGCAGATATAACTCTTGTCTGAACTCTTGGCATCTGTAAGAGTAGGAGCCTTCCCCATCATCCAGCTTCTTCTCTGTCTTCCCACTGACTTTCAGCTTCCTGCCCACCTGCTTGACAGACAACTCCTCTGGGGAAAAGTCTTTAGTGTCCAGTGTCAGGGCAAAGCCGTCTCCCTCTTTATCCATCTTGTAGGAGACTGGTTGGATGGCCACTGAGGATGGGACATTGTCCAACTCTTCAAAGATGTGCTGCTGGAGTTTCTCCATCAGCTCCAGACTGCTCTTGATCTCTAGCAGGTTTCTCTGCAGTAGATCCCGCTGGCTGAGAAGAGGTCGGACCTCTGGCCATAGACTGCGCACAGGCCAGTAGAAGTCCGTCAAGGGGCTTAGGGAAGACTGGAATCCTCGGGAACACAGCATCTTCAGTCAATGTTGAGTGTTTAGTCTTGTGTGTTCAGTGTTGGATGTATTGATTTCTGTCTCAGCAGGGGGACTTTCACAGCTTTTATATGCTGCCACTTGGAGCTCCAGTGTCTTCAGGAACTTTCCTGTCATTGCCACAGTTCTCCACTGGGTGACACACTGCAGGGAAGTGGTGACGTCACTCCAGCCAGCTTCTAAATCAGGTAGTTCAGTAACAAGCTGGATGGAGTCCGCAGTCCTGAGATATTAGTGGTGCTGTACTTAAAGCAGGTCACCTTTTAAAGGTTTCACTGATGAATGGTTCACTTATCTTAAATATATTTATGACTTTAAAAAGTAGTTTCAACCATATTGCTTTTCACATTAACAGTATGATGGATCATTGGCCATGCATATTCATTGACATGCAATAGTATCAGCAAATCCCAACAAAATTGCCCAAAAGATCACAAGCTACGTTTTAAAGAGAGTTTTTACCACAGGAGTCATTGCAAGAGAGGTCAAAATGTAATTGAACACATTCTAAAATAATCCAGTGAGAACTCATATTTTGAAGAAAATAAATGCAGATTGTACAGCATTATGAAATTGGTCATGTGTCGATTTTATGTTATTATAATATTGTTGAAAATGGAAGAAATGTTTGTCTGGCATTATGTTTGTCATAAATTTACGTCTGTTTTTTAATAACTAAAACAATATTTTCTAGGTGTGGAAACGATTCACTCACATTCAATGATCTAAAACAGGACAAATGATCAAATAGGACTACATTGCAATTTCTGACAAGTTCACAAAACATTTGTTTTCAGAAGTCAGGTTTATAAACATGTCATAAACATGTTAGAATCAGAACATTTTTAGGAGAGCTTTTTGAAAATTGAATATACTGAAAATGTTCAATGAAAAAATATCAGGCCAGTGAGCCTTTTGGAAAGTTAACTTTTGATGAGAAATAATGGTCATTATGTTGATATCCATTGAAGAGATCATAACAACTGCAATCTTCTGTAAAATGTTATATTTTATTGATTAAATAAAATAGCATATCATATTGATTGTTACAAGATATGAAATATAAATGCATACAGTTTCATAACATGAAAAATATGTATTAGCAAATGTATCATCTAGTGTATTAAAAATCAGTCCTCATGTGAAATGGTGTTCTCTTGTTTCTTCTGTGTGTCGGTGGTGCTTCCCTCTGTCTTTGACAGGAATTGTGGGTGTTTCACATCCAGGCTACAGTTGATGGGCACCACTCTCTCTGCCACCTCCTCCTCACCAGATAATGGATTATTTGGTGCCTGGATGTGGAGCTTCCCGTCATAAGCCAGGGAGCAGGTGACTGTCTCAGGATTCACCCCTTCAGGCAGATATAACTCTTGTCTGAACTCTTGGCATCTGTAAGAGTAGGAGCCTTCCCCATCATCCAGATTCTTCTCTGTCTTCCCACTGACTTTCAGCTTCCTGCCCACCTGCTTGACAGACAACTCCTCTGGGGAAAAGTCTTTAGTGTCCAGTGTCAGGGCAAAGCCGTCTCCATCTTTATCCATCTTATAGGAGACTGGTTGGATGGCCACTGAGGATGGGACATTTTCCAACTCTTCAAAGATGTGCTGCTGGAGTTTCTCCATCAGCTCCAGACTGCTCTTGATCTCTATCAGGTTTCTCTGCAGTAGATCCCGCTGGCTGAGAAGAGGTCGGACCTCTGGCCATAGACTGCGCACAGGCCAGTAGAAGTCCGTCAAGGGGCTTAGGGAAGACTGGAATCCTCGGGAACACAGCATCTTCAGTCAATGTTGAGTGTTTAGTCTTGTGTGTTCAGTGTTGGATGTATTGGTTTCTGTCTCAGCAGGGGGACTTTCACAGCTTTTATATGCTGCCACTTGGCGCTCCAGTGTCTTCAGGAACATTCCTGTCATTCCCACAGTTCTCCACTGGGTGACACACTGCAGGGAAGTGGTGACGTCACTCCAGCCAGCTTCTAAATCAGGTAGTTCAGTAACAAGCTGGATGGAGTCCACAGTCCTAAGATATTAGTGGTGCTGTACTTAAAGCAGGTCACCTTTTAAAGGTTTCACTGATGAATGGTTCACTTATCTTAAATATATTTATGACTTTAAAAAGTAGTTTCAACCATATTGCTTTTCACATTAACAGTATGATGGATCATTGGCCATGCATATTCATTGACATGCAATAGTATCAGCAAATCCCAACAAAATTGGACAAAAGATCACAAGCTACGTTTTAAAGAGAGTTTTTACCACAGGAGTCATTGCAAGAGAGGTGTTTGTTTGTCTGGCATTATGTTTGTCATATATTTTCGTCTGTTTTTTAATAACTAAAAAATAATATTTTCTAGAAGGTGTGGAAACTATTCACTCACATTCAATGATCTAAAACAGGACAAATGATCAAATAGGACTACATTGCAAGTCCTGACAAGTTCACAAAACATTTGTTTTCAGAAGTCAGGTTTATAAACATGTCATAAACATGTTAGAATCAGAACATTTTTAGGAGAGCTTTTTGAAAATTGAATATACTGAAAATGTTCACTGAAAAATATCAGGCCAGTGAGCCTTTTGGAAAGTTAACTTTTGATGAGAAATAATGGTCATTATGTTGATATCCATTGAAGAGATCATAACAACTGCAATCTTCTGTAAAATGTTATTTTATTGATTAAATAAAATAGCATATCGTATTGATTGTTACAAGATATGAAATATAAATGCCAACAGTTTCATAACATGAAAAATATGTATTAGAAAATGTATCATCTAGTGTATTAAACATCAGTCCTCATGTGAAATGGTGTTCTCTTGTTTCTTCTGTGTGTCGGTGGTGCTTCCCTCTGTCTTTGACAGGAATTGTGGGGGTTTTACATCCAGGCTACAGTTGATGGGCACCACTCTCTCTGCCACCTCCTCCTCACCAGATAATGGATTATTTGGTGCCTGGATGTGGAGCTTCCCGTCATGAGCCAGGGAGCAGGTGACTGTCTCAGGATTCACCCATTCAGGCAGATATAACTCTTGTCTGAACTCTTGGCATCTGTAAGAGTAGGAGCCTTCCCCATCATCCAGATTCTTCTCTGTCTTCCCACTGACTTTCAGCTTCCTGCCCACCTGCTTGACAGACAACTCCTCTGGGGAAAAGTCTTTAGTGTCCAGTGTCAGGGCAAAGCCGTCTCCCTCTTTATCCATCTTATAGGAGACTGGTTGGATGGCCACAGAGGATGGGACATTGTCCAACTCTTCAAAGATGTGCTGCTGGAGTTTCTCCATCTGCTCCAGACTGCTCTTGATCTCTAGCAGGTTTCTCTGCAGTAGATCCCGCTGGCTGAGAAGGGGTCGGACCTCTGGCCATAGACTGCGCACAGGCCAGTAGAAGTCCGTCAAGGGGCTGAGGGAAGACTGGAATCCTCGGGAACACAGCATCTTCGGTCAATGTTGAGTGTTGAGTCTTGTGTGTTCAGTGTTGGATGTATTGGTTTCTGTCTCAGCATAGGGACTTTCACAGCTTTTATATGCTGCCACTTGGGGCTCCAGTGTCTTCAGGAACTTTCCTGTCATTGCCACAGTTCTCCACTGGGTGACACACTGCAGGGAAGTGGTGACGTCACTCCAGCCAACTTCTAAATCAGGAAGTTCAGGACCAAGCCCAATATATTCCACATTCATCAGGAGTTAGTCCTGCTGTGCTTAACACTGCTAGGTTTTCAATGATATCAATAGACTAAGCTGTCCTCTTTAGTGTCATTCAACATAGTAAAAAAGTGAACAAAATAGAACATGAGTGAAAGTCAGTTTTATTCAAGTGAAAGTGTTTATTATAATGTTAGAAAAAGGTGTTTCGCGCTGAATTTGGAAGTTATCCAAGCACTGAATATACAAATATGTATTTGAAAAATTCGAAATAAATTGTGTTTATTTTCTTTGCCTTTATACATTAATAAACTTTTATCTGTTCAGATTCTTCAATGCGTTTGCCTAAATTGCTGTACTAGATTAGCTAAATCTAGCCATGGTTAATATATATATATATATATAAATAGATTGTAACTTCTCTTTTTGTTCAAAGCATATTCCTATACACAGTCTGTCCCCGCCCCTTGACTCCCTACCAGAGCTCCTTCCCCTCCCACCTCAACCAAACTCAGACACATCTACAGAACCTTACTACAGAAGTTACGACAGCTGCGACCATGGAGACCATGGAGAGGAGTTCAGAAATGACCTGTTTTTCCATCAATCTGTTCACTGTGAATGAGGACCAGGTACAGGGAGAGATAGAGGTGGCCAAACAGAGGCAACACCAAGGCCTTTCTCTACAGTTGAGCACAGGGCTGGAGGAGACAGAGCTCACTATTCAGGATGGTATGTACACATGCAAGAAACAAGAACAAGCTAATATATCAAATGACTGTTTTTTTATTTGTATACATCATACTAGCTCTTTCCATATGAGTACAATCAAGAAGAAATAGTGATCTTTGTTTCTGAATAAAATTGCCAATAGCTTTTTTTTTCTAAAGACAAAAAAATGAAATGCATTGTCCTCTCTCTGGTCTATGAGAAGTCCATGTATGTATGTGTGTGGGAGTGTATGACATTTTCCTACAGTCTTTCCCATATGGCAATTTTACTTCTTTCTGTGTGGTCGCTGGACAGGCAATGCTGAAAGGTCTGTGAGATTTACTACCCAGTTGTGTGCACCCTATGTGCGTGCGTGCGTGCGTGCGTGCGTGCGTGCGTGCGTGCGTGCGTGCGTGCGTGCGTGCGTGCGTGAGAGAGAAATCAAATAAAATCTAAATGTATTAGTCACACGTGCCGTATAAGTGTAGAGTTGATCATGAAATGCTTACTGACGAGCCCTTTCCCAACAATGCTCTTTAAAAAGTAAGCAAATGAACAAATAAAAATAGAAAATAGTGACACAACAAATAACAATAATGGAGCTCTATGCAAGGAGTCCCTGTACCGAGTCAATGTGCAGCGGCACGAGGTAGTTGAGGTAATATGTACATGTAGGTAGGGGTAAAAATGACTCGCCGATCAGGATAGATAATAGTAGCAGCAGCATATGTTGAGAGTGTGAATGTGTGTGTATGTGTGTATGTGGGGCGTCAATATGCACGCGTGTGTGTGTGCGCGTGCGTGTCTGACTCCGTTGTTATGGAGTTCTACTGGACAGTATTTACCTAGACTGTGTTTTCCTATACTATACGGTACAGTGGTCCTAGCCGCTATAGCTCTCTGCCTGCTGGTGCACAGGATCAGATAGTGCCGCTACACATTAGTAGCCTCGTGCTGCCAGAGTATGCTGAAGGTTTTCTTAGGTTAAGGTCTGACATTGTTATTTATGGTTCCTTTGCTGATACGTTTGCAAAAGGCCAAGAACAAATGAATGGACTTGGGGTAGATAACTCAGAGGAACAGCCCCCTTGATAGTGGATGACACAGAATACAGTGAGAATACAGAGATCTTGTATTTGTGTGTATTTGAATTAACTGTCTGTTGTGTTTTTTTCTTTTGCAGGTGATGGGGTCTGTGTTTTCAAATTCACAGTCACCAGGGAAACAGACTGTTGTCGGGTGGGCACCCAATCTTTCCTCATCACCGTTGGCTGCCTGAGTGTTCTCTTGCAATTCAGAACACAGAGTGGTAAGGGCACACATAAAACTACTCACGTTAGCTAAAATGGAAGCCTACTTTACACAGTCAAAAAGAGTTTTCATGCATAAAGCCCGTTGTTTTCTGACCCCAGAGTTTCAGGAGTTCCACGTACAGCTGAGAAGAGAAGATAAGTCAGCAGAAAGGCAACAATCAGTGTTTGACCAGAGAACTGAAGACTCCTCAGCCCTGCAGTACTTCCAGGTAGTTTTACTGTACCAGTCAACTAGGCCCACAGAGAGACAAACTGGTGGTGTACTAGGTTGTGAATGAACCTCGTCCTCCCTTCTTCTGTAGTTTTATGGCTGTCTATCACAACAACAGAATATGCTGCAGGATTATTTGAGGACAGCCACGTATCAAAAGGCCATTCTGCTAAACGAGATGGACTTCAAGGACAAGGTAAGAGTGGAACCACACATATCCATTGAAGCTGATCGTGTCTTACATTTTGTCTGTTACTGCATGTAGATGTAAGGTCTGGCTCCTTCCTGTACCCAGATAGTACTTGATGTTGGCAGTGGATCAGGGATCCTGTCTTTCTTCGCCATCCAGGCAGGAGCGAAGAGGGTATATGCTGTGGAGGCCAGCCCTGTAGCCAAATTTGCAGAGGTAAAGGCATCTGTTTTACCTTTCAACCTTACGGCCAACTCTGGCAGCATCTGATTGTTTTCCTATCAACCTTCCAGGAAATGTGAAAGTTATTGTTTAACGAGCATCCTTTTGCACTTTAACATGCGCTATCTGGCATTTTCAATCTATAGCACCAGAATTCTTAATAATTGCTCAAATGTGTGTATTGTATGATGAATAGGTGGTTACTTTAGTAACGTCATTGTTCTGTTGAGATGATTGAACGTTCTATGCTGCTTTGAAAATCAGATTTATGTTCCTGCTGTTTTAGCAGCTTAAACCACTTACGCCTAGAAAGAGAAGGAAAACCTTACGGCTTTGACCAGTGAATAAAGTCATTTGTATTGCTTGGCCCGAAACACCCGGGGTAAAGATGATGAATCACTTATCACAGCCCTAATCGCCTGTGTTGTCAACACATCTAGCTCAAACCTCATGGTGTCGACGTGGAGCCAAGGACAAAGCCTTGATGAAAACCGCACAACCCTGGAAACGCTATCTCAGCGAGAGTCACACCTCCAGAACAGAACAGCCCCCATAAAACGGACCTCGTGCTTCACACACGGAGCATGACATTCTGAGGGTGTAATGATTTGAGGCCGCTCTTGGCCCAGAAACCAGCTTGAGGGTGAAGGAAACATATTTTCATGGATGGATGGCCTCTAGCTTAACAGTCAGGCATAGTTCTGTTCTATTTCTACTCTACTGGTGCTTGTTTCTACACTGCAACCAGATGTGTCCCTTCATATTTCTTTTCTTCCACATTGCAGCTGATCTGCCAATAGCCGAACCGTATCCTCAGTTTGACAAAATGGTGGACATCCATAATGTATTCCTGTTGGGGTGGTTGCATGGTCTCTCTGAGCAGGCTGAATCCCCATCATACTGTAGGCCTACACTGAGGTCTATATAAACAGTGTGAGCCAGAGCCTGGGACCACCCCTGTGGACGCCTGGCCAGCGTCAGTGTGCACGTGCATGTGCATGGGTCACTGCCTCACAAGAACGCTCCACAGGCCGAGGTCTGGATTAAACAGGAAGGGTGCTCTGCCACGGTGTGGGATGATGACCTACGCAGACAGCAAGAGAAAACCAACCAGCGTGGACAATGTCCTTTTGAAACAATATTATGAGGGGCTCCGTCACACTCCCAGTCAGAGGGTCTTGCCTGGCCAGCATGACCTGGTTTATGTTTTTAATACACCATATGCTTCAGTCTCTCAGTAATCGAAAGACCCAGCAGTCTGTTCCTCTCACTCTGTGTGCATGGAGAGCATTTCCATGTAAAAGGACCCATGAGCATCAACATGTGAAGTTCATAGGAGCATATCAAATTGTGTGTGAAATGAAAGCTAAGAGTCTATATTTTGGGGAAATTAAGGCATATATACATTTTTCTACCATTTGCCATCCTAAAAATCTGGACTAACAAACTGATGGAAAAGGGTTCTTAGACCACAACATCAACCAGTAAAAGGTATGAGAAATACATCAAAACACAATGTTGAAGTAAAGACCCCTGCCAACTAATATCAATACTTATGTTTCGTTTTGGATCAATTATTTGCTTTAAGAAACTTTCTGCCTTGTGATTCCGTTACCCAAAACCCACATATCTTTAAGACATTTTTAATGTGATAGAAACTCATAATTCTGTTACCAAATCGGAATTACTGCAATTGAATTGTCTACAATGGGAAATCATAGTAGTCACAGACCACAGTTGGGTTCACCTGCTACTGTCCTCCCTTCCTCTGGCATTCTGTTATGTTCAGCTTATTGCTCTTTTCTTTCTCTCGCCTGGTGGTCAAAGTTAGAGTGTTAAAACAGTCTGGACAACCTCTCTCTCTCTCTCTCTCTCTCTCTCTCTCTCTCTCTCTCTCTCTCTCTCTCTCTCTCTCTCTCTCTCTCTCTCTCTCTCTCTCTCTCTCTCTCTCTCTCTCTCTCTCTCTCTCTCTCTCTCCTCTTTCCATTTACTGTAACAAGCATCCTCACCCACTGAGCAGACGTGGTGGCATAAAAAACTGTGGGAGAATTTACCGTAATTCTGTGCACCAAATTGTGCACAAAGTTGTATGGTTTGTTAAATGTTTAAATCAATTGTTTTGTTTGGCATACATTTTAAAGTGAAAAATCTGAGTCAAAGCGTAATTCCGTTACCATGGAATTGCCCTGGAGCAGCAGCCCAGCAGCTCTCGCATCAGTAAAGTAGAACTCCCTGTTGACACAGCAGGGAAGTGTAATGTACCAGAGCACTTCATGGGAGAGTTTGCATGCATGAGGGTTTACCAAAACACAATTTGTCAACAGCTAATTATTTCTCTCTAATTTTAGACAGCAGATTAATGCAATTTCAGGTAAAGAAACAAACTACAAATACCCTTGATCCAAGACATCTGCTCTCAAAGGTACTACACAGGATGTCTTCATCAAAGCCTCAGACGTGCAGTGGTGCATCAGTAAGATCAGACCCTACCTGACTCAAAAAACAAATGTCATTTTTGGGGGGGACAGCAAATGTTTTGTGTTTTCCCTTCAGATGCTTGTGAAGAGCAATAGTCTGTCAGATAGGATCATAGTCCTGGCTGGAAAGATTGAGGAGGTGTCGTGCCCTGAGCAGGTGGACGTGATCATCTCAGAGCCCATTGGCTACATGCTGCTGAACGAGAGGATGCTGGAGAGCTACCTCCACTCCAGGAAGTGGCTGAAACCCAAGGGTCAGTTAAGTTCCAACAGAGGCTATTTTCCATGCTGTGATTGATCTGTTGATAGTTTTGTTCAGCTAATGTTACACCAAACATGTCTCTCTTCTACCTATTCAGGTATGATGTTCCCAACCTGTAGTGACATGCACCTCGCTCCCTTCACTGACGAGCAGCTCTACATCGAGCACTATGGACGCTCTAGCTTCTGGTGAGAGAATAAACACCACGTTTCAGAATCTGTCACGTGTCATTTCGGCACCACAAGGTGAAGGCTGAACTCAAATAAACGTTCTTATTAGTTTCGTATTCTGGATTTGTGCTGCTTTCCATAGGGGGTTTCACAGTTGGCATCAGTGCTAACTTAACTCGTACTTAACTGTGACAGCGGTGTGTGTGTGTGGCTACCATGAAAACACAGTGAACTGCTGTATGGGATGAGCTCATAGTACTCTCCTCCCCCCTCTCTCCTCTCCTTCTGGGGAGAAGCAGAGCAGAGCAGAGCAGGATGCCAGTGCGTTAACAGACCATGATTGACCCCGCCTCACAGCCCCACAAAGCCTCTCAGTTTGGGCCTGGCCCTGCCTGACGCTCCCCTCCCCTCCATCTCCATGAGTCTCTGTGACTGTTTACAGCTGTGTCCATGAGGGTTTATTTGACATCCCCCCACAGAGGCCCGGGCAGGCTGTGGGGCTATGCAACATGCCAGGAGGCTAATCGGTCCCCCACCCACCCGCAGCTCCAGGTCCGACTGGCACTGGGCTGTGACCCCAGTCAAGCGGGTTTCCTGTCAACGTAAAACGCTCCAGTTCAGTCCAAACCTGACTCACACATACCCTCTCGAACCCCCTCTACTCAGATAACTGTCCACACATTGCCAGTGGCAGAAGACACAGAGACATAGAGAGAAATGTAAAGAAAATATCTGCTGTTCAAATATTGTTGGTTAGAGATAGGGCAATATGGCAATTATCTTTGCCTGTAGTTTTCCTCCCTCACTACATTCAACACATGAGCGCAGATGCCATGCTTACATGGAGATACTGGATAGATGTTGTAATGCTCCTCTGTGAATCCTCTGCCTTCCCTCTCACTTACACACCTACACTTCATGACCAAAAGTATGTGGACACCTGCTAGTCGAACATCTCATTCCAAAATCTTTGGTATTAATATGGAGTTGGTCCCCCCCCTTTGCTGCTATAACAGCCTCCACTCTTCTGGGAAGGTTTTCCACTAGATGTCGGAACATTGCTTCCAGTCAGCCACAAGAGCATTGGTGAGGTCAGGCACTGATGTTGGGCGATTAGGCCTGGCTCGCAGTCGGCATTCTAATTCATCCCAAAGGTGTTCGATGGGGTTGAGGTCAGGGCTCTGTGCAGGCCAGTCAAGTTCTTCCACACCGATCTCAACAAACCATTTCTGTATGGACCTCGCTTTGTGCACAGGGGCATTGTCATGCTGAAACAGGAAAGAGCCTTCCCCAAACTGTTGCCACAAAGTTGGAAACCTATTTCTTGAAGCTCCTGAAGAACAGTTATTGTGCTGACGTTGCTTCCAGAGGCAGTTTGGAACCCAGTAATGAGTGTTGCAACCGAGGACAGACAATTTTTACGTGCTACGCGCTTCAGCACTCGGCGGTCCCGTTCTGTGAGCTTGTGTGGCATACCACCTCGCGGCTGAGCCGTTGTTGCTCCTAGACGTTTCCACTTCACAATAACAGCACTTACAGTTGACCGGGGCAGCTCTAGCAGGGCAGACATTTGACAAACTGACTTGTTGGAAAGGTGACATCCTATGATGGTGCCACATTGAAAGTCACTGAGCTCTTCGTTTAAGGCCATTCTACTGCCAATGTTTGTCTATGGAGATTGCATGGCGGTGTGCTCGATTTTATACACCTGTCAGCAAAATGTGGCTGAAATAGCCAAATACACTAATTTAAAGGAGTGTCCACATACTTTTGTAGTTATATTGTATATCACCCGCACCAGTTCACTAGTGCTGACAGCATCCTCACTCAAGCTTGAACATACTGAAAAGGTTATTAGTGATAATCTAATGCACTTCATCTCACACACATCTTGTGTTTCACATGCAAGTCTTTTATACCACCCATTTATAACAATACGGGACCAAAGACACTTCACCAAGATGGGACGTGCAACGAAATCAACGGTGTCATATATACACTTCACTTTTCCCCTTGAAGCTATATAAAGTTACAAGATAGTGGTCTGCATGCCTTTTCCAGCAAGAGGGCTATGGTGTAATGTCTGTCTTTGCTCCACTACTATGAGGAGGGGACAAGCCTTTTCAGTTTTTAGGAATGCAGAAATCATTCTTAACCTGGTGCTCATACATTTTACAGCATGAATTTCAGTTGTGTCTGCCTGGACAAGTTAGACTTAAGTGCAGAATCTTCTGATCTAATACATGATGCGCCTTGTTGTTCTGCCACACTCCGTTTGCAGGCACCAGACCTGTTTCTATGGGGTTAACCTGAGTGGTCTTCACAGTTCTGCAGTTGATGAGTTTTTCAAACAGCCCATAGTTGTGAGTACCTCGGTTTAATGAGGCTAGAATTGCGTTCATGCTGATATATACTGTGAAATAATACAACGGTGTTCAATTTGCCTCACTGTCCTCATTTTGCTGTAGGATACATTTGAGATGTCGATTCTAATGGCAAAATCTGTCAAGCACTGCATCAATTTCATGGAGGCAAAAGAAGAGGACTTACACAGGTGATTGTCTAAGTCCTTTGTCAACAACAACACAAATGTAATTGCACGGCTCTTATTATGAGCTATGAAACTGTATTGGCAGATAAGAGAAAATCTGTGATAATGACAGAATGTCGCTGTAATAAACATTCCATTTCAATATGTTTTGCAGGATGGAGATTCCATTTGTGTTTAAACTGCTCCAGTCTGGATTGATCCATGGGCTAGCCTTCTGGTTTGACGTAGCATTTATAGGATCCAAGTAAGACCTCTTGGAGTGGTGTTTTTCAATTATTTTCATTGTTAAAAAAACAAACAAGGTTTGTCTCAGGCTCCAGGGGGTACAGTAGATATACTCTGTTCATTTGAATCCTTTCTCTCTGCAGGATGACAGTGTGGCTGTCCACTGCTCCTAGTGAACCTCTGACTCACTGGTACCAGGTCCGCTGTCTCTTCCAGACCCCTCTGTTTGGCAAGGTGGGACAGACTCTGTCCGGATCTGTCCAGTTCATAGCCAACACAAGGTAAGCCGGAGAAGGACAGTGTCTGTACTATAGAAATGGAATGTGGGAAATGGAAACAATATTATACAGAGATTATATTGCTTGCTTTTTGCTCTTCATCTCTACCAGGCAGAGCTATGACATTCACATCACAGCAGTCGTTGATCAGTCAGGCTTCAAATCTGGCAACAGTTTGGATCTAAAGAACCCGTTCTTCAGGTGAGCAGCTGCTGTTTGGTTCAACAGTGAGATTCAATTATGTCTTATTCTTCTATGTATGCAGATGTCTATAATGTTGGTCCATAGCAGAAGCTTAAATTCTCTTCATATCCTATCAATTAATACAGCTTTTGGTAGAAGTGAGTAGATATGGTAGTATTGTTATTTCCTACTTGCCTAATGTGCTCTGTAGTGTGCCTGGACTACACCTCTGTCTGTCTGCCTGTTTAGGGTACACAGTTGGCTGCTGGTGTAAGAACCTCCAGACAATGCAGGAGCAAAGAGTGTGGACAGACCCTTTACAGAGTAGTGTGGCACAAGCCCCGGGACTATAGGCTAGGTAAAGTACACCTGAACTGCCCTGCAGGGTCAGTAGTGTAGTCCATGACATATCCCCTTTGTAGGAAAGTGCATAGTTCCATCCAACAGGAGTTTGACTTTGTTTGTTTGGTTAAAAATGCATTTTCTTTCCAAAGGTATGCCTGAAGTGATGATCACCAATCAAGTTCCTTGATGTCCTTCGCTATAAAACTGTCCATGAAAGAACTTTGAATGTACATGAATATGTTTTTATTTTGCATAAACATATAGCCAAAGCTACATTTCATGCATTATAGTGTACAGGGACACCAAGTGGATCTACAATAGTAATGCACTAAGAGAGAGATACACGTGTATGTATTGTAAACCTGTAATACGAAACCAATAAACTTGTGTTATCCATAACAATAACCTATCATTACTTCTCTAATCAACACATATCTGGTTCCATTTTGGTCCCGGGCTCGTTAGCTCTTACTTGGATTTGAAAATCATTGATGTGAAAACAACATGGTGGTCATGAGTGACTTTCTTGGGCTATTCAGGGGATAGATTGAGCCATGACTATACGTGATTTAGGCTACTTAGCTATTACAGTAAGTATCACAGTTTTTTCTGTCAACACATAGATGTCATACATTTAATATAATGATTTATCAGGTGCAAAAACAGGCGCCGGGTCATGTCTAGATGGATTACAGCTAGCTTTTGTCAAATTTACGCCGTTTTTTGGGTTTGTTTTGCATTTTACCTAACCCTAACCTTAACCTAATTCTCATAACCGGCTACGTTAATTCTCCTAACTTGCTGTGTAAATTCTGCAAAACCTGATACGAAAAGTCCATTTTGACAAAGCTATTAGACGGGTTATGGTAGGAACGTCCCAAGTATCCCAGATTGCACTAACCTCCCAGGGTCGTCACAAGTTACCACAGCCAGAAAATGTCATAAACCCCGCCTATTTCTACAATGTATCTTCTTCAAATGTAATCACACTGATAATCGTATACCTAACCTTAAATTAACACAAAACAGCAACATTTTGTTTTCATTAATTTCTACGATATTGCCAATTCTGACTTTGTGGCTGTGGTAACTAGTGACAACCCAGGCACAGCAAAATCTGCCGTATCGTTCTAGTATTGTCGCAATAAAAAACAACCCATGCATTTTACGGCAGTCAGGACGTTTTCTGATTGGAAGGTTCATGCCGTAAACCGTTAAGTTCAGAACGCATGTCAAGGTATGTAGCTAAACGTGTGTATTTTGTCTTCTGCATAGGAAATTGCTAAAATAATGTTGTTAACATGACTGTTTTGTCAGTGAAAATAACTCTACCAGACATGTTTAATTATTACACCTCATACCTTATCTGTAGTTCTTTCTGGCCTGCCAGGTTTAGTAGCTAACGTTAGCAAGTCAGCTGAACGCTAACTAGCTAGCTGCTATTGCTAGCTAGCTGCTGTAGTTAGCTGGAAAACACATGGCAATAGCACATACAGTAATCAGTATTCAAGCTGTAACTATGGTTAGTAAATAGTGTAAGCTGCAACTACCTACAGATCATGCGCTTTTTGTCTTTTCCTTTGAATAGTGAGTTATTGAGAATGGAACCCAAAAAGAAAATATTTTCCCCTAAAGGTGGCAAGAAGTTAATACAGAAAGGAAAAGGTAAGTTCAGAAGTAATACTACTACTAATACAAATATTATACTTTTAAATATTGGTTTAATGACGTGCTGGTAAAAACAATGTGTTGGTCTAACTGACTAGTTACAAACTCTGTTCAGAAGGTACAGGTAAACCGGGGACCAAACCAACCGGTAAATCACCAGGGAAAAGGCCATTTAAACCCCGCAGTGGGCAAAAGGGCAAGACGTTTGAGAAGACTGGAGGAAAGGGGGCTCCACAGAAATTCTTGAACAAAAAACCCACAGATGGAAAGTTCATCAAACCCACAGATGGAAAGTTCACCCAAAAGCGAAAATTCATACCTGGGAAGGCCAAGGAAGAGGAAGGTATGAAATATGTACAATAGCCAATTATCAAACACACCTTAAATAGGCCACATTTTGTAATGGCTTGCTGTAAATGTTTTGACAGTATTTTTTGAAATGGGTCTATTAGATTTCTTCATCTTTGTATGAATGATCAGTCATCACACCAATGGTGTAACGCTTGTCTGTCTGTTTGCTCAGGTTCCGAGGCCAAGAAGCCCAAATGGGACGAGTTCAAACAGCAGAAGAAGGAGCTGAAACAGAACCGGCAGCAGACTGAAAGAAAGGAGAGTTATCAAATAGTGAGCAGAGCCAAGCAAGTGTGGGAGATGGTCAGAAGGTAGGTTAAACCAGCAACTATATTAGTTATTGTACCAGCAGTCTAACAGAACTTCTATTTTAGGATTAAGTTGCATATATTTATATCATTAGGTGTCACAAAGTGCTATACAGATACCCAGTCTAAAACCCCAAAGAGCCACCAATGTAGAGGCACGGTGGCTAAGAAAAACTCCATAGAAAGGCAGGAACTAGGGCTGAATGCTGGGAACATGGTTAATTTACTGGGATTTACCACACAAAACCACTCCCTATTCCCGGGATAAGTAACTGCGACAAACAGGTAAATTATAATAAATTATTTCTTTGAACAGCATGGCGTGAAATGGAACTGTTAAATAATATGAGCAATATGGCTTCCCTTACGGACTTTGCATGATGATACATCAACGCTCCTGGTGGGGACAGACAGCCCATCTCAGTATGGAGTGCAGTTCGCAGTGCACGTAGACCTATCATCTCATCATGGTATCTTTTTCAGGTAGGCCTGCATTTGCTGCAGCGTAGTCTATGCTACAGTAATACAAAGACTGAATGCACGTCTAATTTAACCATCTCCATCTAGATGTCGGGGCTCACATTTTTTTATTGTGAAGATTTTTTTTATATCAACTGCAGCATTTTAAAACCGCATATCACTGGAATATCCATGCTTTAAATCAGTGCACGCACGAGCACTCTTTTATCTCTCTACTTCAACTATATTCAAATTGCATCCACAATAGATACTCATGTTCTAGATTGATTTATAGATGTATAGCCCTATATGTGAATGTCTGTGTCTGTATATATGGTAGGCTAGCATTTTATTTATTCAGACCATAACCATTAAATCATCGAAGTGAAAGCCTTCGACACCTAATTCTAGTCCTATATTATTCAAGGATGTCATTAGAATGGAGATAAGAGCAATGTAACTTATTTCATTAATCTGTTGGAAGGAATGAGCAACAATAGAAAGAGGTAGGATAATAACATTAGGGGAAATATTATGGAAGATATATATGAGTCAGCCTACTAACTATACAAATAGGCCATATTATATTTCAAAATTGAAATCAAATTCGCTAGCCTATACTTCTAACTTTGAAGGCTGCATGTGCAGCACCAGAATCGCGTGTTCTCTCCCTAATTTATCATGGTTTGAACGTGCGTAATTCCAGTCCGTTTAATACAGTACAGTAATACAGTTCCCACAAGATTAGCCTGCTGGGACTAGTTAAATCCACAGGCTTTATGTTTTTCTGTTGTGCGTAATGTGCAGTAGCCTATATCAAATATTTATTGGAGGACGGCACAATCATTTGGGCTTTTCTGTGCTAAGCCTCATAAAATGTCTAATGTAGGCCTCAGGTAGTATCAGGCTTGAATTTTCGATCAGTGCTCTAATCTAATCCCGACACGGGCCTACTTATATGCTCTATAATGCTTTTGAATAACACTTCTGGTTTTGGCTGGAAATACTGGGTTACCTGGGAGAAAGGGGATTTATTCTCGGGATGGAACATTTGTAAAATACCAGGGAAATTTCAACCTTAGCAGGAACCTAGGAGGAGGCCTAGAGAGGAACCAGGCTCTGAGGCGTGGCCAGTCCTCTTCTGGCTGTGCCTGGTACATGGCCATTCTTCAAGACATTCAAACGTTCATAGATGGCCAGCAGGGTCAGATAAAACCCTCTATAGCCACTGTGGTTACAGTAGTTTATCACCTCAGGACTAAATGTCATTTGGCGACGGCAACATTTTACACCTGTTCTTATTTATTATATGTCCCTCTTTTTCAACACAGGAAAGATTGCGGCAAAGAGAAGAGGATCAAACTCATGAAAGAGCTTCAGGAACTTGTGAAAGGAAAGATAAAAACAGTGAGTACTGTCTTAACATTTACACTGCTGAAAGGCGCCATTCAAATCTATCATTTACTGTAGATTGTGCATTGTCAATCACGACAATGTACGAATTGAGAGCATGGCACAGTGGAGAATTTGTCACCCGCTGAAATTATTGGACAGACAATTCCTGTCAATACTTGAGTATTGCATCCAAATGCTCAAGTTTGCAGATGAAATAGTTTTTCTCTTTCAGATAGCATTTGCTCACGACTCCACCAGAGTCCTCCAGTGTTTCATCCAGTTTGGGAACGACAAGCAAAGACAGGAGGTTTTTGATGAACTCAAAGGTCAGTGGTTTGCTCTGTTCTAATGATCTGTTCTTCTGAGCGTGGTCAGTTGTTTTTGTCACGTCAATCACAATGCTCTACATCTCAATGATGTTATTCTTTTCCCTAGATGATATGGTCGAGCTGAGTAAATCAAAGTATGCCCGAAATATTGTGAAGAAGTTTTTAATGTATGGGTAAGTGTGCCTTTTTCTTCCTCCAGACATTTTGCTTATACATGAAGTCGTCGCACTAGCAGTGGGTGTATTCTTTCCATATCATCCGATCTTGTGTTGATGGCATTAGATCCTAGCAGGAAATGCCGGCCAAACAATATAGTAAAAACAACAAAAGGGTAATCTTGTTGAGTAAATCGCATCATTGTAAATCACAGTAGTCCTTTGTGCTCGCATGCCATTGTCATTTCAAATTTGTAGTGCTGCTTGATCTGATCTGTCGTTGAATTCCCTGATCATTTGTTTAGGACACATTGAAATGGGAATCAGGTTAATAATTCAAAACTTCACTCATTGCAACCTTCCCTGTAATCGTGACCCTTGCTGAAGATACAAGTTGTTTCAAGTACAGTCTAATGCATGGCTCTGCTATTAAAGGATGGGGGAATGTTATCCTGTTATGAAGGCGTATCTTGTAGGACGAATATAAAGGTCATCATTTGATTGGTTTACATTCTGAACACTCATCTCTGCATTTCCTGTCATCTTCCATGTGTAAGATTTGGAGAATGATATCCGGGGAGAGAATTCAAGTCATATTGATCTCTCTATCGAGTCTCTCTACTCGCTGCTAGTTTCTGATAGGGCAGTGTTGTTATTACATCATAAAGAATTAAACCTGACATGGGTTTCTGAATGAGAATCTGACGTCAGGTGTGTGTATCGTGGATCCCACAGGAGCAAGGAGCAGGTTGCGGGTGTGATGGTGGGCTTCAAGGGGAAGGTGAGGCAGATGCTGCGTCACTCTGAGGCGTCGTCGGTGGTGGAGTACGCGTACAACGACAAGGCCATCCTCTCCCAGAGACTCATGCTCACCGAGGAGCTCTACGGAACCACATTCCAGGTCTTCAAGGTCAGGACACGTCCCACACCTCTCCCACCAGCACAGTGTAATAGTGTAGTTATAAGAGTGGAGACCTTCTCTCATAATCCAGTTACCAAGAGATCGTCTTTCTGATTGCTTGTCTCTGTGAATATCGGCTGGAGTGGATGTTATGCAGAATGTTACTGACCGTTGGCGTGTTTGTTCAGTCGGCAGTGTGTCCCACGCTAGAGAAGGTGCTGGAGGCGAACCCGGACAAGGTTAATGGCATTTTGGAGGAGATGAAGCAGATCCTTACCCCCTTGGCCACAAAGTGGGTATTATTGAGCACACACACAGCTCTAACCCTCCACAAGGGAAACCGAGATAATAAATCAAGATACTGCTTTTGATTTCTGTCTGTGTTCTCTTCTCCCACAGGGAGGCTGTGATCAAACATTCTCTGGTGCACAAAGTGTTTCTGGAATTCTTCCTGCATGCCCCAGCCAAACAGAGGACTGTAAGTAAACCACCAATGGCTGTAGAAATGACCGAGCGAATCCTACCATGTTTCTAATACCATTTTGATCATGTGACTTCACAGGAAATGATTGAGTCAATAAGGGAGTCTGTGGTGTATATGGCCCACACCCACGATGGAGCTAGAGTAGCAATGCACTGCCTGTGGCATGGGACACCTAAGGTGAGTATTCACTCAGGCCTTCTAGAGAGATGAGCCTCACCAACCACAGACTAGTGTGTGTTCTTTGTATGTACAGTGATTTATTTGTTTTTTCTTTCAGGACAGAAAAGTCATCATTAAAACCATGAAGACCTACATCGAGAAGTTTGCAATGGTACTCAAGACAACAACAAACAGACAATATTTGATGCCCACAGTCAGACATGCAAATATGTAAACGCGTGTGTGTGACTTACTGATTGGTATGTTGATTTTCTCTCCAGGGAGAGTTTGCGTTCCTAGTCCTCATCGCTGCCTTTGACTGCATAGATGACACCAAGCTAGTGAAGCAGGCCGTCCTATCAGAGATTCTTGCTTCCCTGCCTGATGTCATCACTAATAAGAATGGAAAGAAAGTTGTGCTGTACCTACTCAGCCCGCGAGACCCCACCCACCTGTTACCTGAAATCATCCAGGTGCTGGAGAAGGGGGACGGAAACGCCCACAGGTGAGTCCTGCCAGCACCTGCCACTCATTCGAAAGGCGTCCGCATACTTCCGTTTGGCTGGCGCCTAGCCGAACTTGGCTAGGTGTACCGAACGAGTGTGCTTGCATACTCACTTAACTTCTCTGCGCTACGGATCCCTTTAGCGGGATCATTTTCCTAAACAACTGCTGAATTGCAGGGCGCAAAATATTACAAAAAATATTTATAATCATGCAATCACAAGTGAACTATACCAAAACACAGCGTAGCTTGTTGTTAATCCACCTATCGTGTCAGATTTTGAAAATATGCTTTACAGCGACCAATCAATGCTAGAACAGCTAGCCCCAAATTAGCATGGTCACGAAAGTCAGAAAAGCAATAAAATTAATTGCTTACCTTTGATAATCTTCGGATGTTTGCACTCACGAGACTCCCAGTTACACAATAAATGTTATTTTTGTTCGATAAATATTACTTTTATAACAAAAAAACGCCATTTGGGTTGCACGTTATGTTCAGAAAACTACAGCCTCGTTCCGGTCCTGAAAGGCAGATGAAAATTCCCAAACGTATCAGATTCAAAAATATTACTAAAAATATTTATAATCATGCAATCACAAGTGAAATATACCAAAACACAGCTTAGCTTGTTGTTAATCCACCTATCATGTCAGATTTTGAAAATATGCTTTGCAGCGAAAGCAATCCAAGCTTTTGTGAGTTTCAATCAATGCTAATCAAAGGACACCTGACTACTTTTGAAAAATCTCGCTTGTTTTTTTTTTTTAATAAAAGCCTGAAACTATGTCTAAAGCCTGGTCACATCCTGAGGAAGCCATTGGAAAAGGAATCTGGTTGATACCCCTTTAAATGGAAGAAAGACGGGCAAGGAAACACAGATTTAAAAAAATTCACTTCCGGGTTAGATTCTCAGGTTTTCGCCTGCAGAATCAGTTTTGTTATACTCACAGACAATATTTTGACAGTTTTGGAAATTTGAGTGTTTTCTATCCTAACCTGTAAATTATATGTATATTCTACGATCTGGACCTGAGAAATAGTCTGTTTACCTTGGGGACGTTATTTAAAAAAAGAATATATATATATATATATAATCTGACCCCTAGCATCAAGAGGTTAACCTTTCTAGCCCAGGGGTTCCGGTAGCGGAACACCCACAACATTCCGCTGAAAAGGCAGCGCGCGAAATTCTAAAATATTTTTCCGGAATATGTAACTTTCACACATTAACAAGTCCAATACAGCAATTGAAAGATAAACATCTTGTTAATCTACCCATCGTGTCCGATTTTTAAAATGTTTTACAGCGAAAACACAACATATATTTATGTTAGATCACCACCAAATCCAAAAAACACACCGCCATTTCCCCCAGCCAAAGATAGTCACATAAAAGCAGAAATAGAGATAAAATGAATCACTAACCTTTGAACATCTTCATCAGATGACACTCATATGACATCATGTTACACAATACATTTATGTTTTGTTCGATAATGTGCATATTTATATCCACAAATATCGGTTTACATTGGCGCCATGTTCAGAAATGCCTCCAAAATATCCGGAGTAATTACAGAGAGCCACGTCAAATAACAGAAATACTCATCATAAACCTTGATGAAAGATACATGTTTTACATATAATTAAAGATACACTGGTTCTTAATGCAACCACTGTGTCAGATTTTTTTAAAGGAACTTTAGGAAAAAGCATACCATGCAATAATCTGAGACGGCGCTCAGATAGAAACAACATTTCTCCGCCATGTTGGAGTCAACAGAAATACGAAATTACATCATAAATATTCCCTTACCTTTGATGATCTTTCATCAGAATGCAGTGCCAGGAATCCTAGTTCCACAATAAATCGTTGTTTTGTTCGATAATGTCCATTACTTATGTCGAATTAGCAACTTTTGCTAGCATGTGTAGTTCACATGTCCAAACACTGGCTCAGATGCAGGCAAATGTCGGACGAAAACTTCAAAAAGTTATATTACAAGTCGAATAAACTGGTCAAACTTAGTAGAGAATCAATCTTCAGGATGTTGTTATCATATATATCCAATAACGTTCCAACCGGAGCATTTCTTCATGTCTGTATAAGTAATGGCACACATTGCCATTCCATGACTAGCGTGCATGACCAGGAACTGGCAATCTGCCAGACCAGTGACTGAAACACCTCCCATCCGGCCCCACATCACACTAGAGGCTTCATTCCACGTTCTACTGACTGTTGACATCTAGTGGAAGGCGTAGGAAGTGCAAACAGATCCATATATTACAGGGAATTGAATAGGCGATGACTTTCACATCGACCCTTTTCAGAATTCTCACTTCCTGTTTGGAAGTTTGCCTGCCATATGAGTTCTGTTATACTCACAGACATGATTCAAACAGTTTTAGAAACGTCAGAGTGTTTTCTATCCAATAGTAATAATAATATGCATATATTATCATCTGGGACAGAGTAGGAGGCCGTTCAATTTGGGCACCAATTCATCCAAAAGTGAATCCCAAACAGGTTTTAACCTGCCTTTGTTCTAGTCTATCTAGCTGGTTAAGGCAGCTTGGACGAGTTGGTGCATATATTATTGTTAGTTTTGGACTTTGGCTGTTCGGGCACACACACATCTCCGTTAGCCGAAGTCCACGCCCCCTCGTCTGTGATTTGTCAACAGTGGGGATTCTTCAATAAAGTGTCATTCAATGAGCGATGACTCGTTTTCATGCAAAAACTAAAAGATAAAATAAATATTGCACCAAATATTTTAGTTAGTTAGTAAAATTGCACAATTAAGATCTCCTCTGCATAAACATCAACATTTATTTGTTTTATTTAACTGGGCAAGTCAGTTAAGAACAAATTCTTATTTACAATGACAACCCACTGTTCCCCGGTAGGCCAACTGCCTTGTTTAGGGGCAGAACGACAGATTTTATTAGCTCTGGGATTCGATCTTGCAACCTTTCGTTTACTGGCCCAACGCTCTAACCACTAGGCTACCTGCTGCCTAATGACAGAGTTCTTGAGTCATCTTAGATTAATTGACTATTTTGAGGAAGTGTATATTGGACAAACAATACTATTGCCACTTTTTTCTCATTTTTCAAGGTAAGGTCTTTTAACTGTCCAAACCTACCCTAGAGTCATTTCTAAACATGCCTAAATTGCTATTTTTAACCCAATTGGATAGACAAGATTAAGGAAATGCCGTCTATGCTTCATGCTTTTCATAGCCTGTACTTTAAATGGTCTCCATCCGACCCTCTGTCCCTTCAGCAAGAAGGATGTTGCCCTTCGCCGGAAGGAACTCCTGGATGCGGTGTCTCCGCACCTGATTCAGCACCTGTGTGACCACGCCCGCACCATGGCAATGGACAAGGCTTCCAGCATCACCGTCAGGGACATTCTGGGGTCCGCCATTGGGGACCTGCATCCTGCCATGGAGGCTGTGGCTGAGCTGGCTGCTGACGACTTCACACCAGGAGGAGTGGAGGGGCAGGTGAGGGGACAGGGGGGTGAGGGGTCAGAGGCATGGTGTGTCTGTCAAATTCAAGTAGGAGAATGTCTCTCATAGGTGAGAATTGCACTTGGTTTTGAAGTCTCCATTGGGTTTACTTCAGTCTGTCTGGTCAACTGCAGGATGATTGTCCAGGCTTGGTATCGGAAACACTTGAAGGGCAAAATCTATCTCTCTTCTGTCCTCTGGAAAGACCATCGTATTCAGTGTGAACATGTTTTGTCTGTTTCCTGTTCTGTAGCTGCACATGGCTGAACACCCTGCTGGGCATCTGGTGCTCAAATGGCTGATTGAACAAGACACCAAGATGAAGGAGGTTGGGAGAGAAGGTATGACCGTCTGCAAAAAATATCACCTGTGGGGCTGACCGTATACAAATACACTCCCTTAAGTATTTATTTGAATGGTGAAAGTAGAACTTTTTAATTTGGCTCTATAATCAAGTATTTTTGGATTTGAAATAAAATATTTATATATTTGATGAAACATTGAATTTGGCCTTACTGCTATTAGTCCATATAAATGCATTGAAAAGCAGATTCATACATGGGAAAACAGATAATCAAAGGGAAGTTTGTTTTAAAGTGTCTCCTAAATCTAAGAAAGGTCAGGATTTTTATTTTATTTTTACAAAAAGAAAATAGGCCAACTACTTCCATATACATTGTATTCGGGAAGAATTCAGACCCCTTTTTCCATGTTTTGTTAAATTACAGCCTTTTTTTTAATTGTCCACCAATCTACAAACAATACCCCATAATGACAAAGCAAAAGCAGATTTTATTTGCAAATTTCTTGAAGCATGTTTTGCAGCTATTACAGCCTCAAGTCTTCCTGGGTATGATGCTACAAGCTAAGCACACCTGTATTTGGAGAGTTTCTCCCATTTTGCTCTGCAGATCCTCTCAAGCTCTGTCAGGTTGGATGGGAAGCGTGTCTGCGCAGTTATTTTCAGGTCTCTCCAGAGATGTTATATCAGGTGCAAGTCCGGGCTCTGGCGGGGTAACTCAAGGACATTCAGAGACTTGTCCCAAAGCCATTACTGCGTTGTCTTGGCTGTATGCTTAGGGTTGTTCTCTTGTTGGAAGGTGAACCTTCACCCCAGTCTGAGGTCCTGAGCGCTCTGGAGGTTTTCATCATGGATCTCTATGTACTTTGCTCCGTTCATCTTCCTCGATCCTGACTAGTCTCCCAGACCACGATGCTGCCACCACCATGCTTTACCATAGGGATGGTGCCAGGTTTCCTCCAGTTTCCTTCAGTCCAAAGAGTTCAATCTTGGTTTCATCAGACCAGAGAATCTTGTTTCTCATGGTCAGAGAGAGGCTTTAGGTGCCTTTTGGCAAACTCCAAGCAGGCTGTCATGTGCCTTTTTACTGAGGAGTGGCTTCCGTCTGACCACTCTACCATAAAGGCCTGATTGGTGGAGTGCTGCAGAGATGGTTGTCCTTCTGGAAGGTTCTCCCATCTCCACAGAAGAACTCTGGAGCTCTGTCAGTGACCCTCAGGTTCTTGGTCACCTCCCTGACCAAGGCCCTTCTCCCCTGATTGCTCAGTTTGGCCGGGCGGCCTGCTCTAGGAAGAGTCTTGGTGGTTCCAAACTTCTTCCATTTTAAGAACGATGAAGGCCTCTTTGTTCTTGGGGACCTTCAATACTGCAGACATTCTTTGGTACCCTTCCCCAGATCTGTGCCTCAACACAATCCTGTCTTGGAGCTCTACGGACAATTCCTTCGACCTCGTGGCTTGGTTTTTGCTCTGACATGCACTGTCAACTGTGGGATCTTTATATAGACAGGTGTGTGCCTTTCCAAATTATGTCCAATCAATTGAATTTACCACAGATGGACTCCAATCAAGTTGTAGAAACATCTTAAGGGAAACAGGATGCACCTGAGCTCAATTTGAAGTCTCATAGCAAAGGGTCTGAATTCTTAAGTAAATAAGGTATTTTGGTTTGTAATTCAATACATTTGCACACATTTCTAAAAACCTGTTTACGCTCTGTCATTATGGTTATTGTGTGTAGATTGAGTTAAAAAAAAAATGTAAATCCATTTTAGAATAAAGCTGTAACGTAACAAAATGTGGACAAAGGGAGGGGGTCTGAATACTTTCCAACCAAGGACCAAGTACTAAACTTTGGACTACTTTAATACACACATACGTTAATTTGTCCAAATACTTATGACACCTTCAAATGGGGCCTAGATACATGAAAGTGCTTTCATTTCTAAACGGTAGTACTGATATGTTTGAAAATACCCTCAAATAGAAGGTGGCATCGCAGTGCTAGCTGTGCCTCTAGAGATCCTGGTTCGAGTCCAGGCTCTGTCGCAGCCGGCCGCGACCGGGAGACCAATTGTGTGGCGCACAATTGGCACAGCGTCGTCCGTGTTAGGAGAAGGTTTGGCCGGCAGGGTTATTCTTGTCCCATCGCGCACCTGACCCGGTCGCCAGGTGTACGGTGTTCCCTCCGACACATTGGTGCGGCTGGCTTCCGGGTTAAGCGGGCATCGTGTCAAGTAGTGTGGCTTGGCTGGGTTGTGTTTCGGAGGATGAGTCCCATCGCTGCCACTCCCATACGTACAAGACTAACTACCAATTGGATACCATGAAAGGGGAGCAAACATTTTTGAATAAAATTATAGGAAACATTCTGTACTGTCGCCTCATGAAACATTTGATCTCAAATCCAAAATTCTTGAGTATAGCGCAAAATTTTAGCTTCACTGTCCATAAAAAAATACTTAAGGGGGTGTATGATCTTGAAACAGTACTCCACTCACAGACAATGCAAACATGGCTGTATGCGTGTCCATTTGGACCTGTGACTCTATCCTGTATCTTCCTGACCATGACTACTGTGCCTCCACAGAGCGTTTCTCCAGGGTCCTGTTGGACAAGGTGGGGATGGACAAACTAAAGACGTGGGCTGCAGTGAACCGTGGGGCTATCGTGCTCTGCTGGTGAGTACCTCTACACTGTTAGATCTAATTCCTCTCGCCAGTCACAAACTGTAGCACTATTGGCAAATACTGCAAAGCAAGCAAACTGGTGCTTTTTGATTTAATTAACCTTTATTTAACTAGGCAAGTCAGTTAAGAACAAATTCTTATTTACAATGACTGCCTACACCGGCCAAACCTGGACGACGCTGGGCCAATTGTGTGCCGCCCTATGGGACTCCCAATAACGGCCGGTTGTGATACAGCTACAGCCTGGATTCGACCCAGGGTGTCTGTAGTGACACCTCTAGCACTGAGATGCAGTGCCTAAGACTGCTGCACCACTCGGGAGCCCAATGCTTAACAGGGGGGGAGTAGAACAGAAATGATACCAGCTCCTTCCTAGGAATTGGGGGAAACTTCCTCCATTTGAACTTTGAACTTATCCCGATACAGTCCAATCCTTGCAAAACTTGTAAACCAGAGATTGGAACCGGTTCAGGGAACAGCACCGTAAAAAAAAAATTTTTGCGCGGAACAGAATTGTGAACGAAAGTGATCTATACTGTTCCAGAACAGAACCGTTATTTTAAAAGCATGGGAAACGGTAATAACGTTATTTTAAAAGCATGGGAAACGGTTAATAACGTTATTTTAAAAGCATGGGAAACGGTTAATAACGTTATTTTAAAAGCATGGGAAACGGTTAATAACGTTATTTTAAAAGCATGGGAACCGGTTAATAACGTTATTTTAGGTTCCAGGCATTTTTTCCCCAGTCCCACAAAACATAAAGTGCCTATGCCTCACTGGCTGGAATTTGTTGTCTGTGCGTGTCGGCAACCCGCCCCTCCCCCCCGGAGCGTAGTCTAGTAGCCTACTGACGTGTGATTCACTGAAGTTTGATTCAGATATTAGGGTGAGATTTTTAATTGGAAAGAATGGATTTAATGTGTTTAAATTATGGATTCTATAGTTATCCTATAGTTTTTAATTAAGGATTCTATAGTTATCATACAAAAAGGTAAGCCGTGTTCTGCACACACAAGCTTGTTAGCTAGCTGGTCCAACGTTAAGCCAACTCTGAAGTTTTAGACATTCAAAGTTCCTTCATAGAAGCCACTCCTCCGTAGGTATAATTGTGGGCCTAATGCAGATAAGGCAAACAAGATGCCAGCACTTCAGGCCAAGCGTACTCCTCCACCCTCTCGCTCTCTCCCCACCCGCAACATTTGTCGCATCTTGCGCCCTACACATCTGTCCAATGCATATAAATAGCTTGCCTGCTCCATAGCGAGCTGCTCTGTCTGAAGTAATTTAATGTAGAAAGGAAAAATTGTAAACCGTTTATTTATTTTTGGTTCGAACCGGTTCAGAACTTTATTTTGCTGGTCGGAACAGTGGAACGGATGAAATAATGGTTTTGTTCAGAATGGAAAAAAACTGTTGTAAACAGATTGAAACTAGAAGTGCTTAGAAATGTGTACCATGACAGCAAAACTCACTGAGCCATGAAAATGGTAATTGAACTTGGATCAAGGTCTCTGGAGGCCAAACACTTCAGGAATACAAAACACCATCACAAAAGACTAAGCTTAGTTATTTGTCTTGATTTAAACATTTAAATCTTCCCATCACTATAGATGTTCTGCTTGTCGTTTCATCCTAGCTGTTGCCAGTGAAATTGAGTGTAAAGCGAGAACAGGCAGGCGTCAGCTGGAGGTTAAGCATGTCTTACAGGGTGGCTGTTTGTATTCATTCACCATATCACTGGGTGCTGTGGGTGAGAAAGGGGCGGGCAGTTGGGCACAGCTGCCCATTGTGGAACAGCAACACAAGCCGTGGATTACGCTTCCTCAATTCCTTGGCTTTCGTTTTCTTCTCATTTCTCTGCCTCTCTAGCCCCCACCCCTTCCTCCAGTCCGTCTCTCCTCTCTTGTCCTGTGCCACTGTCCCACCTCCTCCTGCCATGTCTTTGTGCCCATTGTCCTTCTGTAATCTCTCTAAGTCTCTAAGCAGTGAGAGATTTGTCTGATTCACTCTAAAGTCTACATTTATAGCTCTAGCCTGCAATATCAAATCCGTTTTTCTCTTAGGATTTTCCCCCAGCAGCGGTGGCAGATAGTGGAGTCGGGGGTGGGCTTCCGGGGCCATATCTATACATCTACATTATTATAAAACGTTTTTTATTTTGTCTTTTTTTTTTTTTAGTGGCGGCCACAATTTAGCCAGGGCAGTGCACTGCTGCTAAATGCAAAGAGGAAGCACTGCAAATAATTTGGTTCGATGTTCACTAATTTCTTTGCTAAAAATAGTTTGACTTGGTTAATTTAGTATGGGTAGAAATGTTTCACTAACCAGGTATGAGATGAAAGGAAGACATTTGTTTTGTGATGTGGGATATGTGTAAAGGTTACCTTCACCAACATATCTGTTTTTGTGTTTTTTACAGTCTCCTGAACAGTGCAGACGAGACTGTTGCAGAGGAGGTTAGGGAGGCGTTGAAGGCCTACGCTCCAGAACTACAGAAGATCCAGAACTGTAAAGGAGTGGAATTTCTTTTGGAGAAATTGGCCTGATACATATTTCATGATGTCTATCCTTAGAGACAGTCCACCCACTTGTGACTTTTCACCAACTGGAGTAACAGGTTTTCATTACTTCACTGGGGTTTATATCGTTTTCTCATGACTCCACCCAGTCCATTGACCTGACCATCCTGGTGAAATAGCGTGAAGAACAGAGGACGCTTATTTGTACTGCATTTTTTTTTTGTCCAGATAATTCCGATATGCTTGTTTGTAAAGCTGTGGTGCAAGTATTTTAAAGGTAAAAGATACCCACATACTGGCAGACAGTGAGTTTGTAACTGACCTGTATTTTTGATTTGTGCTAGCTGACTGCGGCGCTGAAATAAACAAATGTTGGTTGGTACACTATCATTGTGTGAAACTATCCATTGCCAATGAATTTGTCAGTAAGCAAATGTTAGAGGAAGTCTTTCATATATAAATCCAACCATAAATGCATTAACGTTAACCCTGACAGGGAACCTCAGTCCGTCACCTTTATGCCCCATTAAGTCACCAATCTGTGTCCCGGCCTGTCAGACTGCTCGTGGCCTATTCATCTGAAGGAAGCAGAAGCCTGCATGCTCACTAGTGGGCCCTGCTTAGACTCCATCTGTCTAGGTCTCTGTGATTTGGATGGACCCAGTCAGCCGAGAAACAGCTTTTTCCTTCAAGGCCCAGCATTCTTCTCATCAGTTTCGAGGATTATCAGTGGCTGCCTGTGTGGCTGCTATTTGGATTCTGTTCAGTGGAGACAATTTGGCCGTTAGGCAATGAAAAACACCTGCGAGCTGTGCTGTCATGTTATTTTGATCTTTCTCTTTAGCAAAAAGTCAGCTTTCTGCTAAGTGGAAATACATTAGCAATGTATGGGTGGCCGGAGAACATTGTGGAGGAGAAGCGAGATGTTTTACTCTGCCCAAAATCTGTCCATGAAAATAAGCGCACGAAGTGGGGAATTTTTGTATAGTGTAAAAAATTTGGCCATAAAAGTGTACTTGCTAGTTTGCTCAAAATAATTTTCGTAGTGGTTAGGTTATGGTGAATGAATGTATTGATATAAGTGGACACGTGGCATTTCGGCCACCAAAATCAAACACTATAGGAGTTGTGCATGTTGTCATAGAGAGAGGACTCCTAACTATAACCCGTTTTAGTATGGACATTTAGGGATTCCACCATTTTATTGTCAACTGGGTGGGGAATCCTATGCGTTGGGAGCAATCAGCCAATGAAGAAATTACTACTTTAAAATGGAAATGGCCTCAGTGGTGCTGCTCATACGGTCTGTCGCAGACGCTATAATGGCACAGATACAAAGATGAGTCTATAGCCTGTTCACACAAGTATCTACCCTCTCATTGGCTAGAATGGTCCCACCTGATCTCGCATTCCCCTGCCTTCCATCTTTGAGGAAATGTATTTCCATTGTTAGAGCGGTCACTTGACTATCTTGTCAATATAATAGACAATCTTTGGAGAGTACTTGTGAGGTTTTCCAAATATGCATAAAGAACATTCAAGATCACCGTGACCTACCCTTTTTAGTTTTTTTTATCTTCTAGCTAGAGCATAAACATTGCAAGCTGTTTCCATATTCAAAAATTAGCTTTGGGAAGATTCAATCTTACAGATTCCCATACAAAGGTGGAGGGGCTGAGTATTTAACCTGTCTAGATTCATCCAGATGTTGCATTTTTTACTTCTTATTTCAGACCGTCCCCACCAGCCCCGGAGGGAGGTCGGGGACGGTAGGGATTTGATTGGAAGGGAATGGCGTGGTATAAAAATGTAAAATATGCATTTCAAAGGCCTTGTTTCTTCTGTAGGAATTAATTGATTCTAAACCTCAATTGTAACAGAGTTTTAACATGGTAAAGGCAAAAAGGGAAAACGCATTAAGAATTGATAACCTATATGATATATTTCTTTGCAGTATTTTTGCTACAATGCAAGGTTGCCCTCCACTCTGTGGGAGCATTAAAATCCAAGCATGTAATTTCATAGAATCTCAGAATGCTTGGCAATGCTGAAATCTATGCAAGCAATAACCTGAAATTAACCAGTTATACAGTAACAGTAAACATAAGCCTTGTTTATACCTGGTACTAACATGCGTCCTTTGTCCTCATCTTGTCCACATTCTATTTGTGCTCACACTTTCAGAAATGTGTCTACACATGGCTTTAATGTGTCTCATCCATCCACTGTGTCTGCATTGTGACCAGATGTCTTGGTCTCTCTCTGTATGTAAATGATTTGACAGCTATTCTTTCATAATGATGATTTAAATGTTTTCATTGTCCATATTGGTCTACACTTGTAGCGTGCCTGACTACCTCAGGAGGTGGTCAGGAAGATCTGATGACAATCGGATCACATTGCATATTTTAATCGTCTACACCTGACGGAAAATGTGGGCACAATCAGAATATGGACAAGATCAGGATAAAGGATGCATTTTAGAGCCAGCTTTACGGGACTATAGATGCATAGTAACTCCAGCTCGCTTGGAACCCCACTTGGTAGAAATCATTTTATGCTGTCACAGCATATCTATTAATTGAATGGAAAGTCTCCCATAGTGCTCAGAGAACATTCACCAGTGTGTTTATGGACTGCATCGTCACAGCATTTGGTCAACTTCCTGGCCGCCCTCTTGGCGAACCTGACCTTGCCCCGAGCCTTCAGCGTGGAGCTGTACTCATAAGACTTCAGCTTGGTGTAGTAGTCTGAGAACTTGTTGTACAGGATGGATATGGGCATGCCGTTCAGAATGATCCCAAAGGAGATGCAGGCGAAAGCAAACAGCCGGCCCAGGATGGTCTCTGGAAACATGTCTCCATAGCCCACAGTAGAGATGCTCACCTGAGGGAGAAGACCAATGGTCATGTTATCTGTAAACATTAACCGAGTCTCTACTGAGCTTGCTAACATTGCCAGGAAGTTACAACCTGGACTCAGATTCAACTTGCAGTGCATAGCAGTTGTAACTTTGCTTTGCAATCCGAGCCCCGACTTGACCCTTCGTGATATGTGTGTCACTGTGCTCACTAGAGGCCTTGGAGGAGGCCAAGGAGAGCCCTGTGAAAAGCTTTATTTGGAGGATTAATTGAGAGGAGGTCGTTTCTGGGGATATATTCGACCTCCGTCTGAAGGCTCTTTTGAAGCGTTGTTTAATGGAATTACAGAACTAAGGCACTAGGTGGGTCTACAGTCAAATGACATAGACATACAACAGATCAATTCCTGTGTTATCTAGTTCCATTAAATAAGGTGGAAGTGCCTCAAGGGAAATCCCTAAATGCCTCTCCCCTGGCAGTGAGAGGGAACTGGAGTCCAGCCCTCTTTTAATACCATTGTATTTATTAGGCAATGGAAAATAGCTTCCACATCTGCTGAGTCAGCCCTAATGAAACAAGATCAAGACGGCAGGACAGGCTATTGGCAATGTGAAGGTGTCTCTTACAGGTAACCGTGATAATAGGCTACTGTACTTGACAAGTGTTTCTGGGAGCATATTTGTAATTAAGGCCAACTTTAGTTCTAGGTGGAATTGAAATGTCATATCAGAATCTGCAGTAACAATGAATCAATGCTGCGTAAAACCCAATTGTCTGTGTTTAACAGTACCACATATACACATAGAAAGATACTCAGCACAGAGCAAGGTCAGAATGTGCAGAATAATGATAGTCCGGAATTTGCAGTGATATTGTAATAGTACACAGTACAACCATTTCCAAATAACTAAACTAATCAATGAAGGAAATGCAATAATATTAAGCAAATGGCTTATAATGACCAATGAAATAGAATGGGATGACTTACAGCTGCCCACCACCATGCGTGAGGGATGCTTGTGAAGTTGGTCTGATGGACATCATGCTCCACCGTGTACACCATGGCAGAGAAGGTGAGGATTCCCATGGCGATGAAAAGGAATAGGCAGCCCACCTGCTGGTAGCACTGGCGCAGCGTGAAGCCGAATGCTCTCAGCCCCGTAGAGTGGCGTGCCAGCTTCAAGATACGGAAGATCCTCATCAAACGCATGATTCTCAGCACCTGGCCCAATTTGCCCACCCGGCCCACCGTCTCGATGTCTTGGTGCTTCCCGTAGTCGTCGTTCTCGAAGCACTCCAGCACTAGCTGCAGGTAGAGGGGAAAGATGGCAATCAGGTCCACCGCGTTCAGGACGCTTTTCCCGAAGCGTCGCAGGTCCGGTGTGGACACCAGACGCAGCAGGTACTCCATGGTGAAGAAAGCGATGCAGAAGGTTTCCACATGCTCCCCGTAGGTCTTCCCGCTCAGCTGGCCCGTGGGGGTGTTGTACTGCATCTCCTCCACCGTGTTCAGCGTCATGGCCACCAGGGACACCAGCACGAAGAAGCTGGAAGCCAGAGCCATGAGCTTGGCGGTGACGGAGGAGAAGGGCTTCTCCATCAGGTTCCAGATGATCCAGCGTGTCTGGCCAAACGCCATCCCGTGGAACAGGTCCTCATTCTCCTCCATTTCCACCTCGGCCTCCAGCTCCCGCTGGATCTTCAGCTGCTCATTGAGTTCATCCTGGCGCTCCTCAAAGGAGATGCGGCAGCAGCGGTGTGTGTTCTTGATCCTGACGCCCCAATAGTTGATCTCCTCCAGGAAGTTCCTGGGACACAGCTCGTCCTTGATCCGGAGCACGCCCGTCCGGTAGAAGTTGAAGATGCTGTGGAAGATGTCCGGGTCCCTGTCGAAGAAAAACTCGTTGTTTTGGACAACATAGTCGTCACACAGGTCCAGCTTTCTGTTGGGGTCTGTGCATGTCGCCAGGCGGCCGATCCTGGTCTTGGGATACTTGGCAGCAACCCTGTATGAGATCTGATACTCCTTCCCACCTACGTTGATGTTCAGCATGTAGTTCTTCACAAGAGAGGAGAGACCTCTTGTTGGGGAGGCCATTACAACATCTTCCTCGTTTTCGTACTCTGCATAGATGTCGTAGATGTCTCGTCTGAGCTCTTGCATGGAGTTCCATTGTTTCACCAAGTTGTTCTGGGTGAGGGGAACATTGTAGTCCTCCTTTGGTTCCTTGTATGTGGGGCCTGTCCCCCCCACTTTATAGTTGGGGAAAAGGCTCTGTCTCCTGTTCTTGAGCATTCTGGAATCCTGTGCTGGGACCTGGTCAGACACGCCGGCTCACTGAGTGGTGTGGAGGCATTACCACAGGTCTAATACCCTCTCCTGAGTCACCCACAGCAGTATACCAGCAGAAAGAAACAACCCTGAACGTCTAATGTTGCTGACTGAGGATCTGGGTGCTTAAAGATTTAAATACTATTATCCTCTTCCAGTCGCTTTCCCCTCCTCTCTCTCTCCCCTCCACCCTGACGTCTTCCATTTGCCTTACATTCACAGATCAAATTGCCTAGCCACAGCAGGGGACACTCTGTGCTGTATTATAGACCATTACTGACCTCCTGGTTGGTAGTAAAAAATTTAATTAAAAGGGGAGGATGCAGCATAAATCCAGTTTGTTTCAATAATTCTAACACTATCCCATTTTCTTATGTCATCTAATAGAAATGTCTTAACAGAAACTGACAGAAATGGACAGAAGTCCTAAGGAAATCTTTCCGGTCATAGCTCATGTGATGTGTTTTCCTCTACATGCAGCTACTAATAGTCTTAAAACCTCTGGCTTGTGGAGTATTATAATCCTAGAGGCATGATAAAATACGATAACACACGCCTAATGTCTACTGGCATTAACATGCAGAGCAGGACAACTCCAGTTAAGATGTGTCCTGCTGCCAGCTGCACTGTATGGTACTAACTCATTGCTTACCACCAAGTAGCACCAACCACTTTCTCTCATGCAAATAACTAAACAATGGCAAATTCCTACGGACCATAGCCGCGGGAAGTAAGGGTGCTGAGGGTGCCGCAGAGCCCCCTGAAAAATCGTAAATAGAAATATATATACATTTTTTTTTAAAGGAGATACACTGGTCCTTTACTAGCCCTGTATTAGCGGACCAATATAGCATCTGTAGCACAGGCACATTTTTTTATCCAGCACCCCTAAACACCTCTGTCTTTTGTGTGCAAGGGAACTTTGCTGTGACCCTTTAATCCAATCTGGTGCAAGAAAACTAGTTAAAGTGCTCTAAAGTAACCTCCCCTCCTAGCCTCTGTGTAAACTCTGTTTCAACTACACTTGTTGTGGGCTTAATCTAGTTAGCCTTTTTTACACTCTACAGCATATTGTACTGCACTCTGTAATGCTAGTCTGGCTGACCAACCTGGTCTCAGAGCATTTTGTATTATTTTGTACGTAAATCTGCAAAACTCCATTTAGTATGATATGTAACATTTCGTATGGTATGTTTTAATTTGTGGATGCCCATCACCCATTTCATATGATATGTTAAGAATTTGCGAAACGTACAATTTGTTACGAATATGCAAAAAATGCAATATGTTACAAATTGAAAAACGTATAAGATTTGACCAATTCTAGCTAGCTGGCTAATATTAGATAGGCAAGGAGTTAGGGTTAAGTTTAGGAGTTAGCATGTTAGCTAACCGTTCCCCTAGCCCTAAGTAAACCTCAGTCAGACTGTCTTAGGCATCTCACAGTACGGACATTGCAATTTATTGCCCTGGCCACATCTGCAGTCCTCATGCCTCCTTACAGCAAGCCTAAGGCACGTTCACGCAGATGAGCAGGGACCCTGGGCATTTTTCTTTTGGTGTTTTTCAGAGTCAGTAGAAAGGCCTCTTTAACAACTGTTCCACAGGTGCATGTTCATTAATTGTTTATGGTTCATTGAACAAGCATGGGAAACAGTGTTTAAACCCGTTACAATGAAAATCTGTGAGGTTATTTGGATTTTTACAAATTATCTTTGAAAGACAGGGTCATTTATTTTTTAGCCGAGTTTATGATTTGTGATAAAACAAAAGGTGTGGTTGAATTTATTCTGCCACTGTGTCTTCTTATTGTCTCGGCCTTTAGATCACAGTCGCAAGGCATATGAATTAACAGGTTATAGATCAAACAACGCAATTATTGCATCACAGGTTGTATGGCTTTTGGGGGGGGGGGGGGCTTGGCTTCCCCAGGAATTTTACCCACGCACCGCTACAGGATCTTCAGGTCAAAAAGTCAGCTCTAGAAAGAGCCCAGCGTTCCCGAGTTGGTTAACCATTCAAAACTATTTTTCCCAGTCGTAGCTAGTTTTGAAGTCGGAAATCTGAGATTACCCAGTTTCCTATGGTTTTGAACGCAGCATTAATGCTCAGAGGAAGACGGCAGGGTATTCACTTTCAATCAGGAACCAAAACTCCTCCGTAGTGACCCGTGAATGCATTCGGTCATATGACAGCTCGATCAGCTGTTCGATTTCACTTACTCGCATATCAACTGAGGCAGGATCACATTCAAATGGATTGGGAAGTAGGTCCCAAAGTGCTCTTCCAAGCGTTGAGGCTCTATGCAGGTCAGTCAATTTCTTCCACACCGATCTCAACAAACCATTTCATATTGGACCTCGCTTTGTGCACTAGGGCATTGTCATGCTGAAACAGGAATGGGCCTTCCCCAAACTGTTGCCACAAAGTTGGAAGCACAGAATCATCTAGAATGTCAATGTATACTGAAGCGTTAAGATTTCCCTTCACTGGAACTAAAGGGCCGAGCCTGAACCATAAAAAACAGCCCCAGACCATTATTCCTCCACCATCAAACTTTACAGTTGGCACTATGCATTGGGACAGGTAGCATTCTCCTGCTATCCGCCAAACCAAGATTTGTCTGCCAGATGGTGAAGCGTGATTCTATACTCCAGAGAACGCCTTTCCACTGCTCCAGAGTCCAATGGCGGCGCGCTTTACTCCACTCGACGCTTGGCATTGCGCTTGGTGATCTTTGCCTTGTGTGCAGCTGCTCAGCCATGGAAACCCATTTCTTGAAGCTCCCGACAAACAGTTATTGTGCGGACGTTGCTTCCAGAGCCAGTTTGGAACTCGGGAGTGAGTGTTGCAACTGAGGACAGGGGATTTTTATGCACTATGCGCTTCAGCACTCGCCGTTCCCGTTCTGTGAGCTTGTGTGGCCTACCCCTTCACGGCTGAGCCGTTGTTGCTCCTAGACATTTCCACTTCACAGTAACAGCACTTACAGTTCACCGGGGCAGCTCTAGCAGGGAAGGCATTTGACAAACTGACCTGTTAGAAAGGTGACATTCTACTGTATGACGGTGCCACATTGAGAGTCACTGAGCTCCTCAGTAAGGCCATTCTACTGCCAATGTTTGCTATGGAGATTGCATGGCTGTGTGCTTGATTTTATACACCCGTTAGCAATGGGTTTGGCTGAAATGGCGGAATCCAGTGTATATACAGAAAAAAGAAACATTCTACAATTTAAGATTTTACTGAGTTAGTTCATAAGGAAATCAATCAATTGAAATAAATTAGGCCCTAATCTATGGATTTCACGACTGGGAATACAGATATGTATCTGTTTCAGCATTATCATACTGAAACATGAGTTGATGGCAGCGGATGAATGGCATGACAATGGGCCCCAGGATCTTGTCATGTTATCTCTGTGCATTCACATTGCCATCGATGTTTGTTGCTTATGCTTGCCCATACCATAACCCCTCCACCATTGAGCACTCTGTCAAAGTTGGGAACTAACCGCTCACCCACATGACGCCATGCACGTGGTCTGCAGTTGTGAGGCCGGTTGGAAGTACTGCCAAATTTTCTTAAATGTTGGCGGCTTAAGATAGATAAATTAACATTCAATTCTCTGGCAACAGTTCTGGAGATTCCTTCAGTCACCATGACAATTGCACGCTCCACCAAAACTTGACGTGACAAAACTGCACATTTAAGAGTGGCCTTTTGTCCCCAGCACAAGATGCACCTGTGTAATTATCATGCTGTTTAATACGTTTCTTGATATGCTACACCTGTCAGGTGGATGGATTATCTTGGCAAAGGAGAAATGCTCACTGAGATGTAAACAAATTTTTGCACATTTGAGAAAAGCTTTTTGTGCATATGGAAAATCTGCAATCTTTTATTTCAGCTAGTTAAACATCGGACCAACACTTTACATATTGCATGAATTTTTGTTAGGTGTATATATATTTAGAAAGCGTTTGGCATTTTAATGCCTTACTTTTGAATAGTTAAACATTTCCTATTTTAGTATCTGTACATGAGCTTGTGTCCTCAAGTATGTAGACCAGGAAAGGGAGTTCGACACCGAGGCAGCATTACCATTTTATGGCCATCTCAGAAAATTATTTTGGTCAGAAATCTATATTTTACCCTAACATTCGAGGTTTACTTTGATTACGATTTCCTGTACATCAAAACAGAATCCATATTGCCATCTGCAATTGTTATATCAGGCACTACTATGCATATGTGAATGCAGTTGAAATAGGCTGTCAATCATTAAAATGGTTAAATAATGCTCTCGAATAGCTACTAGGGCCACTACCTTAGACCAACAAATGACATCCTTGGTTGCACTCAGATTCTCTACCAAACTTCAGAAGTTGGTACATTTTCACTCCCCCTCATTTTAAAAATCATTGTTTTTTAGTGCATGCATGACATCCTCAGACCAGTCAATTCTGTTTGAATTAATGAGGGGAGTGTATGCTTTGGGAGAAAGGGGTACATTCTGAATCTCACCCTAAATAAAGTGGTACAGGGAAAGTCAAGCAGTGACATGTGTAAATCAAATGAAAGGGTCTTGTTTTATCTTAAGTGTTTGCAAATAATTTTATTCACGATACAGAGCATTTAGTCCCCCCTGCACATGGCTAGAAAAAGTCACAGCAACGGCACAAACATACAAAATAGTTTAACAAATTCAGTTAAATACATCTTACCCTACCCTGGTACTATGCCCAACCATAGCAAAAATTGATTTCAGTCAAATGTATACAATCTTATTTACAGCAGACCATTTGATCAAAGTGCTTCAGTCCTGATTCTGTTCTTAGGGGAAGAGGGTTTATGTACAATGTTTTACAAATGCTGTAGTAACATGACATTCCTTAGCTCTCAGCTTCCCAGCACAGAATCACACAAAAAAATATTTATAAGAATGTGCTTCTGGAGATAATGTTCATAAGAAACGTACATATTTTAAGACAGTACCTGCCTAAAATACACTTATCATAAATATTCAGAGAAACATGTCCAGTAGGGGACTGAAGGTCAGAACCATTATGGCGCTCTGCATTGCCTCACTTCAAAGGACGACCAGTGTACTCAACTAGACGCAAGGTCGTACGTAGTAGAATCTTTGAAATGTTTTGGGGCTAAGGGGGAAGGAGTGGGGATATAAAGAGGCCAAGCCTCCAAAACCCCTTGCCACTTTGGACACTTGGTGTGAGTAGGACAATTCATACATCATTCACACAACTAATGACAAACATCCCCCTGGAAACACAACATAGACTTCAGAAGGCATCTGGTTGTAGCTCTGTTAAAGAAGCAGAGGTCGTTGGCATGGAGACCAAAGGTTGAATAAACCGATGGGGGTCACTTGGCAGATTGGTTATGACAAGTCATCTTCTGTATTCACAACTGATATCTGGAAGGAAGACAAAAGCACAATGGAAAGTGGACCTTCACAGGCAGAGAATCTAACCAATTTACAGATTGAGGGCTAAAGTGGTCTGGCTACTAGTAACAATAATGAATGGGATTTCCCCCGTATGTTTAGCTGTTTAGTGGACAGTCTGCAAGTAAATGTAAGGTGATAACTCACAATGCAACAAGGGATTGGAAGTTCACACAATCAAGTAGTTAATTACAGAAGTGAACACTGACTGATTAAGGAGACCACTTACTGCTGGGTAGGTGTGGCCTATATTGGCAGAGTGCCTGCTGATATCAATGTTGAGGTCTTCTTCTGTGGTTTTCAGGTACACTGGATTGTCAAAGTTTATGCTCTTTTTATTCTTCAGCTGCCAGTTACGCCACATCAAGTAACCTCCTGCAGCAGCCATGGCCAGGAACACTGAGGACAGAAGCCAAAAGTGGGATCAACATTAGCCATACTGGAGTAGTTTAATATCCAGCTAGCCAAAGCGAAGGTTACACAGCGTCGGTGCAATTCAAGGGTTAATTGAATAAATCATCCACATTCGATCAATAACTACTACATCTAGGAAAAACCATTGAAGTATTGCTCATCCACCCACTTATCATATAGTTGCGTGTCCTTTAAAAGTGTGAGTCATAGACAGCTGCAGGAGAGAGCGGCTGAGGGAGAGCAAAAGAGGGATGGGCAGTAACAGGGGTACTTACAACACAGGGAGGATAGCCCGGGCAGAGGGAGCGGGAAAGGGAAGGATGGGCAGTGACAGCGGTACTTACACACAGGGAGGATAACCCAGGCAGCTGCAGATCCTCTAGCTGTAGAGTCCACCTCATGGATGGATGTACTGATGTTGGCTTCTAAAATAGAAAAAGTTAGTCTGAATGAGAGTCAGTCCTTTGAGGGACCATGTAAAAACAGAAATATACTGGTTCATGTCTTTCAATTAGTCTGTATTTAGGTTAAGATCAGTTGTAACCAATAATCACGTTGTACCAAGAATAACCTCGCGGGGCTAAAATACAATGACCCAACTGGTCATGTGTAAATAATACCTCTAGGAAATGGAACATGGTTGATAGAGTTGGTAGTGACATGACTTGCAAACAAGTAAGTGAATGAGGGGGGGGGGGGCAAAGAGAACTAGCTTTTTTTTCTCCCCTGCCTATCTGCCAACAGGGTGGCTCTGATCCCTCTGGCAACCCCCTGGTGGTCAGCTGGGCTCTGGAACATTGTGGCCATCAGGAGATGGCAAGAGCAGGCTGACGGACCAGTGTTTTGGCACAAATCACAGTCTAAGGAAAACTATCACTTCTTTTCACCAAGGGCTCAATCAGGGAAGGAGAACTGGGGCTTACCAGCAGGGACAGGTTGGGGGACAACTTTTGGCACCGTGGTCACTTTGAACAAAAAACACTGACATCAGCGCAACAAAGGCATCTTACAAAAAAAAGCAGGCTAATCAAATAAATCCACTACAGATAAAATGCCATTTGTTACTTTAATTGTGGTCTTTAATTATGCATGCATCCACTGGCTAATTGTAGACATCACTTAAAATCTACCGTTTAACATTCCTGGGTGGATGGCATTAATAGCTACTTCCAAAACCTCCTTTAACAGTACAGGAATGTCTAACACTCCAGACGTCTTGACTGACCAACTTCCCACCACCTCACACCCCCCCAGTAGAAGGCTGAAAGCTTATAGGCTAATCACCATGACGATGGGTAGCACAGGGAAGCCAGACCAGAGTCATCCAAGAGTAAAATTAAAGTAATTGACATCTAAGAACCCAAAAGGCCATGAAACTAGACTACTGGGTCCTGAGTCATGGCTATAGCCAGGACACGCATGCAGCCGTACACGGCATGCGGGCGGTTGACATCTTTACCTTGGGAGTCAGTGGGACGTATTAGAGCTTTCCCATCATCCTTTGAGGGAGCTGAAGGGGTCACTGTCATAAGAGAACAGATTATTGTAATGCTTTGGCAAAACTTAAATTACAGCTTCACATTCTGACTAAGGAAACGCTTGTTACCACGCAGCTTTTTCATGTTACTTTGTCACAAATTAATTCCTAGCGGAAAAACAGGAAAGCGGAGCAACGCGAAGCACAGAAGCGTTTGAAAAAACATGCAGAAGTGATTCAAAATTACTAGACGGAAATCAAATCAATGTTCTATACTACTGTCCAGCTAACCATAGAGCCTTGTTCAATTGCCAAAGGAATTGGTGACAAAAAGCAGGAAATGTTAAGGCCTATATTACTCTATAGTAGTGCAAAATCTGAAGGCTGCTCATGTAGAATTAGGAACGGCATTAATGAAATGAAGCAGGAGACGATTAGATCAGACAAAATATTATCCCTACTTAACTCATACCTGGGCCTGAATCACCACGAAAGAATCTATTCATTGATAATTTAATAAAGATCTTCGTGTATTGAGAGCATAGACTACACTGCATGACAAGTATAACAGTATTTTAGGTGATAGATCTTGGTTAATGGCAGTGGGGTGCAGCCTGAGCTTTCCCCGCCAGTACCCTCACTAAGCAAATTTGACCCCTTTGTCTCACGCAAATGAAAAGCGTCAAGCACACCGTCTATATCCTAGCATTCCATCAATTACCAGGCAAGACAGTCATTCAGTTAGCTTTCATTTGGGTATAAAACATGTTGCTTTCTGGATCAAATCTAAAAAGCAGTATATAAAGCATTCAAGTGACAGGAGTCCCTCTTATTGGCCCCTACAATATCCCCCTGTCCCCTCCGCACCCCGGGTGGTTCATTCAATCAAACTGCCTTTTAAAGCCTAGTGCCATCTCAACTATATTCCCAAACATCAGTGGCTCTGAGGGGGGAAGAAAAGCACATTGAAGCGAAAGCAGCACAGAGGCTTCAGAAGGCCAGTGGGATGAAGCAGAATACGGGCAAACAGAGGGACAGACAGCCTGGCTACAGCTGTCAGGCTTCACAAGCAACACATCTGAATTGCAACACAGAGGGGAAAGAAACGCTTGGGTGACAGAATGGGAATTAAAGGCCTCTAGAGAGGGCTCCTCAGAAGAAAAAAAAACTCTGCATCACAGCACCGTTTAACCCCTCACTGCCCAACCGGATGTTAACGTTACAGTACTTGCCTGGTCTACAGTGAAGGCCGTTTGAAGCGAGCGTCTGGTCTTTCGGACACACGCACGTGTATTTTGGGGAGTATTTGTTGATCTGTGGAGCTGGCAGGCACATGTAGGCACAGCCACCGTTCTGAGCCTTCTCATTGCACCAGTTTGTCCCTGTGTGGAATCAAAATGGAAGGAACCAGTTAGCCACTGCCTGTGCCCCATACTTCTTCATGTAATGTTACTTTGCCTGTAAAAATGCAGATCTAGTCACTCCTACATGACAGCATTTTGATCTCCTAAAATGTCGTAGTCTAAGTGTTTTTTAAACAGGGCTCTGGCATTTAGAGAGGCTAGCCAGTTAATGCATGGAAGGATCCTTGTTTTTGACCTTTCCCTATCTAACGGTTACAGGGGTCAATGGAGTTGACTGAAGACTGTTACATAGGAGTGTGGAGCTGTGAATTTCACAGAGGCAGCAAACACAGCCCTCTCTCCCTGTGATCTAGGCTAACTAACAACCTGATCACTGGGGCTTGGGAGAGAGAGGGCTAACATCTGGCAGCCTTACCAGACAGCTGGATTAGCTCGTGGTAAACAATGATGTCCTGTGGCTCGTTCAGATTGCTTGCCAGGGTAATCACATCAGAGCCTGTGAACTTGTTTGCTCCGTAGATTGCCTCGTTCTCCCCATCTGTCCAAAACACTCGATCCTGAAACAAAATCAGTCACACACTAAACCCCAGAGCAGATGCCAGTAGAAATGGCTTGGGACCTACGCTTCAGAGAAGGAAAGACTTTTGAAGACACTGAACAGATATTTATTCTAACAGTGTGACAGTAATTCTGTCAAATGCCACCAGGGGTAAATGCCATTGATCACCACACATGAGAAAATCATGGGGTTTACAGTTTACAGAAAAACAGTTACGGTGAAACCAACTAATCCCTTTGAACGGCGATTTAGCAAATTACCAATTACGAATGTCAATAAAAGTGTGTGTCTGCTGGGTAGCATGAGTTTGCTCTACAGCATTCACACGAGAAGCAATCAAATTGCAGACACAAAACTACAATCTCAACCGTCAATTGCCCTGCCAGTGTATTAGTTATAGGAAGTAGCTGCCGCACACTTGTTATATACACACACATTTCACCCTCACAGCGCATCGAGAGCCATAGCCATACCTCGAACACAGTGACAGCGAAGGGGTGAGCCAGGTATTCTGGGGAATGGAGCACTTTCCTCCGGTTGTCTCCGTTCAGGTCGACGCTAGAGAGCATGTGCAACTTTGAGTCCACCCAATACAGTCTACTCTTGATCAGGTCTAAGGGAAGGAAGTGAATATACATGTTTATCACAGCCTGTAGCCGTGAAAGCAATTGAACCTGCTCAAAGGGTAAATGCACATTAGGTATAATGTGAATCAGAATATATACAATCAGAATCCAGCTTTACCCACCCAGGGTGATGCCATTGGGCCACTGAATATCAGTCTGGACCAGGACCTGCCTGTCAACCCCGTTCATGCCAGACTTCACAATCTTAGCTGGTTCACCCCAATCTGACCAGTACAAGAATCTAGAACACCGGCAGAGATTAAATCATTAATAGGGTTCAAAATGTGGAAGCATTCAGGAACTGTTCAACAGAAATGTGGACCCCCATAAAACAGTAACTTTACCCAGAGAGTGGATCAACAGCGACGGACGCAGGCTCTTTCAAACCGCTGTCGAAGAGAACTTTTCGTTTGGTGCCGAGGAAGTTGGCCACAGCTATGGTCTTGGTACCGAGGTCTGACCAGTAGATGTTCTTGTAGATCCAGTCTACTGCGATCCCCACTGGTGTCTGGATGTTATCTATCACCTTCACATGACTTCCTACATCTCCTCGCTTATCCAACACCGTGCTGGAAAGACAAGGGGTTGAGAAACATTTGTGTTCGGTTCGAGGTTACTCATTGAGCCAAAAACTGTAATTTGAAGGGTTGAATGGTTTATTTCTGGGAAGTATAGCGAACATATGCTCAGTGAACTTTGGCCCTGGTTACCACGTAAAAATGCTTTCATACGTCTGTCAGAAACCAGTGATAACAGGTCAAAGTTGAGGTAAAACAGACTCCCCCATAATAGACCATCTATGGGCTGAGACAATCTCATGTGGGTGTGACGGGACACGTTGCACCTGAAGATGGGACCCGTAGCTACCTGAAGATGGCCCTCTGGCTCAGGTCAGCCCAGAAGAGCTTCTGCTGGGTGATGTCTGCATCCAGTGCCACTGTGTTCCGCAGCTGCTCCACGATCTGCGTGTACTCCCTCCTCTCCAGACCCAGCTTCCGGATGTCCCTCCGGTTGGTGAAGATCAGACAGGGCTCCGTGCCTTGAGGGAGCCACAGACACTCATTCATAATGACACTACAATGGAGCCTTTTAAATCTGTCCTCATGTCAGAACACCACTAATCACGAGTCACTGAGTCAGAAATGGCACAAAAACATCCCCAGCTGGACTTCTCAGATCAAGGTCGTTGTAAACGATATCACTGCTATTCTATTTGAACTTGGATTCATATCATATATATCAGCTTGAGGATATATAAAGACGCTTGAAAACTCAAAACGCATTGATCAGGACAGATCGACATGGGGTACAGAGTCCATTGGATCGGATGCCCATTAGTGATGCTGCGTTCCTCTAGCGCGCCAACGTCTGCCTAGGCATCCCTCTGCCATGTGCTCGTAGTGGTACAGCATGGTGTACACACGCCAGGGTGGGCCAACTTACCCACGGCCTTGCACACTCCTGTGGTGGGGTCCATCTGGTAACTGTTGTGGCACTCGCACTTATACCCTCCCTTCAGGTTGATACAGATCTGACTACAGATCCCAGGATTCATACACTCATTGATGTCTGCGGGAAAGGGAAAAACATGAGTCACTAACAGTTGGAGGTCAATGAATTCGGTTGTGAATACCAAGTCAAATGTAAGAGACGTAGTACGTCTCAAAACCCAGTTACAAATGTCAACTGAAAATGCCTTTCTTTTGTATGAGAGTTGAAATGGAATAGTGTATGGGTTAATGATTGGATATGGCTCCTACCCCCACAGGTTTTACGGTCTATGAGCTGCAGTCCAGGGGTGCAGTCACACTCGTAGCCAATCACCATGTCCCGGCACATGTGGGAGCAGCCACCATTGTTCAGCAGACACTCGTTCTGGTCTGAAACGGGAACAGCGGTTACTCAAGCCCTTCATTCACAAACAAAGGCCTGCCTGATAATCAATCACATCAGTGGAATGGCTTCGGCTGGCTGAACCGTAGTGGACCAATGGGATCGCTGTAGCGTATGACGAGTTTGACAAGGACAATACGAGGTATCCTCCATGGGACAGGTCAAAAGGGTAAATGTATATAGTAAGTGGTATACACAAACACAGAACACTTGCGTCAAACCCATAACGTTCTGCGGTCTACAACCAGGGCAGTATTGCAACTTGCAAGGCAAGCTAACCCACTCCAGGGAAAGCATTCGTGGCTCTTCATCGTGAACGAACAAATCACAAGACTACACACTAACTGAACTCATCCTCCCGTCGCTTCTACTGCTTAATTATAAACAGGTTTGGTTCCCGTCATCCACTTACTGCACTCTTTGATGGGCTCGTCGCTCCAGTCAGGACAGTCCCGGGCCTTGTTGCACACTTTGCTCATCTCGATACACTCTCCACTCCGACACTTGAACCTGTCAGGGCCGTTGCACTGCGTCACTGAGTCGTGAAAGAGAAAGTAAGTGACATTACAAACCGGTGATACTGTTAAACAGGTACAGTGACATAATGGAAGTGGGTGTAGGAGATTGAGAGTCGACCATCTACAATTGTTGTGCATGTCCCCCATAGGAACACGGAGGCGTGCTTAATTGCAGGTGCACCCAACGCAATTCATGTGACGTTTGAAGTCAATACTTCAATAATCTCATTACTGTAGACCTGAATATCAATTTAATATTTATTGACCATATTTTTGACCCAACTCACAGGAATAACTGAACGCCGAAGCAAAAATGACCTTGTGTAGGAAACGTTCTGTAGTGTCGCAACACTAAGTACATTCATTCGGAACGACATTACTTCTGGTTCAACACTCACAGTTTTTGCAGTTGACTTCGTCGGTGCCATCTGCACAATCACGCAAGCTGTTGCACTGTCTGCTGCCGTGGATACAGTTGCCGTCCTCACACTTGAACTGGTCTGGCCTGCAGGTACGAACAGCTGGAGGAGAGGACAGACCTGTTACACCATTAACCCTTAAGCACATATGAGCCCATATACACCAACAACCATTACTTATTTCCACTCAATACCTACACCACGGTCATAACCATAAAAAACAGACACTCATCACAGCTGCTATGAACACTGAGTATAAAGACAAGCACGTTTTTTATGGCCAGATCCTTTTATTGCAATATCGTTTTATTGAAATAGAAGGCTCCATTTATGATCATATGAAACCAGCGCAATCTGACCTGTGTAGCAAAAAAGTAGTAACCCAAAAAATGTACATCGGCTGGCCTGCTGCAGCCTGCAGGCGGTCCGATTAAGCCGCGCCACACTTACGACAGTTTGCTTCGTCACTGCCGTCCTTGCAGTCGGAGTCTCCGTCACAGCGCCACTTGCGGTGGATGCACTCCCCAGACCCACACTGCGTCTCGCTGGGTGAACATTTAGCCGGGGGCGTGGGGTGGCGACCACAGCGCTGAGGGGATTCGTCCGATTGGTCCTGGCAATCCACGTCGTCGTCACACACCCAGCTGCCAGGGATACAGGTGGCGTTGCCACACTGAAACTCGCTGGGGCCGCAGGACGACGGGGCACACTCCTGCTCGTCACTCCCGTCGCCACAGTCGTCCTCGCCGTTACACACAAAGTTACGGGAGATACAGCGGCCGCTCGCACAGGTGAACTCCAGCGAGGCGCACGTGATGTTACCTGTGAGTGAACGGAGTAGTCAGTACTGTGACACTAATGTAGGAACCAACCATGTACTCTTAAATTAACTGTCTCTGCTTGGAGTCATTCAAATACACAGTAAGGAAATCCACCTAGTGGTTTGAGGGACACCTCTCGCCCTACAGCTACATGGCAAATAAACTCACCGCAGTCAATTTCATCCTCGCCGTTATCGCAGTCCTTCTCTCCATCACACTTCCAGAAGACCGGGATGCATTGGGTGGACCCGGCCCCACAGCTGAACTCATTCACACGGCAGGTCCTGGTGTCTGCAGGGCACATGGATGAGTGGGAGTGAATTTATTGACCTTTAGTGCTTCAAGTGTTTGGGATGTGAAATGCTTAACACACAATTCTGCAGGGCGCTGGGCTAGGCTGGCTAATGGAGCACTGAGCGATATATTGAGCGGAGCACTGAGTCGACCGCCTCGGATCGCAAACGTAGGCAGTTAGACAAATCAATTGATCTTGATGTGTTCAACAAGATTAGATTGAGAAGTGTGTGTACACTTCCTCTTTACGGGGTAGGTAACTGTATAGATCAGATTACGAATGCTTCCTTAACTAGGCTGAGAGTCCAGAGCACATCTTCGAGCCCATTCAAAACTCTTACAAGTCTCTATCTAGTGGCTATTGGCACAATGCCTGTTGGTTCAGTATGCTGGGCAGTATCAGTCAGAAGAGCTTGTGAAGCATTAGCTCCACAGAGAAGCCAACTCATACAGCTCCTAATGTAACATCACACACTGGGCTCAGAGTAATGTACGATGGCAGATGAAAGGAGACATGCGGCTTTGGAAATATTCTTAACGTCTTATCAAATCAAATGTATTTATAAAGCCTGTCTTACATCTGATCTCAAAGTGCTGTACAGAAACCCTGCCTAAAACCCCAAACAATGCAGGTGTAGAAGCAGTCATCTGACCTAATGCACTTTTGGGAGCGACTTGCTTAATAGCCAACTGCTTCTAACTAAAGAATCTGGGAGAATTTTGAGTTCCTCAATTGTACAATATTGAAGTGTGGTGAGCGGTGACTCACATTCTCACACAAACATTACCATGCGTACTGACAGACAGCTTTCCGACAGCTGGTCAAACAAACCAGTGATATGACATCTTGACCTGCACGTACACACGAACCACCCCAAATATGACTGACACCCTGCTCATTGTGTATTGCAGTGGAATACATTGCTGCTGCCCACGTCACTGGGAACAATCCCATTTGGAACATTAAATGAAGGCTTTTAATGTGGCCACCTGGTCTCTATGCAAGTCGAACTATGCGAGGGTGCACGGAGGACATGCACTTAAAGCAGTATAGCGGAAAGAGCCCGAGTAACCTGATCCAATCTTGATCCAAAGCCATATCCACAAACTGACACAGCTGTTGCATTGGCAGACAGTGGGAGGCACATGGTGAAACGCCTCCGTGTGAGATTGACAACCTGATCCACTTATTATGGAAGAGGCCATTTAACCCAACTTTTGATCATACTGTAAGTGAAGGCAAAACATTCAAACATTTATTTTAGACAGGTATACAATTCTCAACTGAATATGAAGATCAGAAGGAAAAGGAGTCCCAATCTGGGGCTGGTTTGTTGCAGATGACTTACGGCAAACTTCCACGCTCTCGTCAGAGCCATCCTCGCAGTCTGGCTCACCGTCGCAGTGCCATCTCTTGGGGACGCATTGGCCATTGCGACAGACAAAATCCACCGCCGCACAGGTCTTACGAACTGCAAAGGCACAGCGGCATCGAGTGTGTTAGAGTGATACAGTATGCAAGCTTCAGAATCAAAACAGCAAGTGAAGCATCTTGGTCTTTCAGTGAGGGCAAAATCCACTCCAAAGTACCAACCAAAGTACCACAAATAAGAGCCGAAAGTCAGATCCAGACTAAACCAATATAAGGATTGACAATGTGCCCTTTAAAATCAGTCACTATAGTGTATATTTAGTATAGTGATCTATTGCAGGGTTTTCAAAACAGTTCTGGGGCCCCACTACACAGCTGATTCAAATAATCAAAGCTTGAAGATGAAGTGTTTATGTTCAATCAGCTGTGTAGTGCTACGACAATAACCAAGAGGTGCACCCAGGGGACCCTCAGGACAGTTTGGGGAAACCCTGGTCTATTGCACTGAGCATAATATTATTTGTCAAACAGACCTCTACAATGGCAAAGCACTCACCCTCCCACTTATCCCACCCTATTTCCAGTCACTTCATGTCCACTGTGTTAAAGAGCCTCCTCACAGGCCATTCCTCCTTGTGACTAGATTGGCAATAAGTGGCAGAGGCCCATCTAACTATTATGGAAGTCCCATCAACATTAATGTCACCAGGGCTGTGTTGGTAATGTATACAGTCAATAGAGGGATCCACGGGCAGAGAGACAAAGGAAACAGATGGACAGGTAATCCATAGTAACACTAAAGCGGTTATGTCAGCACAGATTTCATTGAGACCGCACATCCCTTTCTACGGCAACCTCTTCTTTCCCTCCATCCCGCTCAGTCTCATCCCCCATGACCCAGATAGCACAGAAAATCAAGGTGACACTCCGTTTGCCCAGATGGGGCTCGTTTGCGCGTCTCCGTCACTGCCATTTTTAGCTCTCCAGAACCGTCGCCACTTACACCAGGTCATGATAACCCTGGTGGATTCAGTCACAGCACCAATGGGGCCAAGATTACAAGGGTCGTTTTCTAATAGGCTATGCCACTGATTTGTCACCGATCTGATGAAATAGTGCGAAAAGCGGTTAGTGCGTCTCACCACAGGTGTGCTCGTCACTGCCGTCGGAGCAGTCCTCATCCCCGTCACACTGCCAGACAGACGGGATGCAGCGGCCATTCCCACACTGGAACTGACTGGGCTCACATTCTGTCTTTGATCCTGTAAGGAACAAGGAAATACAGATTGCACAACAATGTAGAACTAGCGTTAGCGTCTCCGGGCCTCAAGGACTACAACGTTCCATCTTGTTCGTCACCAAATTGAAAGTCCTGACCTGGGTCGTGTTTGTAGGACACAGAAAAACAAAGTAAGCCATCACTACATGCACACATTCAGCCAATCGATGGTTAAGCCATGAGTCAAATTCTAAATGACTGTCTATGGGGTTAATATTGACAGGGTCAGAGTTTTAATTTGACATCACCAATTACCCACTGTGCCGTAGGTACCAGCCAGCCACAGTGAAAGACGGCATATGGCTCCACTATGACAGAGTGGCTGTTGCCAGCTAAGAGCCTGTGCAGAGAGGAGAAAGTACAGCCGGACCATGTCTAACAACCCCCTGCTCCTCAAGAGTGTGCCTGAGTGATCATCTGCTCAGTATGGTACACTTCTGCAGCAGGGAGCTAACGACCTGTGACGGGAGGCCAATACCACCAGCACAATAGTCTGCCTGGGACTGACTAATAATTGTCCTGGGCAGTGGCCATAGGGTGTCCGAAATGGCACCCTACCGCCTAAATAGCACACACTTTTGACCAGACGCCACGAGTCAAAAGCAGTGCCCTAAATAAGCAGTAGGGTGCCATCTTCAGACAGCCATTTTCTAAACAAGCCAGCAGATCAGGCTCCTGAAGGGTAGAATGCCAAAGAACCATCAAGAGGGTTATATAAAGCAGAGCGCTTGCAGTGTGGACATTAGCATAAGTCTCAGGGGAACTACCAAACAAGTGGCTGATATGGGTTCCCATACACAGGCCTACACATCGTAGAGAGACTACATTAATCAGTGCCACTCATACCCAAACCTTCCAGTGATAGTTCAAGGCAAGGACCGGTGCGTAGCAGCAGTGCCCCTAGAGTGGTTTACACTACAGCTAAACCCATTACCCCCTCCCCAAACCGCAACTAGAATAATAAGGCTGGTCCTGAGGGGCAGGGCATCAACAAAATGGAGTCCCAGGCCAAAATAAATGGAGACTTCCATAATCATACAAACTACGAGGCTGAATCATGTGAATGTTAGTCAACTGTATAGGTCCTACTGCTTGTCTGTTCTATAGAGCAAAGACAGATCACAGCAGGAGTTAACTCAGATACATCTCTGCTATTGTACCACATTTTGTGCTGCGGTTGCTTCACTGAAAAGTTAACATGTGAGCGAGCCTGGGGGAGTGGGTCTGTTGATTAAAAACTTGATAGTAGGCAATAACTTGGACGAATACTGAACAAAAATATAAACGCACCATTTTCAAAGATTTTACTTTTCATAAGGAAATCAATGATTTTAAATAAATGCATAAGGCCCTAATCTATGGATTTCACATGACTGGGAATACAGATCTGCATCTGTTGGTCACAGACACCCCCCCCCCCCCCCCCAAAACAATAGGATCCCGTCACCCATCTCTGCATTCAAATTGCCATCGATAAAAAAACAATTGTGTTCGTTGTCTGTATGCCTGCCCATACCCCCAAAGCCAACCTGGGGCACTCAGTTCACAACATTGACATCAGCAAACCGCTTGCCCACACATGGTCTGCGATTGAGAGGCCAGTTGGATGTACTGCCAAATTCTCTAAAACAATGTTGGAGACTGCTTATGGTAGAGAAATGAACATTCAATTCTCTGGCAACAGCTCTGGTGGACATTTCTGCAGTCACCATGGCAATTGCACGCTCCCTCAACTAGACAATCTGTGGCATTGTGTTGTGTAACAAAACTGCACATTTTAGAGAGGCCTTTTATTGTCCACAGCACAAGATGCACCTGTGTAATTATCATGCTGTTTAATCAGCTTCTTGATATGCCACACCTGTCAGGTGGATGAATTATCTTGCAAAGGAGATGCTCACTGACAGGGACATAAACATTTGAGAGAAATAAGCTTTTTGTGTGTATGGACAAAGTCTGGGATCTTATTTCAGCTCATGAAACCAACACTACATGTTGCGTTTATATTTTTAAATCAGTGTACATTAGGGAATAAACCCACCAACCAAACTAAAGCAGGCTTACTAACGCCTATTTGCATCTTGCTGATCTGTCTCATTCACCATATTCAAATTAATTGAAGGCTTCTCAAGTGTTTGCAACTGTGCAATCATTAATAGAAAGTCTGAAACACTCCAAGGAAATATGTAATTAGTGTTAGACCAATGTATGGTTAATACTCAAACAGCTTCCATAATGAAAGCTAGAGGGCAAAGACTAAAATTAAAACTGCTGTAGGTAAGCCAAGCCCACTTTTATTTCATTTTACTCTTAATTGAGTAACGAGACAATTACAATATGCGCATCTTTCATTTAGGCCGATTGTCTAATTTGATTGACAAACTAATTTCCATTCGCCACTTATTGTGGCCGTCTGTAGTCCCTGTCCACTGTCCTAGTCTGAAGACAACGCGCTTTTGAGCACTATTGGTCTCAGTATCACAACCAAAATGGAGAATAAAGCCTTGGTCCTTGGATACATCTCCATTTTAATTAGGTCAAGACGAACCTAATTTGCGTATAGTCTCGCTCAATTCACTAAGTAAAACAAAAGCCCCCGACACTAATAAATGTTATTTTCACGGTGTGGCAAAACATTTCCCTTCATGCTCAACGACAAATCTAAACACTTCATAGATGGTCTACATACCGATAGGATAGGCTAATATAGACAAGCGCTTAATTGCCAGTGCCATTCACTGCAATCCAACAGGAGTCCGCAAATAATCAGTCACCTGTTCTTTGTAAATTTGTTTTATATATTGCCCCCCTCCCAAGCGGAGAATGTGGTGTTGCTACGCTGTCCCACTGGCCAGTGTGAAACACAACATATCAATCCATTGAAGGCTCGCCCCAATCTTCAGGAATAAATTATCACTGGTGGAAAATTCTGTAACCTACAGAGAGCGAATGTTGAAGAGAAGAATCCAAATACATTTTCCACCCTATATCAGTACATCGATTTCAGGTGCACTGTAACCAAACCAATTACCCACACTAACCATTTAAAAAACTGTGTTACCTTTTTCTAGTATAACGACCACGTAGCTTACATAAACACAGACGAAGGCCTTTTGCCTGGCCGCATTTAAAATGACCGACACCTAAAGACTGAAAGCAATTAAAGAGTTTATTTCAATCAAACCTAGGCATTTTATTGGAAACTGCAAATGTTGGAATAAATATGCTGAGGGCACTGTGAAAAACCGTGTGCACGTTGTGCAATACTCATAGAACGAAAGCAAGGTTGAGTATTAGATTGCCACTGTCATTCCTGTGTAAAGAAACATAGGCAGGTGTAATGGGCATAACCAACCCGGTGTTGTACCAACACATTGAAATACACCACAAGACGTTTAGACATGTAAAAGTAGGCTACTTACCGTGTACAAAACCACACTGCTGAAGACATATTGGTAGGATAAGGAGCCCAAGAATAGACGTGACCATTTCGCGGTGTAGCCGGGCAGTGTGAGCTGGCCTCGTCGTTCTGCGCGGATATTCACACTGCTACGGATACGACACCTAGCTGGAGAAAAAGAAACAAGCACCAACCACGCGCTTTTTATCTCATTTAGGCAACACCGTTCAGGCTCTCCCTCCTCCCAAGCTGGTCATCGAGCTGCAAGCCATGTCCTAATTTACTGATAACGTCAACCTGCACCAAACAACCGCGCCAGCAGAGCTGTGTGTGAGCTTTTCCCCCCCTTCAAAATGTCATTTTACAAAACAGTAACCCTTTCCCTGCCCACCGGTGATGTTGGGCTATGTGTAATGCTATTCTGATGGGAAGTGTTTCGATACATATGCTATTACGTTTAATAACTGTAGCCGAGATGAAAATGTATGTATGATTGTCAAGGGTCAATTGTGGTTAGCTGAGTGATTGATTGAATGATTGATTCCACTAATTGGTTAATTGATTGATTACTAGTCAATCTAGCGTGAGAGGGCCATATCACTGGCCAGACTTCATGGGACTGTGGATATAAAATCAATTATCTAGCCAATAACAGCACATAATTGCAGTCAATTTACTGAGCAATTGAACATACTGTTTGACAAGTGAAAGAGTGCAATGAAAGCCAGCCATACAGGGGTTAATGTGGACCAACTTTTATGTTTAAGCTACAAGTTCAGATATCTCCTTCTTGTTATCCATCCACTTGTTTTTATCATGAAGACTATTGGGCAGCTGATGAATCTCCCTGCAACTTGCCTGTTCTGTAATAGTAGTGATGTACCGGTAACACTGCTGGAGGCACTTTCTGTCCTAGATTCTGCAGGCAGCCCAAAACTGTAATACTGTGCATCAACATGGGATCTCTCTCTCTCTCTCCATATCTTTCTCTCTCTCTCTTTATCTTTCTTTTTCTTTCTTTCTTTCTCTCTCTCTCTCCATAATTACAAATCCATAATTTAGTGCTGTTTGAAAACATAAACCGAGGATTTAGTGTTATTTGCAGACTTTGATGTTCAGATATTGTACCATCGACACATACACTGAGTGTACAAAACATTAAGAACATCTACTCTTTCCATGACCTAGACTGACCAGGTGAATCCAGGGGAAAGATATGATCCCTAATTCATGTCACTTGCTAAATACACTTCAATCAGTATATATGAATGGGAGGAGACAGGTTAAAAGATTTTTAAGCCTTGAGACAATTGAGACATGTATTGTGTATATGTGCCATTCAGAGGGTGAATGGGCAAGACAAAATATTTAAGTGCTTTTGAACGGGGTATGGTAGTAGATACCAGGCGTACCGACTTGAGTGTGGGAAGAACTGCAATGCTGCTGGGTTTTTAACGCTCAACAGTTTCCTGTGTGTATCAAGAACGATCCACCAGCCAAAGGACATCCAGCCAACTTGACACAACTGTGGGAAGCATTGGAGTCAACATGGGCTAGCATCCCTGTGGAACGCTTTTGACACCTTGTAGAGTCCATGCCCCGAACAATTGAGGACATTTCTGAGGGCAAATGGGTGGTGATTGTGGGTTGTTCCTAATGTTTTGTACACTCGGTGTACATTTACAGTGTAGCAAACAAGTCAACTCAGGTTAAATAGTATGGTTTGGAAAAGTTGTGCTACCTTATATTGAATGTGAAATGGTGTGTGCACTATTCTGAATCAAGTTAATACTCCCCTAACTCCAGTGAAGTAACATTTTCTACAAGAATTATGAGACATGCACCCAGAGTGGTGCAGCGGTCTAAGGCACTGCATCGCAGTGCTTGAGGTGTCACTATAGATTCGGGTTCAATCCCAGGCTGTGTCACAGCCGGCTGTGCCGGGAGACCCACGGGAGACCCATGAGGCGGTGCACAATTGGCCCAGCATCGTTAGGGTCTGGATGTCCTTATCCCATTGCGCTCTAGTGACTCCTTGTGGTGGGCTGCACACCTAAGCTGACTTTGGTCACCAGTTGATTGGAGTGGCTGACCTCTGGGTTAAGTGAGCAGTGTGTCAAGCAGGGTTGTGTTTCAGAGGACGCATGGCTCTCGACCTTCGCCTCTCCCAAGTCCGTATGGGAGGTGCACCGATGGGACAAGCTTGTAACTACCAATTGGGGAGAAAAAGGGGTAAAAGTACAAAAAATAAATCTGTATTTTTAACATCAAATATAACTTAATGGAGTCAATTTCCACTGCCAACTAGCCTTTAAAATGCTACATTTAATGGATTTTGACATATTGGATGCTATCATTCTTGCAGTGTTGTCTGTAGGCGTCCAATATTCTCTGTTAATTAATTTACAGTGATCGAGTCTCGTAATCCTGCCTTCAAAAATTCCAATTTGCGTTAGATTTCGTTCTCGCTGAATCCCATTTAATGAACCAGTTGAAGAACAGTGCACTAATATCCTGTGCTGATAACGTGGTGATGCTGGTGGTGATATGGCTGTGGCAGAGTAGAGTAGGGTGGGGGAGAGGGGGAGAAAAGACAACAGACAGAGAGAGATAAGAAGTGATTTAGCTAGAGCGCTGAATCTCCTGGCATCCTTCCCTGTCAAGGTCTGATAGAGACATTGTTATATAATTCTCCTCTCTGAGTAAAACGGGGAAATATTGAATATTAATCCCGATACCATTATAATGATTTACTTAGTATGCATGTTTAACGAACCAGCGTCTCTGCTGCTTGTGTTGCTGCTGTATCAAGCATTCCTTTGGGAGGCTTTTATCTGAACCAGTGTCTGCTCATCACTATCAGTGAGTGATCTCTGTGTGATTTTGCTGCACGTGCCCTCTGGGCTGGAGAACAGCACACACAACACAATATTACAACATAGAAATATCTAAATCAAATCTACAGTAAAAAAAATAAAAGAGCAACAATAAAATAACAATAATGAGGATATATACAGGGGGTACCGGTACCAAGTCAATGTGCAGGAGGTACAGGTTAATAATCGAGGTAATTGAGGTAATATGTACATGTAGGTAAGGGGTGAAGTGATAAGAGCTACTTCACCTTAAATACTTTCTACTGAACAAAGTATACTTCTAATTATGTGGATGTTCATTATTGTCTGTGACTCAACATAAATTGAGTCATACCCTGACTATTTTTTCATAATTTATAAAAACTATAGGGTCTATGTAGGGGGGATGTTTATTTATTTTACCAGGCAAGTCAGTTAAGAACAAATTTTTATTTTCAATGACGGCCTAGGAACAGTGGGTTAACTGCCTTGTTCAGAGGCAGAACGACAGATGTTTTACCTTTTCAGCTCAGGGATTCGATCTTGCAACCTTTCGGTTACTAGTCCAACGCTCTAACCACTAGGCTACCTGCCACCCCGGTTACATGGAACAGCACCAAACAGTGCCATCCAATGGACTCTTCACCTGCCCTCTGCTGTTATCCAGTTACACATAAAAAACGATATAATCAGAAATAATTTTACAAAATAATTTTATACAATACATTTAATTTACATATCCCAAATGGACAGTTCTGTACAGTGCAATAGGATGTGTGGACAGTTTGATAGCATAGGTTTTTATGCACCATATTTCACAGCCATCATTATCTAAGCATTTTAAAATATAACTTTTTTCCTGAAGATAATATGATACATTTCATAAACTTTATGGAATAAATAAGTGATATACACATAATTGGTCCTCAATGCGTAATGCAAAACCAGTGCTTAATATTCCGACATTAATGTGCAGTCAACCCACAAAGCTTCACATTTGCTTGTATTCTGAACAACACTACAGCAGTGCCATCCAGTGTAATGACAGACCTTTAGAGTACTAGTCCTGCAGTAGTCCTCACATAACACAACTTTGTTCTGTATATAGAGCTCATTGTCCTCCTCACAGATACCATATTTTCTTCACAACTGCAACCCTGCGCACTCGTTGCACCTCTGCCCAAGCATTGTTTCGGGCTAGATCCCATGCCATGACGCTCATCAGAATCACAAATACTCAGGCTTGGTTACAGAAATGCAACAATCTGACTTGCCCTACAGGGGCCAGTGTCATTTTGTTTCTACCACAGCAGGTTTTGACTGTAGTTCATGACAGTTGCAGCACTGTATTAGATGCCCAAAAGGAGAGAGTCCGTTTGAGCCAATGGCCTCAGGTAGAGTCAGGACAGGGTCATCTGGGCATGATGTAACCATATGGCTGCTGCAGACACAGAGAGTCGTGATTGGGTAGAGGGTGGCTATGGTAGTGCTCCACTAGGGCTGACAGGGAGGCAAATGTAACCTCAAACTCCAGGAACACCCGGGAGTCCTAAACCATAAACACATTGAAATTCACATCAAACAAGACAGACATGGTACTGGAATCCTTCATGTATTATTGATTTAGTCAGACAATCGACATGGTAGACACGGCCTTAACCAAGGTTTGAGTTTTATACAATTTTTATACAATTAAAAAACTTGAAAATGCTATTTGGAGAACAGCAAAAGCAAGCAAAAAAGGACCCCAGCCATAATCACCATGGCTGCTTTGGGTTCATTCCCCTCAGTCGATCTACAAACACATAGCCTATTAGCTACTGTAATGTTATTCCCCTGAAAGGGAGGAAACTTGAGAAATGATTCACACTGACACGTGGCATCAGCGACGTATGACATGTTTAGAACTGTATTGATAGCATTTTAATGTCGGCCTGTAGGGAACATAGGCCATGTGGAGATGTTCATATTGAAACATCTTCTTTTTTTCAAGTTCCTAGTTGATAAAATTAGTACCGATTTTCTCAGGGGACCCCAAATGGGGGCCCGACCCCAAGTTTGGGAACCACTGTACTAACCTCTCTGCTCTGCTCTCTCTGTCTCCTCTGCTTCCTCCTGCATGCAATGCAGCCTGCGTCAGCCTCACCACTAAGCGCCACACCACTGTCTGTCTCAGTAGCCTACTCTCTATAAAGCAACGTTTTTATGAGAACTTTGTAGGCTAGCGTATTTTTTGCTCCTGCTGAGGTAGGCTCCGTTTAACGTTAGCTTCTTAATTCATCCTTCTAGCTGGCTAAGTAATACTAGCCAGAGCCTTCAACGTTACTGCAATAGAAGTGTGTGCCGGCAGTTAGCCACCTGATTGACTGACATCTATAAGCGACTACTTACCAGTTGTGCACTCATTCTCGGAGATTAAGTTTCTGTTTGTTTGGGGGATATCTGTAGACACGGCAAGAGTCGCGGGATGCTTTTAAAATGCGGATGGTTTTAACATATTTATTTTCTTTCGGTATCTCGCAAACACGCTGTCTGCAGGGTCTTTAGTTGTCTGCAGGGTCTTTCTTTACTTGAGTGTACTCCGATCTGGGGTAGTTAGTTTCTCGTCTCAGGCCGTTTGAGAGAGTGGTGAATGTGCTGCTAAAAAGGCTTATCCGGGAGGCAAATCCGGGGGACACAGGCGAACATAACGAGCCTGGATCAATGTCCTGAGCTTTGATCAACGCTGGGGCAATATTTAGATGTTGACCTGTAATTGATTTTCTTTATTGTGTACAAAATATATATTTTTATTATCATTTTTTTTTTTCAAATGATAAAAAATGACCGGACCTCTGTGTACTCGTGTGTAGTTACGGGCATGGGTAGACAGAAAGTAAAGACAGTGGTTCTGACCTCCTCAAAGAGCCTGTAGTTTCTGGCCTTGCACAGATCCACATCCCACACCACCAGCACCTGATTCAATGAGAACAAATGTACATTATTTACTAAAGCAGTTTCTTTTTAATATTCATTGTATGATGTGTGGTGAATCTCTAGATGTTTATGCATCACAGCATGCACATGTTGTACCTTTGATGTCTTTGTTCCTGAGTTCCTGATGCAGTAGAGACCGTCCTGCGGTGAACTGGAGCTTTCCATAAATAACCTGCAATTAAAGCACAATAATGATGTATTTTAGCAAGACTGCATTCAGACGTGTTCTGTTCTTCTTCCAAGAGAAAACAGAGACATGATTGTCAGAAAGAGATTCCCCGATCGAACATTAGTGGGCGCTAAAGACTGTTACACAAAAAAGGAACAAGGAGGATTTAACATATGTTCATTACAGAAATCATTTATTGTCTTACTTTTCAACAATGCTTGTTTCTGTTATGTCCACAAACACAGAATCGGGTAATTGAACCTGAGGTCAGAAACATGTGTCGAAAACAACAACAACAGACATAAGGAGGTTAGAATTGTGTCAGCAGGCCAAGACTAATCTGTAGTACACTGAACATTATTGTGCGATGAGATTATGGAATTTGTGGTGAAACAAGGGCATGCACGCACCACTGAGTAAAGACACTAAACTAAACACAAAACATAACAGATTTGTTTCTCTCGTAGCCTGTGTACACAAGAGTGATAGTTGATGGAGAATATGGCCGCTTACATTCTCATAGTCTTCATCAGAGTCATCGTCGATGTCCTTGGATGGATCCCTGTTCTTTCTTAAAGAGGCAGGCACCTCGTCCACTGAGGTTCGGAAGCTTTGTCCATCTGGAGAGGATCTTCTGAGAAGAAGTCGGTGTTTTAACCTTCATCTTAAATGGTGCTATATAGTTTTGCATGATTACAATATAACAACCTTGAAATCAAACTGTAGTTTTCAGAGCAAAAAGTCAAGCCTTTGCAGACACTTACTGTGCTGACCCTCTTGGTCGTTTAGGCATGGTTGCCGGACAAGGAGATTTCACTAGGAGGGGTGGCTTGAACGGTCCAGGCTGGTGGTTCAGTGCTGGCGAGGCCTGTGGTGGGAGATCTGGTGTTGGCCTACTGCTGTGGCAGTAGTTTGGCACACTTGGGATGTGACTGGTTGTGTTGCCATGGCAACCCGGTGGACTAGGATTCAGCCCCATTTGCCTTTCCAGGTTGATGCAGATGGGCAGGGTGGCGGGAGACTTGAGGGTCACTGGAACATGGGGCTTATTGTCTCTGTGGTCCCCCCCAGGTAAGGTGGAGATGGACGTCTTCCCCATCATCATCTGCTCCTGTAGGCTGGCAATGGGAGTGGGAAGAGGGGTCTTAGGGCCCCTCACACTTCTCTCTGGGCTGTCCTTATTTGGGATGTCCTTGTGTCCATGGTGGTTGTGGCCGACCTCACCCAGCTTGGGTCGAGGTAAGAGCGGGGACATTTTCTTTGGAAGGGGGCTGGAGAGGGTCCTGTTGGGGACAGGGGCACGGGCAGGTTGGGGGAGACCTTTGCAGAATCCTGACATTGATTCTTGTCTAAACTGGCATGGGAGTGGAGGAGGATGGTATGATGGTGGTGGGACAGTTAGTCTTCCTTCAATAGTAAAAAAAAATAAGATATTCAGTGATAGGTACTAGAAACAGTAGGAAACATGTACTTCCTAAATTGCTGACAAATTTGTTGAGAGTTGAGAGACAATGTTTTTTCAGTGGTAGTTATCGTTTAGCTATAGATACAGTGCATTCGGAAAGTATTCAGACCCCTTGACTTTTTCCACTTTTTGTTTAGTTACAGCCTTCTTCTAAAATGGATTAAATAAATACAAATTCTCATCAATCTACACACAATACCCCATAAAGACAAAGTGAAAACAGGTTTTTTGAAATATTTGCAAATGTATTAAAAATAAAATGATTTACATAAGTATACAAACCCTTTGCTATGAGACTCGAAATTGAGCTCAGGTGCATCCTGTTTCCATCGATCATCCTTGAGATGTTTCTACAACTTGATTGGAGTCCACCTGTGGTAAATTCACTTGATTGGACATGATTTGGAAAGGCACACATCTGTCTATATAAGGTCCCACAGTTGACAGTGCATGTTAGAGCAACAACCAAGCCTGAGGTCAAAGGAATTGTCCATAGAGCTCTGAGACAGGATTGTGTGGAGGTACAAATCTGGGGAAGGGTACCAAAAAATGTTTGCAGCGTTGAAGGTCCCCAAGAACACAGTGGCCTCAATCATTCTTCAATGGAAGAAGTTTGGAACCACCAAGTCTCTTCCTAGAGCTGTCCGCCCGGCCAAACTGAGCAATCAGGGGAGAAGGGCCTTGGTCAGGGAGGTGACCAAGAACTCGATGGTCACTCTGACAGAGCTCCAGAGTTCCTCTTTGGAGATGGGGGAACCTCCCAGAAGGACAACCATCTACGCAGCACTCCACCAATCAGGCCTTTATGGTAGAGTGGCCAGACGGAAGCCACTCCTCAATAAAATGCACGTGACAGCCCGCTTGGAGTTTGTCAAAAGTCACCTAAAAACTGCCAGACCATGGGAAACCAAGATTGAACTCTTTGGCCTGAATGCCAAGCGTCAAATCTGGAGGAAAGCGGCAGGGACTGGGAGACTGGTCAGGATCGAGGGAAAGATGAACAGAGCAAAGTACAGAGATCCTTGATGAAAACCTGCTCCAGAGCGCTCAGGACCTTAGACTGGGGTGAAGGTTCACCTTCCAACAGGATAACGACCCTAAGCAAACAGCCAAGAAAACGCAGGACAGGCTTCAGCACAAATCTCGGAATGTCCTTGAGTGTCCCTGACAGAGCTTGAGAGGATCTGTTGAGGAGAATGGGAGAAACTAACCAAATACAGGTGTGCCAAGCTTGTAGCGTCATACCCAAGAGGACTCGAGGCTGTAATCGCTGCCAAAGGTGCTTCAACAAAGTACTGAGTAAAGGTTCAGAATACTTATGTAAATGTCATATTTAAATGTTTTCTTTTTTATACATTTGCTGTTTTGTTTTATAAAAAACAGTTTTTACTGTGTCATTATGGGGTTTATTGTTTAGATCGATGAGGGGGGGAAAACTATTTAATACATTTTAGAATAAGGCTGTAACGTAACAAAATGTGCAAAAAGTCATGGAGTCTGAATACTTTCCGGATGCACTGTATACATACACACTAATCTGCTTGATATGCAAATGTTTTCTACAACAAACACTACCGGTCAAACGTTTTAGAAATCCTACTCATTCAAGGGTTTTTCTTTATTTGTACTATTTTCTACATTGTAGAATAATAGTGAAGAGATCACAACTATGAAATAACACATATGGAATCATGTAGTAACCAAAAAAGTGTTAAACAAATCAAAATATATTTTATATTTGAGATTCTTCAAATAGCCACCCTATGCCTTGATGACAGCTTTGCACACTCTTTGCATTCTCTCAACCAGCTTCATGAGGTAGTCACCTGGAATGCATTTCACTTAACAGGTGTGCCTTCATAAAAGTTAACTTGTGAAAATTTATTTCCTTCTTACTGTGTTTGAGCCAATCAGTTGTGTTGTGGCAAGGTGAGGGGGGGGGGGGGGGTATACAGAAGATAGCCCTATTTGGTAAAAGTCCATATTATGGCAAGAACAGCTCAAATAAGCAAAGAGAAATTACAGTCCATCATTACTTTAATACATGAAGGTCAGTCAATCTGGAAAATGTCAAGAACTTTGAACGTTTCTTCAAGTGCAGTCACAAAAACCATCAAGCGCTATGATGAAACTGGCTCTCATGAGGACCGCCACAGGAATGGAAGACCCAAAGTTACCTCTGCTGCTGAGGATAAGTTCATTAGAGTTACCAGCCTCAGAAATTGCAGCCCAAATAAATGCTTCACAGAGTTCAAGTAACAGACACATCTCAACATCAACTGTTTAGAGACTGTGTGAATCAGGCCTTCATATTCGATTTGCTGCAAAGAAACCACTTCTGAAGGACACCAATAAGAAGAAGAGACTTGCTTGGGCCAAGAAACACGAGCAATGGACATTAGATCTGTGGAAATTTGTCCTTTGGTCTGGAGTCCAAATTGGATATTTTGGGTTCCAACCGCCGTGTCTTTGTAAGACATGGTGTGGGTGAACAGATGATCTCTGCATGTGTATTTCCCACCGTAAAGCATGGAGGAGGAGGTATTATGGTGTGGGGGTGCTTTTCTGGTGACACTGTCTGTGATTTATTTAGAATTCAAGGCACACTTAACCAGCATGGCTACCACAGCATTCTGCAGCGATACGCCATCCCATCTGGTTTGGGCTTAGTGAGACTATCATTTGTTTTTCAACAGGACAATGACCCAACACACATCCAGGCTGTGTAAGGGCTATTTTACCAAGAAGGAGAGTGATGGAGTGCTGCATCAGATGACTTGGCCTCCACATTCCCCTGACCTCAACCAAATTGAGATGGTTGGGATGAGTCAGACTGCATAGTTAAGGAAAAGCAGCCAACAAGTGCTCATCATATGTGGGAACTCCTTCAAGACTGTTGGAAAAACATTCTAGTTGAAGCTGGTTGAGAGAATGCCAAGAGTGTGCAAAGCTGTCATCAAGGCAAAGGGTGGCTATTTGAGGAATCTCAAATATAAAATATATTTAGATTTGTTTAACACTTTTTGGGTTACTACATGATTCCATGTGTTACTTCATAGACTTGATGTCTTCACTATTATTCTACAATGCAGAAAATAGTAAAAATAAAGAAAAACCCTTGAATGAGTAGGTGTTCGAAAACTTTTGATCAGTAGTGTATGTACGGTCTCAAATGGAGCCAAATGGGACCATTCGTTTGAATTGTGATGACATGCCAGTCTCATCAAGGGCTGTCTATCACAGTTATAGTACCTTTCAGCACCAAACTCAAAGATATTTATTATTTAGTACCTGTATAAGTTGGTGGGCTATCTGGTTTTTCATAGTCATCATCCTCATCATCTTCTTCATCCTCTAACATGTAATCTAGGCAAGAAAATGTGTTAGTCTACAGAGTTAATTGTATGAAACAATCATAGGCAGAAATCCCAGGGGGGACGGGATTTCCCCATCTTGGGAAAAATATGATTTGTCCCCCCCAATATATCACTGTAAACATAACTATGTATTTTCAATAATATTAATAATACGCAATGAAAGCACTTGTGCTGATTATAGACACTTAATAGCGCGTTTTTAAGTTTCAAAAGATTGCGACCCCCCCCCCCCTTCCTTTGCCTCACAATGGTTTGATCCACTGCCAGTTCTTTAGCTGGCAAGGTAATAGAGGGTTCGTATCTACTGTCCGAAAGGCACATGTACGTAACTGATGTGAGATTAATCCAGTCAATCCATAGCAGGTCCATAGCAATGTTATTTATTTATTTTTATGTTGGCAGGGTTCACACACTAGCTGAATTTGCAGAGCTAGCGCGCAAACTAAAGCAAACATTAACTATCAAGCTAGCTAGTACCTATTCCATTTATGTGGCGTCGTCAAAGATGGAATCTTTGCTATCGTCAGTTTATTCCAAGATCAGCATGCAGCTGTAGTGCTTCAAAGTCCCTGTGATAAGGTTAGCGATAAACTGAAGTCCAAACTGAACAGAACTACACTCTCTTATACCATTGTCTTAAATATACACTGCTCAAAAAAATAAAGGGAACACTTAAACAACACAATGTAACTCCAAGTCAATCACACTTCTGTGAAATCAAACTATCCACTTAGGAAGCAACACTGATTGACAATACATTTCACATGCTGTTGTGCAAATGGAATAGACAAAAGGTGGAAATTATAGGCAATTAGCAAGACACCCCCAATAAAGGAGTTGTTCTGCAGGTGGTGACCACAGACCACTTCTCAGTTCCTATGCTTCCTGGCTGATGTTTTGGTCACTTTTGAATGCTGGCGGTGCTTTCACTCTAGTGGTAGCATGAGACGGAGTCTACAACCCACACAAGTGGCTCAGGTAGTGCAGCTCATCCAGGATGGCACATCAATGCGAGCTGTGGCAAGAAGGTTTGCTGTGTCTGTCAGCGTAGTGTCCAGAGCATGGAGGCGCTACCAGGAGACAGGCCAGTACATCAGGAGACGTGGAGGAGGCCGTAGGAGGGCAACAACCCAGCAGCAGGACCGCTACCTCCGCCTTTGTGCAAGGAGGAGCAGGTGGAGCACTGCCAAAGCCCTGCAAAATGACCTCCAGCAGGCCACAAATGTGGGACTCCATGAGGGTGGTATGAGGGCCCGACGTCCACAGGTGGGGGTTGTGCTTACAGCCCAACACCGTGCAGGACGTTTGGCATTTGCCAGAGAACACCAAGATTGGCAAATTCGCCACTGGCGCCCTGTGCTCTTCACAGATGAAAGCAGGTTCACACTGAGCACATGTGACAGACGTGACAGAGTCTGGAGACGCCGTGGAGAACGTTCTGCTGCCTGCAACATCCTCCAGCATGACCGGTTTGGCGGTGGGTCAGTCATGGTGTGGGGTGGCATTTCTTTGGGGGGACGCACAGCCCTCCATGTGCTCGCCAGAGGTAGCCTGACTGCCATTAGGTACCGAGATGAGATCTACAGACCCCTTGTGGGACCATATGCTGGTGCGGTTGGCCCTGGGTTCCTTCTAATGCAAGACAATGCTAGACCTCATGTGGCTGGAGTGTGTCAGCAGTTCCTGCAAGAGGAAGGCATTGATGCTATGGACTGGCCCGCCCGTTCCCCAGACCTGAATCCAATTGAGCACATCTGGGACATCATGTCTCGCTCCATCCACCAACGCCACGTTGCACCACAGACTGTCCAGGAGTTGGCGGATGCTTTAGTCCAGGTCTGGGAGGAGATCCCTCAGGAGACCATCCGCCACCTCATCAGGAGCATGCCCAGGCGTTGTAGGGAGGTCATACAGGCACGTGGAGGCCACACACTACTGAGCCTCATTTTGACTTGTTTTAAGGACATTACATCAAAGTTGGATCAGCCTGTAGTGTGGTTTTCCACTTTAATTTTGAGTGTGACTCCAAATCCAGACCTCCATGGGTTGATAAATTTGATTTCCATTGATAATTTTTGTGTGATTTTGTTGTCAGCACATTCAACTATGTAAAGAAAAAAGTATTTAATAAGAATATTTCATTCATTCAGATCTAGGATGTGTTATTTTAGTGTTCCCTTTATTTTTTTGAGCAGTGTATATAATGGTCTCGTTGCAAAAGCTAAATTGTCGCTAGTGAACTTTATTTTATTTTATTTCACCTTTATTTAACCAGGTAGCAAAGATTATAGCAAACACCACAGAAACGGAATTGGTGCTCGCTAGCTTTACAAATTCAGCTATTGTTGGAAGCCAGCCAATATGAAACAAACTATATTAAAATTACAAAAGGTTGCAGCATATGTTGTGTAAATGTGTGTGTGTGCAGCTAGACCGGCCAGCCAGCCAGGTAGAAAAATGGCAGAAAAAAGTAAAAAGACGGACATCAGAGTATTTTTCAGTACACCAAAACGCAAAGTAAGAACTCTAGTAGCCTAATATCTCAAAGACTAGTTGATAAAATGTTAATAAGAAAGAAGTGAAATGCTAATGTAAATGTTTCACAATGATGTCATTAGGCAGAGCAGGCAACAGATGGCACACAGACAGCAGAGCTGGGGACAGATATGCAGGGACAGACTGGCAGGGACAGGGAGTCTCAGGTAAGTTTGTTGAGTCTTTGTTTGGCAACATTATGAAAGGTTCTCAATTTTTTTTACTTGTAAAATAGGGACATAATTGGAAAATGCCATGGATACCACCACTCTCAACTTAAACTGGTGACTAAACTAAGATTTGTTTACGGCAATGGTATTGCTGTTGTGATTAATTGTGTAGTTTTGGGTACCGGTAGTTAGGAGTACGGCAAACACCTTATTTATTTTCTAGGAGACAGACTGTGAGTCAGTGAGGGTGGTGAAAGGGAAAGAGCCAGGGAGAGAGACTTCAGAGGACAGTGTCACAGCCACGGCAGGACCAGGTGTCACCCTTGTTGCCAGCAGCACCAGTATAGGGGACAGTGGCACAGCATTGTCCAGTTACCTCAGTGATGGCACAAAACCATATTAGCCACACCCACAATTTATAGAACCGCAAACTCTTGCCAACAGAGTGTTGACGTTTCAAGAGAGATGGTTTCGCGATTTCCTCTGGCTACATTATAATCCATCAATAAAGGGAGTGTTGTGTTTTCACAGCCAAGGGTTTTCAAGCCAGCCATCTTTTGGCCAAAGAGCAGATGCTGCCTTCATTAGTGCAGGATTTAGGAACTGGAGAAAAGCCATTGAAAAACTCACAGCACATCAAAACTGCCAAACCCACCGCCACTTTGTAACTGTAACAGCACACCAGCTAAATCCAATCAGTGTCCAGTTATCCAGCGCGTGGGGTAAACAGCAGGAGGATGCAAGGCATTGCTTGATGAAAATTGTTAGTTCGGTGCGGCATGTAGTAAGACAGGGACAAGCCTTTAGAGGCCACACGGATGACAGTGGGAATTTATACCAGCTTTTGAAACTTAGGGCAGAAGAGGATGATCCCATTTTACTGAAGTGGTTAACAGAGCGTACCACAATGTACACAGGCCCCAAAGCACAGAATGAAATTCTGAACATCATGGCCAATACAGTCATTCGAAGCATTGCTGCTGAGATTAGGTCTCTTCCGATTGTACAATTTTCATTAATTGTTGATGGTACTCAAGATGTGTCTGGTGCTGAACAGGAGAGTGTCTGTCTGCGTTATGTTGACCATGACCTTGTCCCTCACGAGGAGTTTATTGGGCTATACAGGGTGTCGGAGACAACAGGCGAGGGCATTGCGAAAGTGGCAACTGATGTGTTGTTGAGGCTCAATTTGCCCATGTCTGGCTTACGTGGGCAGAGTTACGATGGTGCCTCAAACATGGCAGGAAAATACACAGGTGCACAGGCAATTGTGAGGAGGCAGCAGCCATTAGCCCTCTATGTCCATTGTGGAGCACACTGTGTAAATCTGATTACACAGGCTGGTTGCTCAGCCTCCCCACTGATCCGGAATTCCCTTTCCTGGGTCCATCAGTTAGGTGTCCTCTATGGCCAGTCAGGAAAGTTTAAGAGCATGTTTGAATCAATTGCCACGTCCAAAGATACAAATCTGACCACCCTAGTCAGGGTGGACTGTGTGGAATACTGCTATTAGAGCTGTGCTAGGGCAGTATGAGCAGGTACTAAGCAGCCTAGAGGAGATGGCAAAAACTGCATCCAAGACAGCTTCAACTGCCAGTGGCTTATTCGAGCACTTCAGCAAAGGCAAGACTGTGTTGGGCCTCACACTTGCCTCTGCTGTTCTTGGAGAGCTTGAATGTCTAAACATTTCACTGCAGAAGAAAACTCAGACTGTCTCTGGTATGCAGGCTGCAGTCGAGTGTGTGCGGTCATCTCTTAGGGGCACGAGAAATGATGAAAGCTACCTTGCAATGTATGAGAAAGCAACAACATTGATTGACTCTATTGAATCCATTGAGACGCACTCAAGACGATTTGCTGGCAAAGCAGTGGATCACTATAGGGCAGAAATTTTTAAAGTGTTGGATGGTGTGGAGGTTCAGTTTGGCGACCGTTTTGACCAGGACAGTCTAAACGTCCTGCAAAAGTTGGAAAGAGCGCTTCTCACGGGGGAGTTGGATGAGTCTCTAGATCAGTACCCAGAGCTGAACATAGATTCTCTTTCAGTGCAGATCCCTCTCTTTCACAACAAATACCCCTGTAGCAGCAGTGGAGAGGCAGTAGAGGTCCTCAGGAGGCTTCCAGGTTGTTTGACCAAGTTGAGGTGCTGATCAGAATTTTGTTTGTGGTGCCAGTGTCTTCATGTGAGGCTGAGAGGAGTTTCAGTGCACTCCACAGGTTAAAGACTTGGCTACGGGCTAGCATGGGCCAAGAGAGACTGAACGGCGTAGTTGTCTGTAATGTACATAAAGACAGGCTGGACAGTCTCAAGAGGGAAAATATCTGCCAGCAATTTGTTGGATCCATTGAAACCCGCAAACATATGTTTGGTTCAGTAGTGTGTATAGCAGTGGTTCTCAACCTTTTTTGGGTACTGGAACCCCTGCATATTTTGAGGCAAGGCAGGCAAGGTTTTGAGTGGTCCTCAGGGACCTCCCCCCTCTATAATATATGTAAAGTTACTGGAAACCTTGTGGTGCTGAATACGTTCATTACACTTTTTGATTTCACGGACCCCTTGCAATTAGTCCATGGACCCCTGTTTGAGAACCCCTGGTGTAATTGATATTTGTTCTTTTGTTTAGTAGTTTTCAGTACACTTACAAATGATTTATTTCATGTTATTTTATTTAAAATTGCATACTTTGTGCGACATACTTGTCCATAGCTGCTGTTTGAAGAGTTGAGACACTGACTGAAGGATATTTTGTTTGATTTATTTGGGTTTTTCATTGAAGTAGTTCTTTCACTTTTAGAACTGTACTTATTTTAAGCTTTTTGTTCTTGTAAAGATATTGTAGTAGATTCAGGCCAGTGGCACATATTTAATGACTATATAAATGTATCAGAAAAAGTCAAATTAAAAGGTCAATTCAATACGGAGACCAACTTTGTGATGGTTCTCAATGGAGATTCTTTTAGATGTGATCACACCATGTTCATTGTATTTATGAAAACTACACCCATACAGTGTACAGTACCATTGTCACCTACTGACCTTTCTTGATATTGCTGGTTGTAAGTACGAATACCTGCATACATACTGGACTGGTAAGGAGCACTGCTATAACTATTATTAGTAGTAGAATTATAATGATTTAAACATTTGAACAAGTTGGGAAAACCCTTCAGTTAACTACTGTACCTATCAATTATCCAGTTGTAGGAATTATGGTTCCTCAATATACATTTAACATATTACAACGTAGGCTATGTGTTACAGCACTACTTTTGGTGTCCCCCTCAGGAATTGCTCTTGAGAAAATGTAATGTAATTGTCCCCTCCAAGGTTGATATCAGATTTTCGCCCCTGGAAACAATGTTGTGAGTCCTGTCACTTACTGTCTCCTGGGTCATCATGGGCATAGGTTATGTCCATGGGGCACTCTATCAATCCATAGAAGCTGTCCGCATCACTTTCAGAGTCACTATGTCAACAGAGAGAGGACCACATCAATCACCTTCTATTGAATTGATTCACTGATCATGCATTCACGGACTCCCATTCATACTTTCTGTAACACAGCAAGAGATATCCTACGAGATCAAACCTGCATGCTCAGAAAGTTAATCGGAGCCAAACTGTCTACCATTTATCAGAAAGAGCAAGTGACCGCAGATGATATGTTTGTGTGAAGGGATGTGTTGACTTACTTTGTAAAATGTGAATCCCTTCTGTCATTATGGTGATCAATTTCTTTTCGCAGGTTTCGCATCCATTTCTGTTAGTAGACAACAACAAAAAATCGGGATTACGTGATCTATGTATTGCTGTAATGTTACTAGGGATGTGAGAGGTTCTGTACATATCGCCTCTCACCCTTCTCTCTTCCTCGTTGGCTGCTGAGAAGTAATAGGTCCGGTGGTTCTTGCTGAAGTGGACGAGTTTGAAGGGAAACACGTTACTGGAGGTGGTCTCTTCTGCTGCCCTCATCACCCTGCCAACGAGAGAAATAGAAACTGAAACCACACGGTGGAGAAGACCACGTGCACATACATTATAATAGATACACAGACATAGGAAAACACAGTGCGGTAAGCCTCCTCACTCTGACCAATCCGATTTCACATTTCGTAGGTTCAACCATATCAGTGGTTAACTCATTTATTACTGTTACTGTCACATTATTGCTGTGACAAACATTTCATGCTGTCCATGTGATATTGTGTGCTGTTGGAGCTGTATGGGCCTGCTGGTCTGGCCATGTTTCAGTGTACCAGGCTGCTCAGCTGTAGAGAATTCCCCCTTGCGGAGGGCAGAGTCGTGGTTATTGTTGTTATGGCTGAGATTTGTGGGTGTTTACTACTACTGTTGGTAGTAGTTGCTATTGCTATTCCCTGTAACGTTATTACTGAGTTATTTCTGTTTGTACAAATGGCTAGCTGGAGCTCGTCTGAGCGATTGGCTGGATATGCCATCACCCGCTAGTAACTTCTGCTGATTCATTACGCTCTGCCCACTATAGTGTTGTCCTGTCAGAACTGGATGTTAAGGCCCATATCTATACACTTTGTCACCACAGACACAAACACACGTGCGGACACATCTGCTTCCATATGAAGATGTTTATATGATTGTGGTTATGTTCGATGGCTGCACAACACTTCAAGATAGAAAACCAGAATGGGAGAGTCCGTCACTACACAATTTGCATCTCCTCGAGACAGCAGGTGATCCTGCTCTGACATGAGGTGCGCGGGGCGGATCCCTGGAGAAACTCCCCAAGCTCCCTGAATGGTTGAAATTGTGATAGGTGACTGACAGGTCTGAAGGCCAGTCAGGTTAAGAGGGCAGGCCTTTTTACAATGTTGCATGTTCAGGTAATATGTTTATATGTATTTTTAGTTGAAGTCGGAAGTTGACATACACCTTAGACAAATACATTTAAACTCAGTGTTTCACAATTCCTGACATTTAATCCAAATACAAATTCCCTGTCTTAGGTCAGTTAGGATCACCACTTTACAGCCGTCTTTCGGATGGGACGTTAAACGGGTGTCCTGACTCTCTGAGGTCATTAAAGATCCCATGGCACTTATCGTAAGAGTAGGGGTGTTAACCCCGGTGTCCTGGCTAAATTCCCAATCTGGCCCTCAACCATCAAGGTCACCTAATAATCCCCAGTTTACAATTGGCTCATTCATCCCCCTCCTCTCCCCTGTAACTATTCCCCAGGTCGTTGCTGCAAATGAGAACGTGTTCTCAGTCAACTTACCTGGTAAAATAACGGTAAAATAAATAAATAAAATAAACATTAAGAATGTGAAATGTCAGCTTTTTTGTCCTTCATCACATTCCCACTGTGTCAGTAGTTTACATACACTCAATTAGTATTTGGTAGCATTGCCTTTAAATTGTTTAACTTGGATCAAATATTTTGGGTAGCCTTCCACAAGCTTCCCACAATAAGTTTGGTGAATTTTGGGCCATTCCTCCTGACAGAGCTGGTGTAACTGAGTCAGGTTTGTAGGCCTCCTTGCTCGCACACACTTTTTCAGTTCTGCCCACAAATGTTCTATAGGATTGAGGTCAGGGCTTTGTCATGGCCACTCCAATACCTTGACTTTGTTGTCCTTAAGCCATTTTACCGCAACTTTGGAAGTATGCTTGGGGTCACTGTCCATTTGGAAGACCCATTTGCGACCAAGCTTTAACTTCCTGACTGATGTCTTGAGATGTTGCTTCAATATATCCACATAATTGTCCTCCCTCATGATGCCATCTATTTTGTGAAGTGCACCAGTCCCTCCTGCAGCAAAGCACCCCCACAACATGATGCTGCCACCCCCGTGCTTCACGGTTGGGATGGTGTTCTTCAGCTTGCAAGCTTCCCCCTTTTTCCTCCAAACATAACAATGGTCATTATGGCCAAATAGTTCTATTTTTGTTTCATCAGACCAGAGGATATTTCTCCAAAAAGTATGATTTTTGTCCCCACGTGCAGTTGTAAACCGTAGTCTGGCTTTTTTATGGCGGTTTTGGAGCAGTGGCTTCTTCCTTGCTGAGCGGCCTTCCAGCGACGGTCCGCGGTCCGGAGCCTCCAGCGACAGTCTCCAGTCCGGAGCCTCCAGTGACGGTCCCCAGTCCGGAGCCTCCAGCAACGGTCCCCAGTCCGGAGCCTCCAGCGACGTTCTCCAGTCCGGAGCCTCCAGCGACGTTCTCCAGTCCGGAGCCTCCAGCGACGTTCTCCAGTCCGGAGCCTCCAGCGACGGTCTCCAGTGCGGAGTCTCCAACGAGGGTCCCCAGTCCGGGGCCCGCAACGAGCGTGCTCAGTCCGGGGCCCGCAGCGAGGGTGCCCAGTCCGGGGTCGGCGACGAGGGTCCCCGCACCAGAGGTGCCACCAAAGTGGGGTGAGCCAGTGGTGGAGCGGGGTCTGCGTCTCGCACCTGAGCCGCCACCGCGGATAGATGCCCACCCAGACCCTCCCCTATAGGTTCAGGTTTTGCGGCCGGAGTCCGCACCTTTGGGGGGCGGGGTACTGTCATGCCCTGACCTTAGAGAGCCTTTTTATGTCTCTATTTGGTTTGGTCAGGGTGTGATTTGGCGTGGGCATTCTATGTTTCTGTTTTCTATGATTTTGTATTTCTATGTTTTGGCCGGGTATGGTTCTCAAGCAGGGACAGCTGTCTATCGTTGTCTCTGATTGGGAACCATACTTAGGTATCCCTTTTCCCTCCTTTCAGTGTGGGAAGTTAACTTTGTTTGTGGCACATAGCCCTTAAGCTTCACGGTTGTTTTGTATTGTTTATTGTTTTTGTCGGCGTCATTTCTAATAAAAGGAATATGTACGCTCACCACGCTGCGCTTTGGTCCACTTCTTATGACGCCCGTGACAATATATATATTTATTTTTTTACCCCCTTTTCTCCCCAATTGCGTGGTATCCAATTAGTAGTTACAGTCTTGTCCCATCGCTGCAACTCCCGTACGGACTCGGGAGAGGCGAAGGTCGAGACCCGCGCGTCCTCCGAAACACATCCCAGCCAAACCGCACAAGCCGCAATAAAGTTCCCTGTGTATGTTATCTCTCTGTGAGGTTGCTTTATTCCTTTGACCGGGAAAGGTTTTCAATGAGTCACAGACCAGTCAAATTGTTATATTAAAGCTCTATTTATGCAAGGCCAAAGTAGAGAGAAGAGACTCCAGATGTGTAATTACACAGTTACACAGTTCTAACGCTACCCCTATGGTACTGCAGCATGCGCCTTCAGGGGGAAGCAGTAGGAGGAGGAACTAAATGGATCACCACAGGCTAGGATTCCTTAGTATCCACTTTCACTTTTCAAAATGTCAAACAAATATGGAAAAGACATGGTTTAACAGTGCCGTCTCTATTACTGACTTGTCACCTATGTAGGTGACTTGTCACCCCCCGTGTTAGGTATTCGTAAGCGAAAACTCATGACCTTTATAGAGATGATCTCATTTAGCAGAAAGTGGCACACCAACACTTAAGAAATGCTTTCATTGTCAGCAGACTTTCTCATCTGATCAGGATTTCTCAGCCTAAAAACTGATTGCAAAGGACAATGCCAGCTGTATTTCAAACATTGAGGCCTATGTGAGAATGCCAACATGTCTTGCCAAAGTCTATTCAAATTCATGTGCAAATGACAGCTGCATGACAATAGTGGACACCGACCTGTTGTAGCCATTGAGAGAGAAAGCTCCTTGCGGTGCAGGACTGGTACTGCTCTTGAAATAATACACACATCCCCTGTGGAGGATTATATAGCGAAGAGGCCCTGTAAGAAAGAAAGATAACGTAAGGAAAGGTCTCACACATACAATAACCTAGGTATCAAATCAAAGTTTATTTGTCACGTGCGCCGAATAAAACAGGTGTAGACCTTACAGTGAAATGCTTACTTACAGGCTCTAACCAATAGTGCGAAAAAAAGGTATGTGTGTGTGTGTGTGTGTGTGTGTGTGTGTGTGTGTGTGTGTGTGTGTGTGTGTGTGTGTGTGTGTGTGTGTGTGTGTGTGTGTGTGTGTGTGTGTGTGTGTGTGTGTAGGTAGGTAAGTAAAGAAATAAAACAACAGTAAAAAGACATTTGAAAATAAGAGTAGCAAGGCTATATACAGACACCGGTTAGTCAGGCTTATTGAGGGAGTATGTACATGTAGGTATGGTTAAAGTGACTATGCATATATGATGAACAGAGAGTAGCAGCAGCGTAAAAGAGGGGTTGGGGGGGGGCACACAATGCAAATAGTCCGGGTAACCATTTGGTTACCTGTTCACGAGTCTTATGGCTTGGGGGTAAAAACTGTTGAGATGCCTTTTTGTCCTAGACTTGGCACTCCGGTACTGCTTGCCATGCGGTAGTAGAGAGAACAGTCTAAGACTGGTGTGGCTGGGGTCTTTGACAATTTTTAGGGCCTTCCTCTGACACCGCCTGGTGTAGAGGTCCTGTAGAGGTCCTCGATGGCAGGCATCGAGGACCTCTAGCAAATATAAAGAGTTTCATTCTAAAATGCTATATATCCATTTTCAGACATGTTGGTAAATTTAGTCTTTATTGTTTCAAGAAATTATGAAAGAGATTGGTGTGTTCTTTCAATATCTAATCATGGCATGAGGTCGTTCAATGAGAGACATCAAATTGGCCCAGCGTCGTCCGGGTTTGGCCGGGGTAAGCCGTCAATGTAAGTAAGAATTTGTTCTTAACTGACTTGCCTAGTTAAATAAAGGTTAAACAAACAAACAAAAGAAAACATGTATTTGTTTGAAATCTATCACTTGATGATTTATTTTCAGAGACAAATAATCAAGTTTGTTTTGCAAAATGCTATATATCCGCCTCCCTCTCAGATAAATAAGAAGCACTGCTAGGATTTATACAGTCAAATATAGCAAATAACTACAAGAAATGTACAAATGATACATTTGTGACATCAATATTTATTTATTTTTAAATCAATTAAATACAGTAATATGAGATCTGTATGTAAAACATTTACATTTGACATTTTAGTCATTTAGCAGATGCTCTTATCCAGTGCGACTTACAGTAAATACATTCATCTTAAGATAGCTAGGTGAGACAACCACATATCACATATCAAATACATGTCACGCCCTGAATTCCTTATTATTTTCTATGTTTGGTTAGGTCAGGGTGTGACCCGGGTGGGAAAGTCTATGTTTTCTATTTCTTTGTTTTTGGCCGAGTGTGGTTCCCAATCAGAGGCAGCTGTCTATCGTTGTCTCTGATTGGGGATCATATATAAGTTGTAATTTTCCTTTTGGGTTTTGAGGGATCTTGTTTTCTGTTTAGTGTGTCTGCCTGACAGAACTGTGCACTTTCGTTTTCACGTTTGTTATTTTGTTTGAGTGTTTTTTGAAATGAAAGAATCATGAACACTTTCCACGCTGCGCTTTGGTCCACTCTTCCTACCACCAACGAGAGCCGTAACAATACCGGATAAGAACATTCCATTCCAGATAAAAAATGAATATATAGCGTTACACATCTAAAATCTATGAATAAAACATCTGAGAACAGTAATATTTTACACACACATGAAGGTACCCATAAGCAATCATTTCTGATGAAAAAACACAAATGTGAAAAATAGGTGGATATCGCATTTTGGAAATGAACTACATATATTTTTCCTAATTTGATGAATCTCCAACCCTGCTCGGGGGCTGATGAACTAAACGTTGTGATGAGATGAAAGTATGCAGTGCAACTCATCTCAGACCTTTGTCAAAATCCCTTGGTACAGTGCACATTAATGTGAGAATGTGAGACAGAGACACTTATCAGGAATGGAGAATTCCTTTTTTGCCAGGAACTGAAATGTAAACAGGAGTGGCTGGTATAACATACCAGGTTATTATTCAAACCTACTTCCTACTGCTGCCACGAACAATCCACAGGAAAACTACTCAACATAACCCATGGTTCTAGAGGAGAAACTAAATGAAACAAAAGTACAATGTCAACGATTCACAGTGTGCTCTCACCTACTGTGAGACACATTCTCTGAATGACTACTCATAACAGGTACAGTAAGCAAAAGATCAGTATCCTTAACTGTATCGTAACCTTTGACGTACATGTCCCAGCCACAGTGTTACCAAACGAGAGAGGCTTTTAGCACGTTCCTAATTTGATGAATCTCCAACCCTGCTCGGGGGCTGATGAACTAAACGTTGTGATGAGATGAAAATATGCAGTGCAACTCATCTCAGACCTTTGTCAGAATCCCTTGGTACAGTGCACATTAATGTGCCATTAAAGTTATATATGTAATGTAATGTTATGTACTGTAGGGCTACTCACACTTCATAAGGCTGAATTGGCTCCCTCCCTTCTTGTGGAGGTACCCAGAATGGCACACACCTCCTGGCATGGTGAGCAGGTTCTGGGCACCGATGGCCCTCATTGGGACAGGCCAGTAGATCTCTGCTGAAGCCATGTTTCTGAGGACAGGGAGAGAGAGAAATAACACATCAAATTACACATCACAGAGCTGGCAGTGGTCTGAACGTATCTAACTTGACATTTCTGAGATGCAACGCTAAAATAATCGTTCAGCTGCTGCATTTCTCGTTGAACCCAAGTCTGACAGTGAATTCTAAATCTGATTGCATCAAAACAGCAGCATGTCAATGAACAAACGGCACAAGGACTTGAGAATGCGGACCATGTTAACAAAATATCAACAATCAAAAAGAAGTAATACAACTTCCCATCACAGCTTTGAAACACCTCAGTCCTTGAAAGCATCTTACATCCGGACCCAATAACTTTCTCTCCACTTTGAAAGTTACAAGAAACACCATGACAATTCTACATACACTCTCAGAAAAAAAGGGTTCCCCCGGCTGTCCCCATAGGATAATATTTTTTGGTTCCAGGTTCCATGAAGGACCCTCTGTGGAAAGGGCTCTACATGAAACCAAAAGGGGTTCTTCAAGTGAACACATCGAAACAACCCTTTTTGGTTCTAGATAGCACCTTTTTAGCAACTTCAAATGAGCAAAGGGGTTCTCCCATGAGCACAGCCGAAGAACCCTTTTTGCTTCTAGATCGCACCTTTTTTCCCTAAGAGTGTAGACTTAGAAACAAACAAACAAAAAATCAACACCGCAGCCAACAAGTCTGCTACCCAATCTTAAACCCCAGTCATAATAGCTGGGTGCCCCAGCAGCAGCTTAGAGAACACACTAAGGCAGACTCAGAGACACACACACCACACTCTCCTCTGAATCTCTAAAACCCTAATACAGCCGAAAACCTGCAGTCTCAAACCTTGACCCTAAACCAGACAAGCAAACAGGAAACTGGACGTTTCCTCTGTAATGTGTCTCATGCCCTTTCAGAGCTGTTGATTGCACCCTCTGTGGTGTGCTTCCTGCTTGGCAGCCCTGTGTGCCTGCCTTGTCTTTCCTTGGCCTGGCGATGGCTGCCTGCCATCTGGGAGGGACGACTCCCTCCAGACACAAAGACAAATATACTAACAAGGGAAGAAAAATAGGCAATTTTACACATTTTTACAAATGACTGCCGAGCACCAAAGGAAGGGATAGGGTTTAACATTGAGATCCAAGGGACAGGTGCAGGGGAGTAGGGTCTGACTGTTAGAGGAGGATGGAAAAGAGGAGAGGGTGAGCTGTATCTCTCCCCAGAGTAAATCAGAGGTCGTTGAACTTTCCAAGAGGAAACAGCCAGGCAGGGAGGTTCAATAAGGATGCAGGAATGTAGCTTAGTCTCCAGGCAGCAGGTAGCCTAGTGGTTAGATTGTTGAACCAGTAACCAAAAGGTTGCTAGATCAAATCCCTGAGCTGACAAGGTAAACATCTGTTGTTCTGCCCCTGAACAAGGCAGTTAACCCACTCTTCCTAGGCTGTCATTGTAAATAAGAATTTTTTCTTAGCTGACTTGCCTAGTTAAACAAAAACATAGTCTGATTAGCGGATCAGGCCGGGGAAGAAAATTAGGAAGTATTTCTGCAAATGCCTGTAAAATGTGTTTATGCTCCCCATCTTTAGTGTCTAAATTGGACTCTGATGAGGCAAGCAGATTGGAGTGTTTTGGACGCAGCAGGGTGTCTTGGTTATTTCTGACCTGTTTGTGGTGTCTGCTCGAAGAACAGCAGGGTGTCTTGGTTATTTCTGACCTGTTTGTGGTGTCTGCTCGAAGAACAGCAGGGTGTCTTGGTTATTTCTGACCTGTTTGTGGTGTCTGCTCGAAGAACAGCAGCCTTCATCTGTCCTGCTGCCACCTTCTGATGTTTGTGTAGTTTCCACTGGGAAGCAATAACCACTGTTTAAAAGGCATACAGGGTGTGGGACCTATGGACGGATTCAGCCTGACTGCATGCTCTGACTATTTGTGGTGTTGGATATGTGTGGTTGTAAAGAGGACAGATAGGTAAAATTAGGAACTTTACTCTCTTATTTACAATGGGAGACTGCATGAGCAGAATGGTCCCTTAGTTTGCATAATGCCTAACTCATTGCAGTTAATAACAAACCTTATTAAAGGGCATGTATGTGGAAAATACATTGGAGTTGCAAAAAGTCATCAAGGGTAACATTTCAACCACGGGATTATGTTATCATGGTAATCAATTTTCAACATTGACAAACCTTTATAAAATATGTTGAATTTCCACCATTGAAAATAACAGTAAGCTGGGCATAGTAGTGAGACAGAGACACTTATCAGGAATGGAGAATTCCTTTTTTGCCAGGAACTGAAATGTAAACAGGAGTGGCAGGTATAACATACCAGGTTATTATTCAAACCTACTTCCTACTGCTGCCACGAACAATCCACAGGAAAACTACTCAACATAACCCATGGTTCTAGAGGAGAAACTAAATGAAACAAAAGTACAATGTCAACGATTCACAGTGTGCTCTCACCTACTGTGAGTCACATTCTCTGAATGACTACTCATAACAGGTACAGTGAGCAAAAGATCAGTATCCTTAACTGTATCGTAACCTTTGACGTACATGTCCCAGCCACAGTGTTACCAAACGAGAGAGGCTTTTAGCACGAGCACATGGGCCATCACCAGCTAGTGAGCTGCACATCATTGGGTGAGTCAGTGAAACTGGAAAGCATTTTTAGGACTATCATTTCCTCATCATATTGTAGCATACAACAGGGGCGCAATATTGGTTTTAGAAGTGGGGGGGACATAATTAGTATTATTTTTTTGTTTTATCCACTCGGATAAACACTCCAAACAGCCTACCCGAATGCTCAGAGGCGTCTGCATGGTCCTAAAGCACACCTATGCCTTGTTTTGTATCACATTCCAATGATAAAACTGCCACATTTTAGAATTTGTCCCCAGTGAAAGTTGCGCTCCTGGCATACAATATGTATCTCCACATACCTAGGCCTAGACTATTGATGGATTCAAAACAAAGTCGTTTTCATTGATCTCAGATTCTCAGTTTGTCAGTGTCAAAGTAGTCTGTCATTTCGATCATTTGTGCAGTATTATGGGGCTTTCAAGACAACTCGGAACTCTTTAAAAATTCAGAGTTGGATGACCGTTCAAAGCGAATTTTCCCAGTCTGAGCTTTTTTTCCCCGATTTCCCAGTTGTCTTGAATGCACTGAAGTCGGAAGTCGGAGATTTCCCAGCTCCGAGTTCCCAGTTGTTTTGAACGCAGCATTAAAAAAAGATTATGTCATTATGTCTTTAGTCATGTAAAAGGACGTAGAATTGCATGAAATGCGTTTATTTTCACGGACCCCAGGCCACTTTTATTTCCCCCCATGTGTGCAACTTCTGTAAGTCCCACTACGCAAATGTGATGATATTCATGCAATGCTCCCCAGGTCAACCCCATCTCACACTCACTTTTTGTTCCGGCACCTTCCAATTTACAAATTAAGCACCGTGAGTGCCCGTGAGAATGTGATCTTGTTTCGTGTAAACAGGACTCAATATGACTAGCACACCATTTGTTGGATGTAAACAGTTGAACACACAAAATAACCATTGCTTTATAAATCCCAATAAAATAAGCTGTCCAGCAGTGCCCATCATAAAGTCATTGTTGGGAAAGGATGATAGTTGAAACAATCATAGCCATCCCCTTCCACACCAGTAGGGGTATTTATCATCAATACCAGGAGCTTGAGATCAACCGAACCTCAATGGCACCTTAATAATACAGTCAGCTTTCTCTTTCACTGCATCACCAAATACTCAGAAACTGAGGAGGTAAGAAATTCGGTAGGAAAGTAGGTAGGAAAGTCAGAAAGAATTACGCCACTTACATGCTATCCCGTTCCCAACACATTCTCACACTGGGCTCGCTTGCAAGGAGAAACAACATTTTTTCTTACTGACACATCCATTGATGGTGCAGGGCACTTCTCGCTACCATGTTATCTCTGACAGGTCGCGGAGACAGACGGAAGACAGGGACAGACGGACAGACCGCCAGAGTGTGCTGGTGTATAGATATATAGATTGATACTCCAGAGACAGAGCCTGGAGGGGCAGTCTGTCTGTGGTCTGAGGAACTGCCTGCCTGCTCAGACGCATCGACTCATTTCCGGAGGGCCTCGTCTCAGAGCCCACACTCCACATTGGCTGACGTGCCTGAGCAGCTACTTCCCGCTCTGCGAGGCGGAGCTGCTGATTGGACAACACCCTCATGCCTTTAGCCCATCAGCCAACAAGGCCACAGTGCTGAGTGTTGGAGGGACTTTCCACCTCCAGCACCATGGAGCAATGAAATGGACACAAACAAAATATCCTGAGAGTGCCACTATGACCTATAGACAGAACACCATGTGTCCTGTACTCTACAGTGTGTATCCAAATCACATGCATCGGAGAGTAATACACTATATCAACCATGTATAATAACATAAAATATATATATATTACACAGTAATAGCACTAACTACTTTCTTACTTTCTAGTGTCGTTTGATCCACATCCTGTGTAGTCCCAAGACCAATAGCCTAATAAAAGACATAGCTGTTAGACCAGGAGGTTAGCTTCTGGTATTAGCATGGCCTATTCAGAAGTGATCCATGACTTTCCAAGGAAATACCTAAACAATAACAGTTTATAGATTTGAAAGATGCTGCACAAGGAAAAACACTGTTCCATAGATCTTTCCATAAAACAGTCTATTAACATAATCGGCTGCTAAATTCTGTTTATTTGACATGAATATGGTACTTACCCATTGAGACCTGCAGAAGAAGACTGCTCTCTCTTCTTAAGATCTGTGGTTTGCAGTGAACACTAGGCCACTTCCTGCACGCTTTTAATGCCATAAAGTGTGGTGACACCCTCCACATTTAGAACTCTAAGGCAACGTATGTGCACACTCAGAACACTAAGACCAACTTGTCACGCCCCCATGTCTTTAGACCATTTACTAAATGGCATTTAGTCCCACCTGCATGGGCCATTGAAGAGAAATATGCGCTGCCCCATATTTGGATACATTAGATTCAAAATAATTCAATGGTGTGATAAGCCTATACTTTATATAAGGAAGTTCATTTTGCATGGTTGTTCCACTGTCAGTAAACTAAACTTCACAAACAATTATGAAAAAATCTCATTTGATACAGTATCAAAGCCATTGTAATAGTACAATCATTTATGGGCCCATGTTATCTATGGACTTCTTTCATGTTAGAGAAAATATACAGTAAGTGAGTACTCCGAATGCAATCAAAACTAAAGACAAGCTGAACAGCAGAATAAAGACCCACACTGTACATGGCAGTAGCCTAACTATTACAATTTCTCCCATGTTGCTTATAGTAGTCGTCTGGGTCAAGGCTGAGCGAGAGCTTGTGAAAGAAGGTGAGACTCACCACGGTGATTCCTGCTAGAACAGAACAGGCTACTAGAGTAATGTGTGTCATGTCATCGGACAGACCAGAGAGGAAGTACTTGGACTACCTTGTCAGTTTGGGTAGAGGATGGGTTCTCTCTCACAGCAGATGGGCATTCTAGTGTAGTTTGTGTATTACTGACTGACTGACTGACTGTCTTCTCCTGGTAGCTTTTTACATCCCCCTGCCACAGAGGAGGTTGTTGGGAGGAGCTATAGGAGGATGGGCTCATTGTAATGGCTGGAATGGAATCAATGGAATGGTACCAAACACATGGAAACAAAACGTTTGACTCTGTCCCATTGATTCCATTCCAGACATTTCAATGAGCCATTTCAATGAGCCATAGGTTCTCCAACCAGCCTCTTCTGCCCCGGCACCTAAACCACGCCAGCCTATCATGCACGACCATCAAAGCACATTGAAAGTTTTACTGGAAGAGTTGGACACCAGAAATGCCACTTTGAAAAAATTAGCAAAGAACATAATGAAAGACGATCTACACACTTTAAAGGGGCAATCTGCAGTTACTACAATTTATCTTATGGGTACCATTGATCCTTGAAGAATAAAATGTATAAATGCCTCATGAGCTCAGTTCAACATCAGAACCCCAAAATATAAGCTGGTTTTACTCAAAGTAAACAAAGTAAATGTCAACCAAAACTATATAGCGTCAAAACATGGTTAAAACTAGAATTTTGCTGTCATGGATGATCAATCCTTGCATCCATAGCTCTGTCTAGGAATCTGAGTGTGTTTACATTTCTCCAGCCACACCCCTCAGCTTTTTACCAAAACAGGGGTGGAGAGTACGCTTCGTTATTGTTTCAGCTGCTGATTCCCGTTTTAAAATGCTTCTCAAAATACATCTTCTTAACTGTCATATAGAAAAAGAAAGCATTGCTCTTTAGTAAGGGGTAGCACATGCACACACTGTACGGCGCGATAGAGCTGTGAGAATGAAGAAGTTGGGTCTAGTCTAAAATGAATGTTTCTTACTTGTTGCACAATGTCTCATGTCATGCCATCTCCAAGTAAAAACATGTCATTTTATTATCGTTAGCGCATTCTATGATAAAAAATGAATGAGCCTATCACGGCAAAGTATTGCCTGACCCTTCACAATCCCATGTCTGAAATGCTCCCATGTCTGAAATGCTCCCATGTATGAAATTCTCCCATGACTGAAATTCTCCCATGTATGAAATGCTCCCATGACTGAAATGCTCCCATGTATGACATTCTCCCATGACTGAAATTCTCCCATGTATGAAATGCTCCCATGACTGAAATGCTCCCATGTCTGAAATTCTCCCATGACTGAAATTCTCCCATGACTGAAATGCTCCCATGTCTGAAATTCTCCCATGACTGAAATGCTCCCATGTCTGAAATGCTCCCATGACTGAAATGCTCCCATGACTGAAATGCTCTGTGTGTGGGCACTGTAGGCCTACTGTGGCTTTTAAAGAGTAGGTTTAAGTTGGTCATGTAGAAAGCTGGAACATCAGTGGACTGTAGAGAGTGCAGAGGTGGTGGCCCAAAATAACACGCTTCAGCCTCTAAGCAGCTCGTTTGCATAAGTATCTCAACCACGGTCTTGAAGTAATATCTGAGAATAGGAATTCTCAATTTAAGATGTTAAGTTATGACAGAATAATTGTATCTGTTCATCAAATAAACACCCACGATCTCACTAATGTATTAAGTTAACTTCTTATGGCTGCAGAGGCAGTATTGAGTAGCTTGGATGAAAGGTGCCCAGAGGTGCCCATAGTAAACTGCCTGCTCTTCAGTCCCAGTTGCTAATATAAGCATATTATTATTCGTATTGGATAGAAAACACTCTGAAGTTTCTAAAACTGTTTGAATGATGTCTGTGAGTATAACAGAACTCATATGGCAGGCAAAAACCTGAGAAAAAATCCAAACAGGAAGTTGGAATTCTGAGGCTGGTCGATTTTCAACCAAGATCCTATTGAATTCACAGTGAGATATGGATGAGTTTGCACTTCCTACGGCTTCCACTAGATGTCAACAGTCTGTAGAACCTTGTCTGATGCCTCTACTGTGAATGGGGGCCGAATGAGAGGGGAATTAGTCAGGTCTGCCATGACCTGACCATGCTCTGACCATGCGCGTTCACATGAGAGGGAGCTCTGTTCCATCGCTCATCTGAAGTCAATGCAATTCTCCGGTTGGAACGTTATTCAAGATTTATGTTAAAAACATTCTAATTGATTCAATACATCGTTTGACATGTTTCTACTGACTGTTACGGAACTTTTTGACATTTCGTCAGCTTTTAGTGAACGCGCTTCCTGACGTTGGATTTGTTTACCAAACACGCTAACAAAAATAGCTATTTGGACATAAATGATGGACATTACCGAACAAAACAAACATTTCTTGTGGAAGTGGGAGTCCTGGGAGTGCATTCCGACGAAGATCAGCAAAGGTAAGTGAAGATTTATAATGCTTTTTATGAGTTTTGTTGACTGCACAATTTGGCAGTAACTGTATGGCTTGCTTTTGTGGCTGAACGCTGTTCTCAGATTATTGAATATTGTACTTTTGGCGTAAAGCTTTTTGAAATCTGAAACAGCGGTTGCATTAAGAACAAGTGTATCTTTAATTCTATGTAAAACATGTATCTTTCATCAAAGTTTATGAGTATTTATGTTATTTGACGTGGCTCTCTGCAATTTCTCAGGATATTTTGGAGGCATTTCTGAACATGGCGCCAATGTAAACTGAGGTTTGTGGATATAAATATTAACTTTATCGAACAAAACATATATGTATTGTGTAACATGAATTCCTATGAGTGTCATCTGATGAAGATCATCAAAGGTTAGTGATTAATTTTATCTCTATTTCTCCTTTTTGTGACTCCTGTCTTTGGCTGGGAAAATGACTATGTTTGTCTGTGATTTCGCGGTGACCTAACATAATCGTTTGTGTTGCTTTCGCTGAAAAGCCTATTTGAAATCGGACACTTTGGTGGGATTAACAACAAGATTACCTTTAAAATGGTATAAGATATATGTATGTTTAAGGGAATTTTAATTATGAGATTTCTGTTGTTTGAATTTGGCGCCCTGCAATTTCACTGGCTGTTGTCATATCGATCCCGTTAACGGGATTGCAGCCATAAGAAGTTTTAAGCAATCTTTTTTCACCTAAATTCTCAGGCTATTGTTTTGTGTTTAAATCACTTTCCTCCTTCTTGTAAGATTGACTTATATGGCCCAACTTTTTTAGTATTTTAATTTTTTATTTCTTTTTTAAATTTTTTAATTTTTAATTTTTTAAATTTTATCCCCTTTTCTCCCCAATTTTTCGTGGTATCCAATCGCTAGTAATTACTATCTTGTCTCATCGCTACAACTCCCGTACGGGCTCGGGAGAGACGAAGGTCGAAAGTCATGCGTCCTCCGAAGCACAACCCAACCAAGCCGCACTGCTTCTTAACACAGCGCGCCTCCAACCCGGAAGCCAGCCGCACCAATGTGTCGGAGGAAACACCGTGCACCCGCCCCCCTCGGTTAGCGCGCACTGCGCCCGGCCCGCCACAGGAGTCGCTGGAGCGCGATGAGACAAGGATATCCCTACCGGCCAAACCCTCCCTAACCCGGACGACGCTAAGCCAATTGTGCGTCGCCCCACGGACCTCCCGGTCGCGGCCGGCTGCGACAGAGCCTGGGCGCGAACCCAGACTCTGGTGGCGCAGCATAGCACTGCGATGCAGTGCTCTAGACCACTGCGCCACCCGGGAGGCTATATGGCCCAACTTAATTGCGTTTCATTTTATTGTGAGTTTTAAAAATAATACCTTCCCTTCTAGTATTGTTATTCCATGAGCTTTAATTCATTTTGATTGCCCTTCCTGAGGATGATACAAGATGAGCGAAGAGCTTGCTTTTGTGGTTGTCATTCCACTCAGCCACTTTAACTCTGTTAAAAGCTTTGTTTTTAGGACACACTGTGATAGTTATGCTGGTGTTATACTGAATTATGCTATTTTTCTACTGAATTAGACCGAATGAAGGTCATTCTGGCAGGTGTTAGGTGGTCCTTTGCACGGGGTGATGTAAGTTTCCTTTAACAATCAGTCTTCCAGATAGATGACACAGACACAGGAACCTTGGTATGAAAGTCTTTAGTAATACAATGCAATTGCAGACAGAGATTCACATACAGAATACCTCAGTAGTCTGTAGTAAACATCTGTGTGGCTACACAGGAGACAACCCTCCTTATACTAGTTGGTGTGGACAACTTACCGTCAATCATTCCTTAACATTGAGAAAAACATGTCTAGACTGTGGTTTCTCACTCTACTATCTCAACCTTGAGCCTGTGTGACTATCAGCAGGTGCAGACAATTCTAAAGCAGTACATCTCCATTTACCCAGTACTTTTCCATCATTGCGCATTGCAAGCATACAAAGGTTATCACATATATACAATAATCATGGCATTGGTGTTGCCCCACACCCGACCCCCAGGGTAACCCTCAACATTCCCTCCTTTGAGACTACCTAGTCTCATATAACCATGTACAGAAATCGACGTTAGACATCTGGAACTTTAACCATTCACATATAGGGAGTATAGTAATCATCCTCTCGGTCAGTTGGGCAGCGAGAGGGTCATAGTTGGGGTCAACACCAGTGGATTCATAGTATTCATCATAGGAGGCAGGCAAAGCTAATACCATTAAACCAGGCATGGTCTTCTTCACTGCCCATTTACCACGACAACAGAAAATCTAAACACAACGAAAGCCTATCAACGCAGGAACTACAAATGATAAGATACCCATTCAAATCTGGCCCTTAACATTTCCAAATTTCCCAGTGAACCATTTACCCATCCTGGACAGAACACTCGTCACTAGGGTTGAGAGTATTAGAGAGCTTAGACATATCAAGCAGGATTTTGGTCCACAGGCCTGATCTGTCTCTGCCATTGGTCTACTCATTGAACCAAACAACTCACTCATGGATTTGGGTTTAGACAAAATTAACACCGCAGTCCCGTTTGGGGACACTTTTCTACTTAAGTCTCGAACAAACTTTACCCATGTGTTGACAGGGCCGGCTTCACCCACACAAACAAGTAGCGTGGATAGAGCCAACACAGTCAACCACCAACGACCACATGCTGTCGTCTTCTCTCTCTTATACCCCCTAAGGTTTTGTTTATTTACAACATAACCTTGCTGATCATGTAAAACAGTTAGTTCTTCAGGGCTTTGGTCTGGCCCTTCATCTTTTTCAAGTCTTTGGTCTCGACTCACATCTGCTTCTGCCTCTTGTTTCAGGCTGTGTCTGGCTCCATCATCTCCTGTGGGCTGAACACCTTCTGGCAGTGCGACAGGTGGTGCCAGCCGAACCTTTCCTGGACTCTGACCGCCATTGGTGTTGCCATGGTTACCTTGAATGGCCCCTTCCATCTTGGCTGGTTCCATTTTCTCTTGTGGACCCGGATTTTGACCCCGTCTCCAACCTCCACAGGCAGGTAGTCGGGGTCCTCACCTGGTACCTCCTCCTGAGTTTTCCTAGTGTGAGAGTGGAGAGATCTGACAATAGTAGGTAGCTCTTTCATGTACTCCAAGTGTTCTACTTCAGCTAGAGTGAGGTCTATTTGTCTGTCAGTCATGGGTCTGTGTGTGGGTCTGTGTGTGTCTTCCTGTCAACATTTCATGTGGTGTACACCCCAGGCCATTATTAACACTACTGTGCATTTTCATTAACACCAGTGGTAAACAATCCACCCAAGATTTCTTGGTGGAGTGGCATGCCTTAGCTAACCCTTGTTTAATGGATTGGTTAGCTCTCTTGGTAACCCCATTACTCTGGGGGTGGTAGATGGACACAAACTTCTGGTCCACTCCCATCATTATGGCTACCTGGCTTCACTGCATCACCAGTGAATTGAGTACCATTGTCTGCAGATAAAACCTCAAGAACACCAAATCTAGGTATTATCTCCCTCACAGGTAGCTTTGCTACTGTCTTAGCATCACAGTGTGTGGGAAATGCCTCCACCCACCTGGTGAACCTGTCAGTAAGGACTAAACAGTACCTTTTCCTTTCTTTTCTTCCTACAAGATCTGTAAAATTCATGGCAAGATGGACAAATGGTCGTCTTGGCGTAGGTGAAATGACCTGGTTTCAGAGGTGTTCCTTTGGCAATGTTAAATTGCATGCACGTAGCACATCGAAACAGAAACTGTTTCACATGCTGAATCAAATTTGGACAAAACCAATCCAAAGAAATTGCCTCTATCATATCCCCCCTTGACAAACGGGCCATACCATGGGCCACTTGGCAAACAGAGGCGATAAGACAAGCTGGCAGACACGGTCTGTCTCCAAATTTTAGAAACGGGGTCAAGTTTACAACCCTACTGTTGCCATATCAAATAAGAACCAACATCCAAAGCCTGTTTAGATGACAAATCATCAGTGTCTTTCCCAACAGTAGCAGAGAAGAACATGGAGTGACTATGACACTTTGAGGCAGCCAATTTAGCAGCCTCATCTGCCATGGCGTTACCCATACTCACAAAATCTTTCCCCCCCGTGTGAGCAGCAACCTTCACAATAGCCAAAGCAGAGGGCAGCATCATAGCCTCCAAGAGATCTAAAACCATAGTTCCATTACAAATAGGACTTACACAAGCATTGTGAAAACACCTACTCCTCCAGACACCACACCAGGAGAGACAAACCCCTATTGCATAAGCAGAATCAGAGAAAATAGTAATCCTTTTCCATTCTCCCATTTTACAGGAAGTGGTTAGTGCCAAAAGTTCAGCCTGTTGAGCTGAGAAAGTATCAGGTAATGGTTGTTGTATGTGAGTGGTTCTATCAACAGTCACAATACCAAACCCTGCATGTTTCTTCCCTGTAGTTTGATCTATATATGCAGAACCGTCAACGGAAATCTCCAAGTCAGCATCAGTCAGGGCAGTGTTAGAGAGGTCAGGCCAGTGACAGAGAGGTCAGGCCAGTGTTAGAGAGGTCAGGCCAGTGACAGAGAAGTCAGGCCAGTGTTAGAGCGGTCAGGCCAGTGACAGAGAGGTTAGGCCAGTGTTAGAGAGGTCAGGCCAGTGACAGAGATGTCAGGCCAGTGTTAGAGAGGTCAGGCCAGTGACAGAGAGGTCAGGCCAGTGTCAGAGAGGTCCGGCCAGTGTCAGAGAGGTCAGGGTAGTGTCAGAGAGGTCAGGCCAGTGTTAGAGAGGTCAGGCCAGTGTTAGAGAGGTCAGGGTAGTGTCAGAGAGGTCAGGCCAGTGTCAGAGAGGTCAGGGTAGTGTCAGAGAGGTCCGGCCAGTGTCAGAGAGGTCAGGGTAGTGTCAGAGAGGTCAGGGTAGTGTCAGAGAGGTCAGGCCAGTGTTAGAGAGGTCAGGCCAGTGTCAGAGAGGTCCGGCCAGTGTCAGAGAGGTCAGGGTAGTGTCAGAGAGGTCAGGCCAGTGTTAGAGAGGTCAGGCCCAGCCTTTATTGGTGTGGGACCCACTGTCTCTGCACTGCCTTTGGTTGAATCTGTCATGGTGCCCCGTGATTTTGTTTTAATCAGGTTCTATGTAATGTGGACTGAGTGACTTATCTGTATGGTACTGTAGAAAACCCCAGTTCTATCCCTGTATACGGGTAGTAGAACCTAACATAGGATGATATACCCAACCCAGTTCTATCCCCGTATACGGGTAGTAGAACCTAACATAGGATGATATACCCAACCCAGTTCTATCCCCGTATACGGGTAGTAGAACCTAACATAGGATGATATACCCAACCCAGTTCTATCCCCGTATACGGGTAGTAGAACCTAACATAGGATGATATACCCAACCCAGTTCTATCCCCGTATACGGGTAGTAGAACCTAACATAGGATGATATACCCAACCCAGTTCTATCCCCGTATACGGGTAGTAGAACCTAACATAGGATGATATACCCAACCCAGTTCTATCCCCGTATACGGGTAGTAGAACCTAACATAGGATGATATACCCAACCCAGTTCTATCCCCGTATACAGGTAGTAGAACCTAACATAGGATGATATACCCAACCCAGTTCTATCCCCGTATACGGGTAGTAGAACCTAACATAGGATGATATACCCAACCCAGTTCTATCCCCGTATACGGGTAGTAGAACCTAACATAGGATGATATACCCAACCCAGTTCTATCCCCGTATACGGGTAGTAGAACCTAACATAGGATGATATACCCAACCCAGTTCTATCCCCGTATACGGGTAGTAGAACCTAACATAGGATGATATACCCAACCCAGTTCTAACCCCGTATACGGGTAGTAGAACCTAACATAGGATGATATACCCAACCCAGTTCTATCCCCGTATACGGGTAGTAGAACCTAACATAGGATGATATACCCAACCCAGTTCTATCCCCGTATACGGGTAGTAGAACCTAACATAGGATGATATACCCAACCCAGTTCTATCCCCGTATACGGGTAGTAGAACCTAACATAGGATGATATACCCAACCCAGTTCTATCCCCGTATACGGGTAGTAGAACCTAACATAGGATGATATACCCAACCCAGTTCTATCCCCGTATACGGGTAGTAGAACCTAACATAGGATGATATACCCAACCCAGTTCTATCCCCGTATACGGGTAGTAGAACCTAACATAGGATGATATACCCAACCCAGTTCTATCCCCGTATACGGGTAGTAGAACCTAACATAGGATGATATACCCAACCCAGTTCTATCCCCGTATACGGGTAGTAGAACCTAACATAGGATGATATACCCAACCCAGTTCTAACCCCGTATACGGGTAGTAGAACCTAACATAGGATGATATACCCAACCCAGTTCTATCCCCGTATACGGGTAGTAGAACCTAACATAGGATGATATACCCAACCCAGTTCTATCCCCGTATACGGGTAGTAGAACCTAACATAGGATGATATACCCAACCCAGTTCTATCCCCGTATACGGGTAGTAGAACCTAACATAGGATGATATACCCAACCCAGTTCTATCCCCGTATACGGGTAGTAGAACCTAACATAGGATGATATACCCAACCCAGTTCTATCCCCGTATACGGGTAGTAGAACCTAACATAGGATGATATACCCAACCCAGTTCTAACCCCGTATACGGGTAGTAGAACCTAACATAGGATGATATACCCAACCCAGTTCTATCCCCGTATACGGGTAGTAGAACCTAACATAGGATGATATACCCAACCCAGTTCTATCCCCGTATACGGGTAGTAGAACCTAACATAGGATGATATACCCAACCCAGTTCTATCCCCGTATACGGGTAGTAGAACCTAACATAGGATGATATACCCAACCCAGTTCTATCCCCGTATACGGGTAGTAGAACCTAACATAGGATGATATACCCAACCCAGTTCTATCCCCGTATACGGGTAGTAGAACCTAACATAGGATGATATACCCAACCCAGTTCTATCCCCGTATACGGGTAGTAGAACCTAACATAGGATGATATACCCAACCCAGTTCTATCCCCGTATACGGGTAGTAGAACCTAACATAGGATGATATACCCAACCCAGTTCTATCCCCGTATACGGGTAGTAGAACCTAACATAGGATGATATACCCAACCCAGTTCTATCCCCGTATACGGGTAGTAGAACCTAACATAGGATGATATACCCAACCCAGTTCTATCCCCGTATACGGGTAGTAGAACCTAACATAGGATGATATACCCAACCCAGTTCTATCCCCGTATACGGGTAGTAGAACCTAACATAGGATGATATACCCAACCCAGTTCTATCCCCGTATACGGGTAGTAGAACCTAACATAGGATGATATACCCAACCCAGTTCTAACCCCGTATACGGGTAGTAGAACCTAACATAGGATGATATACCCAACCCAGTTCTAACCCCGTATACGGGTAGTAGAACCTAACATAGGATGATATACCCAACCCAGTTCTATCCCCGTATACGGGTAGTAGAACCTAACATAGGATGATATACCCAACCCAGTTCTATCCCCGTATACGGGTAGTAGAACCTAACATAGGATGATATACCCAACCCAGTTCTATCCCCGTATACGGGTAGTAGAACCTAACATAGGATGATATACCCAACCCAGTTCTATCCCCGTATACGGGTAGTAGAACCTAACATAGGATGATATACCCAACCCAGTTCTATCCCCGTATACGGGTAGTAGAACCTAACATAGGATGATATACCCAACCCAGTTCTATCCCCGTATACGGGTAGTAGAACCTAACATAGGATGATATACCCAACCCAGTTCTATCCCCGTATACGGGTAGTAGAACCTAACATAGGATGATATACCCAACCCAGTTCTATCCCCGTATACGGGTAGTAGAACCTAACATAGGATGATATACCCAACCCAGTTCTATCCCCGTATACGGGTAGTAGAACCTAACATAGGATGATATACCCAACCCAGTTCTATCCCCGTATACGGGTAGTAGAACCTAACATAGGATGATATACCCAACCCAGTTCTATCCCCGTATACGGGTAGTAGAACCTAACATAGGATGATATACCCAACCCAGTTCTATCCCCGTATACGGGTAGTAGAACCTAACATAGGATGATATACCCAACCCAGTTCTAACCCCGTATACGGGTAGTAGAACCTAACATAGGATGATATACCCAACCCAGTTCTATCCCCGTATACGGGTAGTAGAACCTAACATAGGATGATATACCCAACCCAGTTCTATCCCCGTATACGGGTAGTAGAACCTAACATAGGATGATATACCCAACCCAGTTCTATCCCCGTATACGGGTAGTAGAACCTAACATAGGATGATATACCCAACCCAGTTCTATCCCCGTATACGGGTAGTAGAACCTAACATAGGATGATATACCCAACCCAGTTCTATCCCCGTATACGGGTAGTAGAACCTAACATAGGATGATATACCCAACCCAGTTCTATCCCCGTATACGGGTAGTAGAACCTAACATAGGATGATATACCCAACCCAGTTCTAACCCCGTATACGGGTAGTAGAACCTAACATAGGATGATATACCCAACCCAGTTCTATCCCCGTATACGGGTAGTAGAACCTAACATAGGATGATATACCCAACCCAGTTCTATCCCCGTATACGGGTAGTAGAACCTAACATAGGATGATATACCCAACCCAGTTCTAAAGAGTAAACTCACAACATGTCTTTCCCAATACGCAACTCACTAATGTATCCCTTCTTGTACTAGTCTTAGAGACTTGTTGTCTATACCAGTCTAGATTTATTTCAGTACATAGAAATTCTTGATATTGACTAGCATATATCCACTCACTGTTATCAATACACTCAACTCATACAACAATTGTCCCACACCAAATCTATAATCCCACCAATTATACACAAATCAAAATAAAACCAATGCATTCCCTCAGGTAAGAGCACCATACATAAAACCAGTGTCTTCCCTCAGGTAAGAACACCATACATAAATCCAGTGTCTAAATCCAGTTCATCCTAATCTATAACCAAGTTCCTCACACAAGGTTCCATTAGACCCTCACTAATTTCTGACTATTACACCTGGGGTTCTGGGTCATTTATCATATACATCCTATTATGGGCTTGTACATAAATGTAGGCATTGACTGTTCCTGTAATTATCAACCCTATGAGTGAGGTGCCACTTACGTACTGGAATGAGTCATCAACCACACGGTGCTATTTCTCATTTCAGACTTTTGGTTTAACAGGCGTCTGCTTACCTTATAATTTGATGCGCTGCACAGCGGGACGAAGATAATCCAGACGCAGTGGTCACTCACTCCTAGCAAGCTCGCCAAATGTTGGGTGGTCCTTTGCATGGCGTGATGTAAATTTCCTTTAACAATCAGTCTTCCAGATAGATGACACAGACACAGGAACCTTGGTATGAAAGTCTTTAGTAATACAATGCAATTGCAGACAGAGATTCACATACAGAATACCACAGTAGTCTGTAGTAAACATCTGTGTGGCTAAACAGGAGACAACCCTCCTTATACTAGTTGGTGTGGACAACTTACCGTCAATCATTCCTTAACATTGTTGCATTGGACTAGATACAAAGTGTGTAAAATGAGAAAAACATGTCTAGATTGTGGTTTCTCACTCTACTATCTCGACCTTGAGCCTGTGTGACTATCAGCAGGTGCAGACCATTCTCAGCCTGAGAACTAAAGCAGTACAACTCCATTTACCCAGTACTTTTCCATCATTGCACATTACAAGCAAACAAAGGTTATCACATACAGTTGAAGTCAGAAGTTTACATACACCTTAGCCAAATACATTTAAACTCAGTTTCACAAATCCTGACATTTAATCCTAGTAAAAATTCCCTGTCTTAGGTCAGTTAGGATCACCACTTTATTTTAAGAATGTGAAATGTCAGAATAATAGTAGACAGAATTATTTATTTCAGCTTTTATTTCTTTAATCCCATTCCCAGTGGGTCAGAAGTTTACATACACTCAATTAGTATTTGGTAGCATTGCTTAATAATTGTTTAACTTGGGTCAAATGTTTCAGGTAGCCTTCCACAAGCTTCCCACAATAAGTTGGGTGAATTTTGGCCCATTCCTCCTGACAGAACTGGTGTAACTGAGTCAGGTTTGTAGGCCTACTTGCCCGCACACGCTTTTTCAGTTCTGCCCACACATTTTCTATAGGATTGAGGTCAGGGCTTTTGATGGCCACTCCAATACCTTGACTTTGTTACCCTTAAGCCATTTTGCCACAACTTTGGAAGTATGCTTGGGGTCATTGTCCATTTGGAAGACCCATTTGCGACCAAGCTTTAACTTCCTGACTGATGTCTTGAGATGTTGCTTCAATATATCCACATAATTTTCCTGCCTCATGATCCCATCTATTTTGTGAAGTGCACCAGTCCCTCCTGCAGCAAAGCACCCCCACAACATGACGCTGCCACCCCCGTGCTTCACGGTTGGGATGGTGTTCTTCGGCTTGCAAGCCTCCACATTTTTCCTCCAAACATAACGATGGTCATTATGGCCAAACTGTTCTATTTTTGTTTCATCAGACCAGAGGACATTTCTCCAAAAAGTATGATCTTTGTCCCCATGTGCAGTTGTAAACCATAGTCTGGCTTTTTTTATGGCGGTTTTGGAGCAGTGGCTTCTTCCTTGCTGGGCGGCCTTTCAGGTTATGTCAATATAGGACTATTTTTACTATGAATATAGATACTTTTGTACCTGTTTCCTCCAGCATCTTCACAAGGTCCTTTGCTGTTGTTCTGGGATTGATTTGCACTTTTCGCACCAAAGTACGTTCATCTCTAGGAGACAGAATGTGTCTCCTTCCTGAGCGGTATGACGGCTGCGTGGTCCCATAGTGTTTATACTTGCGTAGTATTGTTTGTACAGATGAACGTGGTACCTTCAGGCGTTTGGAAATTGCTCCCAGACTTGTGGAGGTCTACAAAATTCTTTCTGAGGTCTTGGTTGATTTCTTTTGATTTTCTCTTTATGTCAAGCAACGTGGCACTGAGTTTAAAGGTAGGCCTTGAAATACATCCACAAGTACACCTCCAATTGACTCAGATGATGTCAATTCGCCTATCAGAAGCTTCTAAAGCCATGACATAATTTTCTGGAATTTTACAAGTTGTTTAAAGGCACAGTCAACTTAGTGTATGTACACTTCTGACCCACTGGAACTGTGAGACAATGAATTATAAGTGAAATAATCTGTCTGTAAACATTTGTTGGACAAATTACTTGTGTCATGCACAAAGTAGATGCCCTAACCGACTTGCCAAAACCATAGTTTGTTAACAAGAAATTTGTGGAGTGGTTGAAAAACGAGTTTTAATGACTCCAACCAAAGTGTTTGTAAACTTCCGACTTCAATTGTATATACAGTAATCATGGCACTGGTGTAGCCCCACACCCGACGCCCAGGGTAACCCCCAACACAGGTGTAGGATGTCACACAGACAGACATAATTCCACCTGGGCAGTTGGGACACCCACCCTTTACACTTCTTCTAATACATACTGTGACCCTAAACCCGAGCATGCTGGTGTCTTTAGGGTAGTTTACCCTGTGGTTAGTTTGTGCATGGAAACATACAGATGCTTGCACATTGTGCAAACAAAGGTCAAATTCAAGCTTTCAAGATGTACAGGTTTGTCTTAGGCATTGCTAAGGGTAGTAACACAAAGTATTCATTATGAACAAGTCACAAACTTAACCACTACAGGATGTGAACTGCCACCGGGCCATCTCTCTGCTGTTACATTGGATGTACTGTAAGTTATACCAACCACTATGGTTAAGTGAGAGCCGAGAAACTAAACAGAAGTGTAGTTACTGGCAAACCTGTGATGACTAATTCATGACCAGAGCATATGCTAACTGTTCAAGATGCTCCGTACTACAGTATTCCATCTACTGTACTTCCAATTGTCTGGAAATACATAGATAGCTACATTTGCCTAAAACAGTAGACTGTGTTCTGTTTCATTGCGCTAGTTGAATGCGTGCAGAACAGCAGTAGCTGTCTTCCCTCAACGACAATCACCAGACGTTTTGCTAGTCCTTTTGCAGCTCTACAGTAGTTCAGTCTCAAAGATGTAAACATTCAGACCAACGTATCTCACGTATCTGTCTAAGAATAGCACTGGCAGAAATTGGCCTTTGACCATTTTTCCTCTCGTTGCTTTGCAACTTTTTTTTCTGCATTTCTAATTGAAATGACTGAAGTTAAAACATGGTCAACTTATCAAGCTTTACAGAAAGTTGAGCTATATTTACATTCAGTTAACAAAGAGATAAGAAAGATGGAGGTGTGTGGTATGGGGAGGGGATGTGATGCTTCCCTAACCGTGAACAACTGAATCCAGCACTTAAAGAAAGAGAAAATTAGGGATATATGTATAATTCTGTATAATTATTTAACTACAGGTACCATAGATGTGAGTGAAATAGCTATAAGTAGCAGTAGGAGTATTGTTGTCCACTAGTTTACTGCAATCAAGGTAGAGGTTAAAAAGTATGGAGAAAAAAAAACATCTTTAAAAAAACATGGGGATTAGAAATGATGCAAACAATGAAATAGAACGTTGTGGTGGTAACTCTGACTCTGCTTCGATCAGCCCCCGGATCTCACAGAGCAGGGCCTATAATTACACATAGGGCGGAAGCCACATTGCTACGGAGACTTTACTCAGTCTCTCAGAGCTACTGTATGGCTGACACAGCACCGTCCTCAGTTAGCATTTGGTGTGAAAGTAACAAAGAGGGAGGAAATGCAACTACAGTTACCATGAAAAAGTCACACTGAATGTTGCATTATACAAAACAACAAAATAACCAAAGATTGTAAAATGTATATTTTTTAAAACAACATCTTCTCTCCAACAGCAATGTATAACCTGCTTAGCAATTTGTATCTATGAGTCCTGTTGGTGTGCGCTGGGCTGGCACATATCATGCCTAGCCACAGATGGGGCTCTGTGATCAGTCTGAAATATGATTACCTCTGAGGCAGTCAGGCAGATAAGAGGGCTACAAGGGCAGTTGTGAAGGTTATAGGACACTGAGCCCACAACATGGACAAACACTGCTCTCTAGTGGGGCTAAACAATCCCAAGGCACACACGGGTGAATACTGTCCTCTGGTGGTCCTTACATCCCTACCGTACCCGGCCTTATTAGTAAACAGTCTACTGTGCATATTGTAGGCAACAGGCAAGAACATTGACATCTGGTGGTACAAGACCAGTAATTGCTCAAACCCATGTCTAAGTTTGCAATCAGCATGCATGTACTGTATACTGTAGGTTAGGAAGCTACTGTGACCCTGGCCCGTCCCCACATAGATACAGACCATGTCCAAAGTTCTAGCATCCTTTTGCTTGGTGATACTGTATTATCAATATAATTTATATGGTTGTTTGAGGACAGTGTATGACATAACCTTCAGAACAAACAAAAAGCATTAAAGGGGGGGTGCAATGGTGGCCAGGGGCTTGCAACTCCGTTTGATTGAGTTTATGGCCTGCGATAAAGGATCACCAGGACCCTCGCTCTACAGTGTATAAAAAAAACAAGATGGAGTGTATTGAATAGGGAAGGAAGCTATATTGTAGCTTTCCTCCCACTCTCAACTTTAATAAACACTCTGAAACAGACGTTTTATGAGATCCGCAAAACTTGTCAGGAAATGAAGAAAAAAAAACGCTGTTAGAAACCAGAGCCATTGAAAAGAGTCACTTTGTGAAACAAGTATAGCAACAAATAAAATCTAAAACCCTTTAAAACCCAAAGAAAGGACAGAGGTTCCTATACTTAAACTTTAACATGCTAAGTTTACTTTTTATTACTAGAACAGCACGCCAGAAAACATATCTGTGAATTGCATATTGTATTTATTAGGATATTCGCTCTCCAAAGTCTTGCAATGCTTTGGGTCATGACTTTAGGATGACACGATATTATTTGAATCAAATAATTTACCTGTGAAACAGTAATGTACATGTGACAATATGCAATGTAATGAAAACTTAATCAATGAGACGAATAAAGAAGCACAAATATATCAATGAAAATATTACAGCTGAAACATTGGTACGGTTTATTCAAAATCATATCAGTTGTCATGGTCAAATGTAATATTCCCTCTGTTACATTTTCTGGGATACATTCACATATCAAAAATGACTTCCAAAGACTCTGTATGAGGTACTATATGACTACACAAGTCAGAAAGCTGAAATCAAGTCCAATCAAATCACTTGTTTACATACAAATTAAATGTCTCTGTCAACTACACCATTTTAGCATTTAAACTTTCAAAATGTTATGGTTAGCAGTTAAACTAAGTTATGTGGGTTTGGCATTTTCTGTAAATGAAACACTTTTGAACGTTCGGAGGGATAATTTGTAAAACAAGTATGGTGGGGAGGAAAACAGTTGGTTGAGAGTCACGTACTCTGGCACAGTAGGGTATACAGAAAGACAGATATAGCTGAGTACGTGGCAAGGGCTTAAAGCATTTTCAACTTCTGGGATCTATTCAAACATGACATTTAGCTGTCGCTATTTAGGGACTCACTCAGTTAACTTCCATAATGTACAGTAGCCTACTATCAAAAGCCATTAGGCAGTGGGTAAGATGAACACAACGATAAAGATAAGCACCTGCTTATGGAAAAGTATCACGCAAATACACTGCTGTTCACTACAGTCTACGGTAAAGGGCAAAACAAAAAGGAAGTCTAAAAGGAAGTCCTGAAATAGACAGAATTGCTGTCCAGGACAAGACTCGAAACAACATGTTTCGAAAAGCAAAATACTCAAAGGCATCAACATTTCCCACCACATTTTTCTTCCATTCCTAGGTTGGGACAGGTCACTGTTATGGGCGTTCTCCAGGGTTGCCCATATAAGGGCATGTCCTTGTTCTTCCTCCCCAGGGTGAGGGCCTCTGTGCTGGGCTTGGCTGCTCTCAGGCTCAGCCTCCTCTGGGACTCACCCCTGTAATTGCTCCTGTGGGGGCAGAAGCACATAGCACCGGCGCTAGGACACACACACACACACGCCACACACACCAGAACCACATGGAACTGCTTTCCTGGACCTCCTTTCTGCCTCTCAAACCGGGGTCAAATACTGAACATAGTCAGTGTATGCCAAATACTGTATTCAATGTGTGCTTGATTTAGCTTGGAGTTTGCTCTTCGGGCAGATCCATTGGTTTTATTCAGCATTATGTATCTGACCCTGGTCTGCTGCCCATATTGCAACACTGGAAGGGAGAGGACAACAGGGACCACAGTGTGGGGGTTCTGAAGTAACCAAATTATTTGAATCATTGTGTTACAGTTACAGTAAGCTTTTGCCAGTCAGCACAGACAGCCCAACAGCAGTTCAGGGTCAGGGACACCACAGACAAGTTACAGTATAATTGATAAGTGGTTCACATGCAGTCTCATCTGCAGTCTCATCAGGGTCGTGGTGAAGGGACCGAGGTCATGCATCTCACCACTCCCACATTGGTCAATCGCTCTCCAGTGACAATGCAGATCCGGACCACAGGTTGAGGGAGAGGAGAACGCAACAAAGTAAAAACAGTAGCCATAGCTAGACGGCCACATCCTGTAGATAGGTTACTGACTTCCTTGTTTACATTTCAGCAGACTTGCTTGTCCCCGTCTTCTCATTTGTGTTTGAGATGCTTAAGACCAAACCGCTTTGTCAATGTCAACCTAATGATAGAAACTGTTAGTAGTTGATGTCATTCTTTAATAACGCAGATCCCAAAGCAAATCAGGGGGAGGAAAATTGGTTTATTCAAAGCAGACGAATCATGCTTGGAAGTAGATGGTAGATGTTCATGCTCCCCTGTCCTCAGTGATTCTCTCTCAGTGATTCTCTCCTGTGAACAAATGGACAGAATGTAGTTTAAAACCCAGCCCTAGCCTGTGGTTGACCAATTAGAATTTCTTGCAATAAAACTGGGCCAATGGCCAAATAACAAGTATACTATTTCAGACTCAATATAAAGACACATTCCTCCCATGTCTCTGCATTAATCCCTTATTACAGAAAAAAACACAATTCCCCTTGATCGTTTAATGCCCTATTATTATTGACCTCTCATCCTATATCTCTGCGTTGTGTATTTATCTTCAAAATATTCTTATAAAACCTTTTGATTTTATTTCAACTACACACTTTGGTTTCCTCCATTTTTTTTATGTTTCATTTTATTCTGTTTCGGACACTCAGAGTGTTTCACAATACTGGATCTCAAGGACATTCTGTCTCGCTGCAATAGCTCTCATACAAGCTTCAAAGTTGCACGTAAAAGGGATTATGGAGATCCTACTGTATTGAGATAAACATTAAGACATGCATGCCTTCACGCATACATGCACACATGCACACATGCACACATGCACACGACACCCATTCATTTTGACTTGTTCTTTATGTCTTCCTGTCAAAATACGTCTTAGGATATAAACATTTAAATAGACTAAAAGCAATCCCAGCCATGGAGTCTCTCTATAAAAAGGATGGTGGCGTAGTAGTAGTAGTACTGTGGCAGCTGTTGGGCAGAGACAGCAGTGGCCACATGGCATGCCACACACATAAATATAAATGTTCTTCAGCCATGAGGAATGATTATTAAAGATACATGCAAACCCTCCCAGATGTGTCCCTTCTGTTCAGTATTAAGGGAAGAGCTTTGAGAGAATGCGGGGATAGCTTATTGTGGACATGCAAAAGGTACTGTGCTGTACCTATACCTGTAGCTGTGTATGTTTGTTTTTTTATGCAGTCCTTAGGAGAAAAAAAACTTCAGCCTCTAGTGATGTTGACCTTTTATGTAATACACGCACATGCATGCATGCACACACAAACACATAAACAACATAATGTATGCACTACTTTCACAAAAACCTCATACTTTTTTGAGACAGCAAAATTGCTTTATAGTTCATCTTCTTACACCCCAGGCCTTGAACACATTAGAGTTTCTCCTCCGTCTCAGTTAACATTGTCAGAGTCAGCAGCAGAGTGAAGGCCTTAGCAGAGTTAGCTACAGTAGGTCTCTATGGAGTTGGCTACCAGTGGAGATCACAGGAGGTTGGTGTCACCTTAATTGCGGGAGGACGGCCTCATGGTAATGGCTGGAGCGGAATAGGTGGAATGGTATCGAACACATCGAACGCATGGTTTCCAGGTGTTTGATGCCATTCCATTCGCTCCGTTCCAGACGTTATTATGAGCCGTCCTCCCCTCAGCATTCCCTGATGAACAACCCTCTGAAGCCCAATCCCCAACCCATTCATCCAGACTCCGTCTGAGCTTCACAGACCACTGTGATTCCACCACTGCACAGTGCACAAACTCTGGCCCTAACCCTACAACCGCTGGAGACTATGGTGATGCACCCAGGCCTCTACACACATATACTTTTTTTCATTGGCATCACTGGTGCTCCCAACCTTTAAAAGTTAGGAACACCAAACAGTATTTATACTAGAAAACGAGATTGAATACATTTGATTTAGCTACAGGCTACATTAGGCCTTTATTATTCCTACTTTTGGAGGCATTTGTGGCACAAATCCCATTCAAGTCACGGTACCTATATTAGCATTTTTCCTGCTTCATGTTCAAATCATCTATAAGTGACTTTGTTGAGCTTCACAATCAATTTGAGATATTTTCGAATTATTTGGACATGATGCGCGAAAATTGCTAATATCGGTACCATGACTTGAATGGGATTTGTTTCACAAATGCTAAAACATTAGCATTTAGGAACATTGGCAGGGAAATAAAACCAAAGCATGGATTGCTGTCATACTTTGTCCATAGACTGCTTCAAGGGTAAGGAAACCATTTTGTAATTTGAGTGAGCTATCCCTTTAGTATCTTTATCTGTAACACAATGATGAGAGAGCTGATGCTCCAAGAGTTGCTGAATTTCCTCAGGTGAATATTAACAGGTGAGGTGAAATTATACAATGTTTGGACTATGCTTGCGATGTGCGCTGCTCAAGTGATACAAATGTAGCCTTACAACAGATGAGCTCAGATGATACAAATGTAGCCTTACAACAGATGAGCTCAGATGATACAAATGTAGCCTTACAACAGATGAGCTCAGATGATACAAATGTAGCCTTACAACAGATGAGCTCAGATGATACAAATGTAGCCTTACAACAGATGAGCTCAGATGATACAAATGTAGCCTTACAACAGATGAGCTCAGATGATACATATGTAGCCTTACAACAGATGAGCTCAGATGATACATATGTAGCCTTACAACAGATGAGCTCAGATGATACAAATGTAGCCTTACAACAGATGAGCTCAGATGATACATATGTAGCCTTACAAAAGATGAGCTCAGATGATACAAATGTAGCCTTACAACAGATGAGCTCAGATGATACAAATGTAGCCTTACAACAGATGAGCTCAGATGATACATATGTAGCCTTACAACAGATGAGCTCAGATGATACATATGTAGCCTTACAACAGATGAGCTCAGATGATACAAATGTAGCCTTACAACAGATGAGCTCAGATGATACAAATGTAGCCTTACAACAGATGAGCTCAGATGATACAAATGTAGCCTTACAACAGATGAGCTCAGATGATACATATGTAGCCTTACAACAGATGAGCTCAGATGATACATATGTAGCCTTACAACAGATGAGCTCAGATGATACATATGTAGCCTTACAACAGATGAGCTCAGATGATACAAATGTAGCCTTACAACAGATGAGCTCAGATGATACATATGTAGCCTTACAACAGATGACACAAAACAACAATACAAAGTAACGACTTTGCTCGCTAGATCCCAACCCTGTTAGCAACGTACGCTCGGCAGACAGGCGCCCCTCCAAAGCACCAGGCCGCTTTTAGTCAGGCGGCAGCCATGGTCTTCCTGCCGGTGAGCCGTTTTTACTCACACACCAAGCCGCAATTTAGAGCTCTATATGTATACATTGCAGCCAATGGTCGAGGCTAACATTGCTTTGTGGAAATCTCATGTTTATGAATTATCATATTATCATAGAAGTATGTAATTGATTTTTGAGAAATAGAGGTACTTCTATGTACATAACCAATACAGTAACACCCATGTTTGTGCATGGTCATTCGGTTCCTCTCAAAACATCTGAATAGTCTGACGATGCCCAGAGTATATCTGTTTACAACTCTCCAGGACCCCAAGGCTATTTAAAGGTAGTATTTGTATAATTGATGTATAATTCATACAATCTTAAAGTTAAAATCACTTGTTTTCATAATTTGGCTGCTTGGCTCAGGGTCATTTTAACACTGCGATACAATTGCCTCCAACCCAGCTGCCTTGACAACAACTCGTGCCTAGGAAGAGACAACAATAGTGACACGTCATTCATGTCAACATTTAGCCAACATATAGTAATAAAAATGATGCTATTTTGAATTCTTGGACATTAACGCTCAAGACAGTATAAGAAAAATATAGCCGGTGGAAAAAACTACTTTCCCATAAAATGCGCAAATAGTGAGATATTTGGATGTAACTTTTCAAGCAGGGAGATCAACTAAATAGACATAAACTGTGTGAGTTTCATCACTCTAGCTTGTTTCTGTTGGGAGAAATTAAAAGTGTTACAATTGTCCCCGGTCTCCCCTACATCTATCATATCTATAGTATGTACTACTAATACAACATAGTTTATGGGCAGCGCTTCACCATTGGGTACAACAACAGAACCCCTCAGGGTTTGACTAGCTGGAGTCTGCTTCCCAGTCCATTGCTCTATAACCATCAGGTCGTAATGCAGCCGTTGTGGACACAGTCCCAGGCTATTCCTGACTGCAGACTAACGATACCCAGAGCAAGCCAAGGGAGCCAGGGACGCCAGCTGAACAGGGAAACATGGAGATGGTGTTCCGCTTTGGTGACACAACATCACTCATGCAGCCTCAAAGGACTGAGTGGAGTTTTGAGTTGCTGCGGTCTATGCATAACCATACTTTTTCTTGACGTATGCTTTTTGTAATATTTTTACTCTTTAGTGAGTGCATTTTCTTCATTTATTCACATAGGCCACTATTATACTGAAGGAGATGGCTGCCATTCTATGAGCACGTAACCAGATGTGCTATCGTGTATGTTTTTTCACGTTAAATGTAACTTATTTTGTACATAATGTTTCTGCCACCATGTCTTATGACCGAAAATAGCTTCTAGATATCAGGACAGCGATTACTCACCACGTACTGGAGGAATACTTTTTCTTCAACGAGTAGGATTGGAAAGATTTACTTCAGACGCCCGACAAGGCCCTCATCCCCGCCATTCGCAGGAGAAAGAGACGGAGGTATCAGGGACGAAGGTCCGGGTGCCTTGTAAGGATCCGATGGCTAGAGGGTAATCTACCTTTACCATCAGTCCTATTAGCCAACGTACAATCAATCAATAATAAAATAGACGAACTACGAATATGTATATCCTACCAACGGGACATTAAAAACTGTAATATCTTATGTTTCACCAAGTCGTGGCTTAACGACGACATTAATAACATACAGCTGCCGGGTTTGAACATTTTTGGCAGGATATAACAGCAGCCTCTGGTAACACAAGGGGTGACAGTCTATGTATATTTGTAAACAACAGCTGGTACACGAAATCTAAGGAAGTCTCGAGGTTTTGGCTGCCTGAGGTAGAGTATCTCATGATAAGCTGTAGACCACACAATTTATCAAGAGAGTTTTCGTCTGTATTCTTTGTAGCTGTCTATATAACAACACAAACCAATGCTAGGAGTGACCGCACTCAATGAGCTGTATACGGCCATAAGCAAACAGGAAAATGCTCATCCAGAGGTGCCACTCCTGGTGGCAGTGGACTCCCTTGTGTAGTCTTAACATCCTGTATACTCCCCTTGTCCTAAGGGTAAAAAATGACCCGCCTTCACTAAACTCCTAAAATAAAGCAGCGTAATTTAATTTTAAACCCCAATCTATTCCTTCATGAAGAAATAACCTGTCATTCATCACAAACATTGTGAATATCTGGTTTTTCCCTCTTCACAATGCAGAAAGACTGCATTTAATCAGTGGACACCACTCATTTTTATTACAACACACCTGTCATAATTGTTTTCTTTACTAAAGTAGCTGTTTATTGCTAAAGGTACTGCATAGGTGTAAACATACATTTTTTAGCAAGAGATAGCATTTGTATAGGCTAAGAAAGTAGCAGAAATGTGCAGAAAGTAGTTTTGAATGCATTTTATTAGAGGGAAACAGTAACAGTCTTGTAAACAGTAACTTGTTTGGCAACATAGTGATATGTTCTTATATACTGTACAATGAGGAATTCAACTACAAAATACTAGTCTTCTCCCATTTTTTAAACCATTGCCCCCACCCACAAGGTGTATAAACAACAACAATAAATAAGAATAAAATAAGATAATAGATACAAAACAAAAATGTGAAGAACATTAATCAATCAACTCTAATTAGCACATGTACGCAAGTGTGTGTGTGTGTGTGCATGAACTTTGCAGATATATTTCTCAGCACATAGTATTTGTTTTGCAGTCCTTCTTTGGGGGACAGAATTGGCATCTCCTCCTCTTGCCTGCCCCAGCTGCAGCCTCAGGTGGATCAGGACAAGATTCAGCCCCCTGAACAGCTTTCACAAGCGCTGCAGAGGCTGCTGTGCGGGGGAGGCGCTCCCTTCTTTGAATATGTGGGGTTACAAGTGCCTTTCCCAGCTTCTCCTGGAACAGCCTCCTCTTGTTCCACTTATCAGGCATCCAGGTAGGGTTGATCTTGTTCCATATCACGAAGGCATTGTATGAGGACACATCAATGATGTTATGGAAGATGACCAGGGGCCAGTGACAGTCATCCTCTTGCAGCTGTAAGTTCCAATCACCTTGTCCAGGTTGTCCATGCCTCCTTTGTTGTGGTTGTAGTCCTGGATGATGGCTGGCTTCCTGTCCTCACGATCACTGATCTCAGCTGTTTTGTGCAGTGTGCTCAGGAAGACCACATTCTTGTTCCTCTTTGGGAGGTAAGAAACTAGAGTGGTGGTGGGGGTGAAGGCAAACTTTGATGAGAAGGCCTCTCTCCCCCTTGTTGTGAGGGGTGCAGGAGGGAGCTCAGGCTTGTTCTTTCTAACTGTGCCAACCATGGTGATCTTCCTCTTCAGGAGCTGCTGGCTGAGTTCATAAGAGGTGAAGAAATTGTCACACGTGACATTGTGCCCCCTTAGTCCATCTGTCACATTAAGCACAACCGTCATCCCCTGGCTCATCTCCGGGCCTCCACTGGTCGGCTTCCCTGTGTAGACTTGCATCTTTCAAGTATAGCTGGATTGTGCGTCACAGGCCATCCATATCTTGATGCCATACTTTGCTGGCTTGCTGGGCATATACTGCCAGGAAAGGATAGCGACCTTTTGCAAGCGATTACTATCAGTAATTAGTATCAGTGTCACTGAAAACAATCACATAAATCAATGATACTACAGCAATACATAATAAAATTAACAGCGAAAATCACTGACATTACAGATGTGAAAATAAAAATGTACCTCTGAATGGAACCAGTTGCTTATCCACTTTTACCTCAGGCCCAGTTGTAGAGGTATGGTAGACGCTCCACCCACTTCTCCCAGACCTCTCTTATGGCCGCCAGTTTCTCTCTCACGTCTTGCAGGTCTTGACTCACGGTTATCAAATCGTAGCATTCTTGAGAAAGTGTGAAAGACTTTCAGTGGCATCGTGGCATGGAAAATTGCCTTTCCACTCTCTGCATCCCAGAGACTACATGTAGCCTCACCTCGGGACCTATACACACCCGCTAAGATTAGCAGCCCTATGTAGGCATGCAGGTCAATCTCATCCATCCTTTTCCAGTTGTCTCCATATTTACGGAAACCCTCCAAATTTGTCATCTCCAGGATGATTTTTTCGATGGCTGGTGTGATGAACATGTAGAATGTTGAGGTGATGTCCTGGGCATGGGCAACTGCATGTCTTGTGGGCCCTGGGGTCATCCTTATGACATCTTGTGCTGCCATCCTGCCCTGGCTGTCATATGATGACAAAGACCATGTTATTTTGCTGTTCTTTGATAAAAATGTCTCTCTTTCAGCTTTGGGGATTTCTTCTTCATCTGAAGATGATGCATCGTGCTCTGGGTGTCACGGCTGTTGTAAGAAGAGGACCAAAGTGCAGCGTGGTGAGCGTACATACTTTTAATAGTAGATGTTGCCAACAAAACAATAAACAATACAAAAACAAACAGTGAAGCTTAAGGCTATGTGCCATCAAACAAAGTTAACTTCCCACAAAGAACGGTGGGAAAAAAAGCTACCTAAGTATGGTTCCCAATCAAAGACAACGATAGACAGCTGTCCCTGATTGAGAACCATACCCGGCCAAAACATAGAAATAGAAAATCATAGAAACACAAAATATAGAATGCCCACCCCAACTCACGCCCTGACCAAACAAAAATAGAGACATAAAAGGGATCTCTAAGGTCAGGGCGTGACAGTACCCCCCCCCCCCCCCCCAAAGGTGCGGACTCTGGCCGCAAAACCTAAACCTATAGGGGAGGGTCTGGGTGGGCATCTATCCGCGGCGGCGGCTCAGGTGCGGGATGCAGACCCTGCTCCACCGCTGGCTCACCCCACTTTGGTGGCACCTCTGGTGCGGGGACCCTCACCGCCGACCCCGGACTGGGGACCCTCGTAGCGGGCTCCGGACTAGGGACCCTCGTTGCGGGCCCCGGACTGGGCACCCTCATTGCTGGAGGCTCCGGACTGGGCACCCTCGCTGCTGGAGGCTCCGGACTGGGCACCCTCGTTGCTGGAGGCTCCGGACTGGGCACCCTCGTTGCTGTAGGCTCCGGACTGGGCACCCTCATTGCTGGAGGCTCCGGACTGGGCACCGTCGTTGCTGGAGGCTCCGGACTGGGCACCATCGTTGCTGGAGGCTCCGGACTGGAGACCTTCGTTGCTGGAGGCTCCGGACTGGAGACCGTCGTTGCTGGAGGCTCCTGACTGGAGAACGTCGCTGGAGGCTCCGGACTGGAGAACGTCGCTGGAGGCTCCGGACTGGAGAACGTCGCTGGAGGCTTCGTGCCATGTCTCACCACTGGAGGCTTCTTGCCATGGATCATCACTGGAGGCTTCTTGCCATGGATCATCACTGGAGGCTTCGTGCCATGGATCATCACTGAAGGCTTCGTGCCATGGATCATCACTAGAGGCTTCGTGCCATGGATCATCACTGGAGGCTTCGTGCCATGGATCATCACTGGAGGCTTCGTGCCATGGATCATCACTGGAGGCTTCTTGCCATGGATCATCACTGGAGGCTTCTTGCCATGGATCATCACTGGAGGCTTCGTGCCATGGATCATCACTGGAGGCTTCTTGCCATGGATCATCCCTGGAGGCTTCTTGCCATGGATCATCCCTGGAGGCTTCGTGCATGGATCATCACTGGAGGCTTCGTGCCATGGATCATCACTGGAGGCTTTTTGCCATGGATCATCACTGGAGGCTTCGTGCCATGGATCATCACTGGAGGCTTCTTGCCATGGATCATCACTGGAGGCTTCTTGCCATGGATCATCACTGGAAGCTTCGTGCCATGGATCATCACTGGAGGCTTCTTGCCATGGATCATCACTGGAGGCTCCGTGCCATGGATCATCACTGGATTGGAGAGACACACAGGAGGCCTGGCTCTGGGAGCAGGCACAGGACTCACCAGGCTGGGGAGACAAACAGGAGGATTAGTTCTTGGCCGAGGCACAGGACTCACCAGGCTGGGGAGACATACAGGAGGCCTTGTCCTTGGCCGAGGCACCGGATACACTGGGTCGTGGAGGCGCACTGGAGGTGTCGAGCTAAGAGCCTGCACAACCCGTCCTTGCTGGATGGTGACTTTGGCCCGGCACGTGCGGGGTACAGGCATAGGACACACTGGGCTGTGCAGACGCACTGGAGACACAGTGCGCAGAGCCGGCGCAGGATATCCTGGCCCGAGGAGACGCACTGGAGGTCTGGAGTGCAGGGCTGGCACAATCCGTCCTGGCTGGATTCTCACCCTAGCCCGGCAGATGCGGGGAGCTGGGATGTAGTGCACCGGGCTAAGAACGCGTACTGGAGACACCGTGCGCTCCACCACATAACACGGTGCTTGACCAGTACGACGCCCGCCACGGTAAGCACGGGGAGTTGGCTCAGGTCTCCAACCTGACTCTGCCACACTCCCCGTGTGCCCCCCCCAAAAAAAATGTTGGGGGCTGCCTCTCGGGCTTCCTTGCCAGCCGTGTTCGTCTCGCCGACTCCATCCTCCGGTATCCCTCTTCGCACTGCTCCTTAGAATCCCAGGCGGGCTCTGGCACTCTCCCTGGGTCGACCGACCACCTCTCTACCTCCTCCCAGGTTGTCTCATACACCTGGCCACGCTGCTCCTCCTTACCATGCTGCTTGGTCCTTTGGTGGTGGGAATTTCTATCACGGCTGTCGTAAGAAGAGGACCAAAGTGCAGCGTGGTGAGCGTACATACTTTTAATAGTAGATGTCGCCAACAAAACAATAAACAATACAAAAACAAACCGTGAAGCTTAAGGCTATGTACCATCAAACAAAGTTAACTTCCCACAAAGAACGGTGGGGGAAAAAGCTACCTAAGTATGGTTCCCAATCAGAGACAACGATAGACAGCTGTCCCTGATTGAGAACCATACCCGGCCAAAACATAGAAATAGAAAATCATAGAAACACAAAATATAGAATGCTCACCTCAACTCACGCCCTGACCAAACCAAAATAGAGACATAAAAAGGATCTCTAAGGTCAGGGCATGACACTGGGTTGTATTCTTCCCCATCTTCTTCTTCAGATACCTCCTCCTCTTCTAAATCATTGTTCTCTTGTTCCTCCTGGACATCTGAAAAATCTGATCTACGACCTGTTGGGCACTGAAACGCGCACTCATGGCTTCAGCAAAGAGAGAACTGGGGGGACTGTCATCTGCAGCACCTTTATAGCCTCTGACTGCATTCCCCATTAGTGAACAATGCTTTCAAGAAATGTTGATTTTGTCTGAAATGTTGTTTATTTTGTCTGAAATAGTTTTTATTTTGTCTGTGAACTTGAGTCATGTGTGGGGTCGTGGAGGGGAGATGCTGCACATGCACAGTTCAATTAGTAGCACACATAATCTCAATTTCTCGTGGGTGTGGGTGTCTGTGTCTTTGTGGTTTTTGTGGTGTGTAAATGATTTTATAACTGCTGGGTCAAACATGACCCTAAGACAATATTTGTACCCTGGTGGTGTACAGCTTTCATGGAGATATGAACAAAGGAGATGTTTCTCTTTTTCTAATGTTGAGGTCACTCTAGGAAAAGTAATCAAATTTCAGGTTGAAAAAATATCATTTAGGGGTTAAACATAGTGGTGGTTCATTTTTGACAACAGGGTTAATGCAGGGAAACTCAAATCCGTTTTACCAAATTTTTACCAGCATGTTAAATGTGCAACCAGAGGGAAAAAAACTCTAGACCACCTTCACTCCACACACAGAGACGCGTACAAAGCTCCCTCTCGACCCTCCATTTGACAAATCTGACCATAATTCTATCCTCCTGATTCCTGCTTACAAGCAAAAACTAAAGCAGGAAGCACCAGTGACTAGATCAATACAAAAGTGGTCAGAGGAAGCAGATGCTAAGCTACAGGACTGTTTTGCTAGCACAGACTGGAATATGTTCCAGGATTCTTCCGATGGTATTGAGGAGTACACCACATCAGTCACTGGCTTCATCAATAAGTACATCGATGACGTCCCCCCCACAGTGACCGTACGTACATACCCCAACCAGAAGTCGTGGATTACAGGCAACATTCGCACTGAGCTAAAGGGTAGAGCTGCCACTTTCAAGGTGCGGGACTCTAACCCGGAAGCTTACAAGAAATCCCACTATGCCCTGCGACGATCCATCAAACAGGCAAAGCGTCAATACAGGGCTAAGATTGAATCATACTACACCGGCTCCGAAGCTCGTCGGATGTGGCAGGGCTTGCAAACTATTACAGACTACAAAGGGAAGCACAGCCACGAGCTGCCCAGTGACACGAGCCTACCAGACGAGCTAGACGTTGCTCGCTTCGAGGCAAGCAACACTGAGGCATGCATGAGAGCATCAGCTGTTCCGGACAACTGTGTGATCACGCTCTCCGTAGCCGACGTGAGTAAGACCTTTAAACAGGTCAACATACACAAGGCTGCGGGTCCAGACGGATTACCAGGACGTGTGCTCCGGGCATGTGCTGACCAACTGACAGGTGTCTTCAGTGACATTTTCAACATGTCCCTGACTGAGTCTGTAATACCAACATGCTTCAAGCAGACCACCATAGTCCCTGTGCCCAAGAACACAAAGGCAACCTGCCTAAATGACTACAGACCCGTAGCACTCACATCTGTAGCCATGAAGTGCTTTGAAAGGCTGGTAATGGCTCACATCAACACCATTATCCAAGAAACCCTAGACCCACTCCAACTTGCATACCGCCCAAACAGATCCACAGATGATGCAATCTCTATTGCACTCCACACTGCCATTTCCCACCTGGACAAAAGGAACACCTATGTGAGAATGCTGTTCATTGACTACAGCTCAGCGTTCAACACCATAGTACCCTCAAAGCTCATCACTAAGCTAAGGAACCTGGGACGAAACACCTCCCTCTGCAACTGGATCCTGGACTTCCTGACCGGCCACCCCCAGGTGGTGAGGGTAGGTAGCAACACATCTGCCACGCTGATCCTCAACACTGGAGCTCCCCAGGGGTACGTGCTCAGACCCCTCCTATACTCCCTGTTCACCCACGACTGCATGGCCAGGCACGACTCCAACACCATCATTAAGTTTGCAGACGACACAACAGTGGTAGGCCTCCGACCGCAAGGCACTTCAGAGGGTAGTGCGTATGGCCCAGTACAGCACTGGGGCAAAGCTGCCTGCCATCCAGGACCTCTACACCAGGCGGTGTCAGAGGAAGGCCCTAAAAATTGTCAAAGACCCCAGCCACCCCAGTCATAGACTGTTCTCTCTACTACCGCATGGCAAGCGGTACCGGAGTGTCAAGTCTAGGACAAAAAGACTTCTCAACAGTTTTTACCCCCAAGCCATAAGACTCCTGAACAGGTAACCAAATGGTTACCCGGACTATTTGCCGTTGTGTGCCCCCCCCCCCCCCCCCCCCCCCCCCCCAACCCCTCTTTTACGCTGCTGCTACTCTCTGTTTATCTTATATGCATAGTCACTTTAACTATACATTCATGTACATACTACCTCAATTGGCCCGACCAACCAGTGCTCCCGCACATTGGCTAACCGGGCTATCTGCATTGTGTCCCACCACCCGCCAACCCCTCTTTTTACACTACTGCTACTCTCTGTTCATCATATATGCATTGTCACTTTAACCATACCTACATAAGTAAGCATTTCACTGTAAGGTCTACACCTGTTGTATTCAGCTCATGTGACAAATAAACTTTGATTTGATTTCTAGCCATAAGACTCCTGAACAGCTAATCAAAGGGCTACCCAGACCCCTCTTTTACACTGCTGCTACTCTCTGTTTATTATCTATGCATTGTCACTTTAACTCTACCTACATGTACATATTACCTCAATTACCTCGACTAACCGGTGCCCCCGCACATTGACTGTACAGGTACCCCTTGTATATAGCCTCGCTATTGTTATTTTACTGCTGCTGTTTAATTATTTTTTACTTTTATTTTCTATTTTTTACTTATATATTTTTTACTTCTTTTTTTTTCTTAACTTCATAAATCATTGTTGGTTAAGGGCTTGTAAGTAAGCATTTCACTGTAAGGTCTACACCTGGTTTATTCAGCACATGTGACAAATCACATTTGATTTGATTTGACAACCGCCCATAAAGGGCACTATAGTACATCAGTGTTCAGAGATGGCATTTGATGCAACCACTCCGATACCAAGATTGCCCTTTACTTCAGTATCCTGTTTTGAGCACTCTGTGTTCCTTGTGTGTAGGTCTGTGTTGGTCAGTGGAAGTGGCCCCTGAGTGTCTCCTTATGGTCTGTTTAGGCTGCAGCTCATGCATGGACACACAACAGCTAGACGCCCTACTCTGGACCCAGGCCTGTCCCTGTCCCTGTTTACACTCATAAAACCCCATGCTGCCTGTGTGGGTGTCACTTTAATCCTGTTTACATCTCCTTCCTCAATTCCTTGAAAAAATACTAGATTTCCAACTAAACTGTGCGAGCCCATTTTTATATATAGGCTAATTTGTTTTTAGACAGTCTGAGACCAAGAGGCCCTTTGACAGACAGAAACACACATATTTAAAAAAAAATATATATAAAAAAAATTAAATGTTTTATAAGGGAGGGTTTTTCCATACAGACACATACCGTGCAGCCACTGCAGCGGTGTCAAGAAGACAGTTGACTTCTGCTACAGGAGTCGAGAGTTGTCCCGCTATAACACAGTGTTGCTATTTCTAACTGTCATTAATAAAGAGATGCTCCAGTCAGTCACGACTTGTCGTAGTGTAGTGTACAGCTCTATACACAACAGCAGGGAGTCTGCTGGGTCTGTTTCCCCTGTTTAAGACTCTGTTAATTAGTCACATGTAAAGAGGCAGCTGACTAATGACCCTGTGAGACCGCATTGTGACATTTCAAAGTGACTAAATGAAGCAAGCGACCCACTCAGTCAGTCAGTCAATAAGTCACACTGTCAATGGCACATGTCTGAGCCTGCCGACAATGCAAACCCTTGCAGACAGATAAGACGCTGTTGATGATACATTAACGTTACTCTGATTTAAAACATCTAGGTTTAATTTTTGTATGCATGTACACCAAAACCCCTATCTACTGACATGATGTGACACACTGCTGTCAAAATAACACAACAGCTGCCAAGTTTCACTGGATATCTTCCCATTTTTACATGCACTTGTAGCCGATGTGAAATGGCTTTGCACTAGCAGCGTTCAGTCGGGTACGTCACCTACTCTGAGACATTGAAGTAGTTGTTTCCCTTGCTTCCCAAGGGCCCCGTCTTTTGTGGAGTGACAGTTAACGATGCTTCATGAATGACAGGTGTCGATATTCAGAGGTTTCCTGGTTGGAGAGGGACGAAAGCGACACTGTTACACATTTACACGAAAGACTCAAAACATATTTTGAGATGCAATTAATATTCATGCTATGGTGGTTATTTGTAATATATACAGTATATATACAATATTTCAAATAACAATAAAAAAAATCTTAATTTTCAATCATATACTGAAGACTTCGTGCTATGGTTCGTCAGTTGTTCCACTGGTGGAGAGTTATATAATCCAGACCTGCTAGTAATATCTATTAGTGTCCAGCGTTTCTCAGGATGCTTATCTGGTGGTCACAGAGCTAGCCAGGGCCTATCCTCATCAGCTTTCCCCTAATGAAAATCCACATTTACTGCTTAATGGAATGCTTTTTATTGCATGGTCACACATAAACCGTGTTCATTAAAAACGTATGAATTAGTTGGAGTAAAATAGTAGAACATGTTGTATGGATAAATGTATTAGCCACTGTTTAGAAATGTGCATCTGTTCATGTCACAGCAGTGAACGTAACTTTATTCAAATTTGATTTGTTACGTGCGCCAAATATACCAGGTGTGGACTTTATTGTGAAATGCTTACTTACGAGCCCTTTCCCAACAATGCAGAGTTAAAAAGTAAGAAAACGTGCTAATAAAAATAGAAAATAGAAACACAATAAATAACAATAACAAGACTCTATACAAGGAGTACCAGTAACGAGTCAATGTGCAGGGTACGAGGTAGTGGAGGTATTCAGACCGCTTTACTTTTTCCACATTTTGTTACGGTTAGAGCCTTATTCTAAAATGGAATAAATAAATAAAAATTCTCAGCAATCTAAACACAATACCCCATAATGACAAAGTGAAAACAGATTTTTAGAAATGTTTGCACATTTATTAAGAATAAAAAACATAAATAGCCTATTTACATAAGTATACAGACCCTTTGCTACGAGACTCAAAATTGAACTCAGGTGCATCCTGTTTCCATTGATCATCCTTGAGATGTTTCTACAACGTGATTGGAGTCCACCTGTGGTAAATTCAATTGATTGAACATGATTTGGAAAGGCACACACCTGTCTATATAAGGTCCCACAGTTGACAGGCATGTCAGAGCAAAAACCAGGCCATGAGGTTGAAGGAATTGTCCGTAGAGCTCCTAGATAGGATTGTGTCGAGACACAGATCTGGGGAAGGGTACCAAAACAGCACAGAAGGTCCCCAAGAACACAGTGGCCTCCATCGTTCTTAAATGGATGACGTTTGGAACCACCAAGACTCCTGGAGCTGGCCACCCGGCCAAACTGAGCAATCGGGGGAGAAGGGCCTTGGTCAGGGAGCTGACCAAGAATCCAATGGTCACTCTGACAGAGCTCTAGAGTTCCTTTGTGCAGATGGGAGAACCTTTCAGAAGGACAACCAGGCCTTTATGGTAGAGTGGCCAGATGGAAGCCACTCCTCAGTAAAAGGCACATGACAGCCCACTTGGAGTTTGCCAAAAGGCACCTAAAGCCTCTCTGACCATGAGAAACAAGATTCTCTGGTCTGATGAAAACAAGTTTAAACTCTCTGGCCTGAATGCCAAGCGTCACGTCTGGTGGAAACCTGACACCATCCCTACAGTGAAGCATGGTGGTGGCAGCATTATGCTGTGGGGATGTTTCTCAGCGGCAGGGACTGGGAGACTAGTCAAGATCGAGGCAAAGATGAACGGAGCAAAGTACAGAGAGAGCCTTGATGAAAACCTGCTCCAGAGCTCTCAGGGCCTCAGACTGGGGTGAAGGTTCACCTACCAACAGGACAACAACCCTAAGGACACAGCCAAGACAATGCAGGAGTGGCTTCGGGACAAGTCTCTGAATGTCCTTGAGTGGCCCAGCCAGAGCCCAGACTTGAACCAGATCGAACACCTCTGGAGAGACCTGAAAATAGCTGTGCAGCGACACTCCCCATCCAACCTGACAGAGCTTGGGAGGATCTGCAGAGAAGAATGGGTGAAAATCCCCAAATACAGGTGTGCCAAGCTTGTAGAGTCATACCCAAGAAGACTCGATGCTGTAATCATTGCAAAGGTGCTTCAACAAGTACTGAGTAAAGGGTCTGAATACTTATGTAAATGTCATGTTTCAGGTTTTTATTTTTAATAAATTAGCAAAAATGTAAAACTGTTTTTGCTTTGTCTTTATGGGGTATCGTGTGTAGATTGATGAAGAACAAAAACAATTTAATCAATTTGAGAATAAGGCTGTAACGTAACAAAATGTGGAAAAATACTTTCCCGAATGCACTGTATGTGGAGAGTGTGTGAGAGTGTGTGTGTTGGTAGAGTCCAAAGACTCAGTGCAAAAAATGGTAAATGCCATAGTCTGGTTAGCCATTTGATTAACTGTTCACTCTTATGGCTTGGGGGCAGAAGCTGTTCAGGTGCCTTTTGGTCCCAGACTTGGCACTCTGGTAATGCTTGACGTGCTGCAGCAGAGTGAACAGTCTATGGTTTGGGTGGCTAGGGTCTTTGAGAATTTTCCGGGTATTCCTCTGACACCGCCTGTAGCGCCTTGCGATCAAGGGCGGTGCAGTTGCCATACCAAGCTGCAACCAGCTCTCAATGGTGCAGCTGTATAACTTTTCGAGGATCTGATGGGCAGTACCAAATCTTTTCAACCTCCTAAGGGGGAAGAGGCACTGTCATGCTTTCTTTACAACGCTGCTGCTGTGAGAGGGCCATGTTAAGTCATTAGTGATGTGGACACCGAGGAACTTGAAGTTCTCTTCCCGCTTTACTACAGCCTGTCGATATGGATGGGGGCGTGCTAGCCCCTCCGTTTCCTGTAGACCATGATCAGCTGACGTTGAGGTAGAGATTGTTGTTCTGGCACCATACTGTGAGGTCTCTGACCTCCTCCCTGTAGGCTCCAGTTGGAGGGGGAGGTGTTCAGTCCCAGGGCAGTTCCAGGATCCCGAGCTTGGTGATGAGCTTTGAAGGGACAATAGTGTTGAATGCTGAGCTGTAGTCAATGAACAGCATTCTCACATAGGTATTCCTCTTCTCCCAGTGGGAGAGAGCAGTGCGGAGTGCAATAGAGATTGCGTCATCTGTGGCTCTGTTGGGGCGATATGCGAATTGGAGTGGGTACAGTGTGTCTGGGATGATGGCGGTTGATGTGTGCCATGGCCAGCCTTTCAAAGCATTTCATGGTTACAGATGTGAGTGCTATGGGATTATAGTAAGCAGGTTACCTTGGAGTTCTTATGAACAGGGACAATGGTGGTCTGCTTGAAGCATGTTGGGATTACAGACTGAGACAAGGAGATGCTGAAAATGTCTGTGAAGACGCATGCCAGCTGGTCTGTGGATGCTCTGAGAATGCACCCTGGTATAGCTCTGACTGTGCTGATACATACTTTGTTGAGGGAAAATTTACTTGATATGATTGTGATGTGTTGTTGTCTCACCTAGATATCTTAAGAGGAAAGCACTAATTGCAAGTCTGGATGAGTGTGTCTGCTAAATGACTAAAATAGAAACATTTTAAAATGTATTCTGTCTGAATGTTAACCTGTCTGAATGTTAACCTGTTTTAAAGTCTTACTCATATCTGTCACGAAGTGCGATATCATACTTTCGTCTAGGACAGCAGGGGCTCTAATGCCTGGCTCACTGTTGTTTGCCTCGAAGCAAGCATATAAGGCATTCAGCTCATCTGGGAGGTTTACGCCACAGGGCAACTCACGGTTGGGTTTCAATTTATAATCCATAATAATCTGCAAATCCTGCCACATCCGATGAGTGTCCAAGCCTGTGTAGTAGGATTCTATCTTAGTTTATTCTTAGCTCTTAGCCCGGTGTGGATACTGCCTGTAATCCATGGCTTTAGGTTATGGTACGTGCATACGGTCAATGTCGGGACGACGTCGTCGATGCAATATTGATGAAACCCATGACTGATGTGGTAATCCCTGAACATATTCCATTCTGTGCTAGCGTCCGCTTCGTTGGACCACTTCCGTATCGAGCACATCCTGGTTGAGTTCTTTCTTGTAAACAGAAAGCAGGAGGATGGAGCCATGGTCTGATTCGCCGAAGAGTGAGGGAGGGCCTTGTATGCATTTCTGCGGGTAGAGTGCAAGTGGTCCAGAGTGTTAACACCGCTTGTGGCGCAGGAGATGTGTTGGTAAAAAGCATTTCAGTCTCCCTACGTTAAAGTCTCCGCCAACTGGAAACGCTTCCTCTGGGTGAGCGTTTTCTTGTTTGTTTATGGCCCTGTACACCTTGTTGAGTGCCTGCTTAGTGCCATTCTCATTTTGTGGTGGAACGTAGACAGCATTGATGATTACAGATGAAAACACTCTTGGTAAATAAAAAAGTCTGCAATTTATTATAAGGTGTTCTAGTTCAGGTGAGCAAAAACTTGAGACTTCCTTCACAATTGAAACAGCTCACCAGTTGTTGTTTACAAAGAGGCACACCCCTCCTTTGGTTTTACCAAGGTCCGCTGTCTGGTTGCAACGAAGCATGACGAAACCCTTGAGTATTATGTCCATATCGCCCGTCAGCCAAGTTTCTGAATAGCATGGAATATTATAGTTTTTCACGTTTCGTTGGTAGAAAATTCTCGAACAGAGCTCATCCATCTTGTTCTCAAGTGACTGGACATTTGCCAATAGAACGGAGGGGAGTGCAGGATGATTTTCCCTGACAACGAGTCCAGCCCTCCTCCTGCGTCTTTGCTTGCGGTGCTTGGGTAGCCCGAACAATGGATTAGGGTCACGTGTAAACAAGGGTACAGCTGAGTCGCAGTTAAAGTAGGAGCAGAAATCGAGGTTGAAGTTGAGGTTAGTAGCTGTCGATTCATAGTTCAAAAGTTCTTGGCAGTCATAGGTGATAATGGTGTGAGCTTTCTGTACAAAATAAGTAAGGACAAACACAAAAAAAGTCACAAAATAGCAAAGTCGGGTTTGAGCACGTAAGATGTCGACCATCTCTGTCGGCGCCATCTTATTCTGAGAACCAAACATTTATTGGAAGCGTATGTGGACAACATCTAAAATGCTATCTGAACAATAAGTTGTTAAAAGAATAGTATTGTTGTTCTAAAAGTAATGATCAATAATTAAAGTGCATGACAGTAAAGACTTTGAATAACCTTTTCCTGGTAAGGCCTCCTCCCAGCAGCCCCAGTCCCTTACAGTAAACCAACATAATATAACCCCACAGAGGTGGAATTCCCCAGCAGCAGTGGTGACCAAAATCTTGTCTGTCTGTCTGTCTACAGACAGTCTTGTGGCTGAGAGTCAGGCTATGTGTCTCAGTCATGATGGTACATCTGAGGGATGTGTTGGTCATGAGGGATTTGGTGTACAGAACTAGGCAATATTTCCCTAAACAAACAAACCGACCTTACTGTTGCAGAATCACTGTGATGCTGCTTAGACAAAAATCGGTCTCTTTACAGTTGGAATCTTGCTGAAGCAAAACTCTCTGGCAATTGGCAAAGACAAGTGAGGCAACTGAATGATGATGATATTCTCTCCTCTCCACAGCACTGGTCCATTAAGGCTACATACACAAAGCATCTTACCACTAGTGTCTGCCTGGCACCTGGCCATCCTGGGAGGCAGAAATACCCGATGGATGTCTTCTACAATTACGCCTTACTTGAATGTGGAGACATGACAGTAGTGTCTTCCCGAATGTTTTTTCATCACAAAAATATGATGGTTTTTATTGTATGATCAAATACGTTTGATAGAGTACACAGAACTTCTACAAACAATGTGTAAAAACAAGAATACATAACAGGCAAATTTTACTACAATTTTAACACTCTTTCCCTCTACATACTTTTTTTTGTCCAAGTGAACATTGTCGGAGCAAACTTTACAACTTGTTTTACCAGGGAGCTTGTTAAATATTATTGGAATACCCCAACATAGTATCACACCCATTAACCCAATACCCAACCATTGGACTGTATTCTCTCTACAAGAAAACACTGAGTACATAGTAGAGTGGTTCCTAAAACCTATTATGACATACCGTATGCCATACATGCATTTGTATAGCATTAACATGTTTGGGTAACAAATCAGTCAAGCTGTCTCTAACCTGAAATCAGGTGACATTGAGATCATGAAGGCAGCAGGTATAGGGCCTGTGTTGTCGACACTTACAGCTGACTCATCACAATCTCTCCCAGGGAATCAGTGTTATAAGTGAGGCATGACCTTAGCAAATTGCGCTTGTTTTTCCTGCACCCACACATTTCTTATTATGTTAGTGGTGAAATAAATGAGTTTGTTTTAATGATAGTGTTGACTTAGAATTGGAGCGCTTCAGCTCCACATGAGCTGGATTAACAGTTGGACTTCAGCCTGATTTGATTTAATCCTTCATCCCTCAGTCTTAACAAACTCAAACTGTCATAGTGTACTGGAAGACCATGAAACTGTCTCTAAACGGTCTGAGAAGGGAAAAAATATATGGTAGCAGCGTGTAGGTGTTATTACTAGTATACATTTACATTTACATTTAAGTCATTTAGCAGACGCTCTTATCCAGAGCGACTTACAAATTGGTGCATTCACCTTATGACATCCAGTGGAACAGCCACTTTACAATAGTGCATCTAAATCTTTTAAGGGGGGGGGGGGGGGGGGGGGGGGGTGAGAAGGATTACTTTATCCTATCCTAGGTATTCCTTAAAGAGGTGGGGTTTCAGGTGTCTCCGGAAGGTGGTGATTGATACATGTTTGATCTTGTCAAATTTAATAATATATGCCATTTAGCAGACGCTTTCATTTAGCAGACGCTGCCATTAAACCCCTACAACTCATCCAGAACGCCGCAGCCCGTCTGGTGTTCAACCTTCCCAAGTTCTCTCACGTCACCCCGCTCCTCCGCTCTCTCCACTGGCTTCCAGTTGAAGCTCGCATCCGCTACAAGACCATGGTGCTTGCCTACGGAGCTGTGAGGGGAACGGCACCTCAGTACCTTCAGGCTCTGATCAGGCCCTACACCCAAACAAGGGCACTGCGTTCATCCACCTCTGGCCTGCTCGCCTCCCTACCACTGAGGAAGTACAGTTCCCGCTCAGCCCAGTCAAAACTGTTCGCTGCTCTGGCACCCCAATGGTGGAACAAACTCCCTCACGACGCCAGGACAGCGGAGTCAATCACCACCTTCCGGAGACACCTGAAACCCCACCTCTTTAAGGAATACCTAGGATAGGATAAAGTAATCCTTCTGACCCCCCCCCCCCCCCTTAAAAGATTTAGATGCACTATTGTAAAGTGGTTGTTCCACTGGATGTCATAAGGTGAATGCACCAATTTGTAAGTCGCTCTGGATAAGAGCGTCTGCTAAATGACTTAAATGTAAAATGTAAATGTAAAGTGACACAGTCATGTGTGCACACATTTTACGTACGGTGGCCCCGGGAATCAAACTCACAATCCTGCTGTTGGAAGCACGATGCTCTACCAACTGAGCCATACAGGACTAATAATTGCTGCGCTCAGCAAGATGTCTGATTTACTCATGTTCTTTTCGCCCATCAACTCCTTTTGAATGAGTTGTGACAACGTTTCTTTCTAGTATATACCATGCTATATAGCAAAGAATCTTAGCATTACATGTAATGCTATGTTACCATTTCCGCAAGTTTCATGGCCATATGAATGTAATCTTACAGTGCCCACGTGGTTTGAGGAAAGTGTAGAGGTGCCGTGCTAGTGCATAGCCAACTGTAGTAGAACTGTGTCCAAATGAATGGCTATGCAACTGGGCCTCACCCTGAACGAGCTACAATAATATGAATTATATACCCAGACTAAAGTCAACAATAGACCTAATCCATAGCCTGAGAAACAGCCCAAACTAAACATATTACAAGTGTTTTTGTCACTTGAGTATAACCATTGTGGACATGAGAACAAACTTATTCATCACCCAAATCAAATTTTACAAACGTATTCATCAACTTCAATTAGAACAAGAATGTCTCAACAAGATTTTTCGGGAACCACCCTGAGCTCCCTTCCAGACAGGAAATGTATGTCCTATTGCATTCTATTTTCATACTGCATGGTGGTTAGTACTGTAAAAGCGTGGGCGAGATTTCTTTCTCTCTGCTGGTAAGGTGGCAACAATATTCTTAAGAGTTATTGCAGTCCTAAATTCTGGTTAAAAGTGGTGTTCTGCTGAATCTACTGAACAAGATGCATACTGTTTAGGACATAAAGAAGAAGATTGGGTGTATGGTAAACCATCAACACTCTACAAGGAGACAATGCAACTACTGCACCAATAACATGGACAGTTGAAGGTCAAATAAGTGTCTTTCTAATTCAAATGAAAAGTCCACAAATACATCTTAGCAATTGGCTGGTGAGGTGGGCTGTTGGTGGCTTGTCTGTCTGCAGATCAGTGGATCCATGGAAATACGTCCTGGGTTCCAGGAAGTGAAGCATGCTGTAGAGGTAAAATAAGAGACAGGAAGAATGGCAGTCCAGTCACTGTGGAAACTGGGGGTGGAAACCATGAATATTGCATACACCTCAACCAGCACCTATGTGGGATCAGAGAAAACAATGACCTAAGATCGACTACTTCAGACTAGTACAGTGCTTTGGTGACCTTCACAATACCAGACCTCCCACTGGGCAGAGATTTCATGCAGTTTTGATTTACATTTGGTTGGATTTGTCAACTAACGTGAATTCAACGTGAAATCAACTAAATAATTCACCATGTCATTGGATTAAGGTTAAAAGTTGGGTGAAAAAAAGACGAAATTCCCTTAGGTTGATGGCTTTTTTCAAATCCAATCAGTATTCCACGTTGAATTTTTTGTTGTTGAAATGACCTGGAAACATCATTGATTCAACCAGTTTTTGCTGTTGTTTTTTCATGAAAATATTGTTATTTTTCTGTGAAGATTTACGGATTTCCTTGCAGAGGCCGAAGAACAACAAGATTCAACATTCTAGACACTTTCAGGTTCTAAGGTGTGTAGGCTATTAACACAATTTCTATTGTTTTTCTCCAATCCAAAATCATTCATTTTATTGTTTTTCAAAGTACTTTTCAGTAGTTGTATGTCCTGTTCCGAGTATAAAAATACCATTTATATAGACACACGTCTGAAAGTATTTGTTTTGGTGTCGGTTCTGTCCCATATGAAGTCAAATTGGCCCACATAGTTTCCTCAAGACAGGAAGCATGGCTCCTCTGTTTTTACGGGGTTTCCACATGATTCATTGTATTATTCTTATTGTGCTCTCTGTTTATATTTCAACAGTAAAACCGTTGGGTGTTTTACATTGTGACAACTTCTGAGAGGGAACACCAAACATATAAAGCTGGAGTCCCATATACCGCACAATATATTTCTCTGGTTATTTACTTAAATAACTGTATACTGACTGTAGAATAATCCGAACAATGCATATGCCATACAACAGTTATGTGCCAATGTATGTGACAGGGCTTGACCTTGAATCAGTACAGAGTGGGTATGCTGCTCATACTTATTTCATTCAACTTGTTTCTCCCCAGACATACTTTGACATGAAATTGTTTGGGATACACACTATATGTGCAAAAGTATGTGGACGCCCTTTCAAATGAGTGGATTCTGCTATTCTAACATTGGCAGTAGAATGGCCTTACTGAAGAGCTCAGTGACTTTCAACGTGGCACCGTCATAGGATGCCACCTTTCCATCAAGTCAGTTCGTCAAATTTCTGCCCTGCTAGAGCTGCCCCGGTCAACAGTAAGTGCTGTTATTGTGAAGTGGAAATGTCTAGGAGCAACAACGGCTCAGCCGTGAAGTGGTAGGCCACACAAGAACAGAACGGGACCACCGAGTGCTGAAGCACGCAGCGCGTAAAAATGGTTTGTCCTCGGTTGCAACACTCACTATCGAGTTCCAAACTCTTTGGAAGCAACGTCAGCACAAGAACTGTGCGTCGGGAGCTTCATGAAATGGGGTTTCTTGGCCGAGCAGCCGCACACAAGCCTAAGATCACCATCCGCAATGCCAAGTATCGCCTGGAGTGGTGTAAAGCTCGCCGCCATTGGACTCTGGAGCAGTGGAATCGTGTTCTCTGTCAGTTAGACGGACTAATCTGGGTTTGGCGGATGCCAGGAGAACGCTACCTGCCCCAATGCATAGTGCCAACTGTCAAGTTTGGTGGAGGAGAAATAATGGTCTGGGGCTGTTTTTTATGGTTCGGGCTAGGCCCCTTAGTTCCATTGAAGGGAAATCTCAACTCTACAGCATACAATGACATTCTAGACGATTCTGTGCTTCCAACTTTGTGGCAACAATTTGGGAAAGGCCCTTCCTGTTTCAGCATGAGAATGCCCCCTTGCACAAAGCGAGGTCCATAGTTTGTCGAGATTGGTGTGGAAGAACTTGACTGGTCCGCGCAGATCCCTGACCTCAACCCTATCGAACACCTTTGGGAAGAATTGGAACACCGACTGCGAGCCAGGCCTAATCACCCAACATCAGTGCCCGACCTCACTAACGCTCTTGTTTGTGGCTGAATGGAAGCAAGTCCCTGCCTCAATGTTCCAACATCTTGTGGAAAGCCTTCCCAGAAGAGTGGAGGCTGTTATAGTAGCAAAGAGGTGACCAACTCCATATTAATGCCCATGATTTTGGAATGGGATATTCGACGAGCAGGTGTCCACATATTTTAGTCTAGGTTATGGCAAATAGCTCTTCTCAGACAAATTGCCTTTGACTTCATCCATACCCTCCCACTTGCAAAAACAGCTGAGGACGGACTTAGTGTAGAAATCTTAAGAGATGGTCCACGTCCGTTAATTTCTCCATGTCCTGTTCATTTTCAGTAGGGCTCTTGATTTTGTCATATAAACTCAGCAAGAAAAGAAACGTCCCTTTTTCAGGTCCCAGTCTTTCAAAGATAATTTGTAAAAATCAAAATAGTCAACCCTAACCCTAACCCTAGTCACATGTCTGTGGAACTTGTTCAGTTTATGTCTCAATTGTTGAATCTTATGTTCATACAAATATTTACATGTTTAGTTTGCTGAAAATAAACACAGTTGACAGTGAGAGGACGTTTCTTTTTTTGCTGAGTTTAGCTTGCAGTTACATTTTTGACCATTTATAAAATAAAGGATTCATTAACCTTTCTCCTGGTGCAGTCCCACAGACTACTTCGTCACAACTACAGTAACATGAAAGTTATGTCAGGTAATATGATCTCCTGTCTTTCAGTATGCCACACTGACTGCACATGTATGAATTTGTCAAAACTCCACCACCCAGACACTTATATAAACCAATGGGGGTTTATGGAGACATTATGAAGACATTATGCGGTTAACACAGACTGACGTATAGTAACACACACTGTTAATGACTACATTGAAAATGGGTTTGTCTGGGAGAGTTCTTGTCGTAGTGGATATCCAACTCCCCTCCACCACTTGGCCGCCTGTACCGGGTTCAGTAGCACTCTATTTGGATAGTCCATCTGTAGATGCTCTATAGACTATCTACAGACTTAATTTACTTACCCTAACCTTAACCCTTATCCTAACCCTAACCTTAACCCTTATCCTAACCCTAACCGTAACCCTTATCCTAACCCTAACCCTAACCCTAACCCTTATCCTAACCCTAACCCTAACCCTTATCCTAACCCTAACCCTAACCCTTATCCTAACCCTAACCCTAACCCTAACCCTAACCCTTATCCTAACCCTAACCCTAACCCTAACCCTTATCCTAACCCTAACCCTAACCCTTATCCTAACCCTAACCCTAACCCTAACCCTAACCCTTATCCTAACCCTAACCCTAACCCTTATCCTAACCCTAACCCTAACCCTAACCCTAACCCTAACCCTAACCCTAACCCTAACCCTAACCCTAACCCTAACCCTAACCCTAACCCTAACCCTAACCCTAACCCTAACCCTAACCCTAACCGTAACCCTTATCCTAACCCTAACCCTTATCCCAACCCTAACCCTAACCCTTCTCCTAACCCTAACCTTAACCCTTATCCTAACCCTAACCTTAACCCTAACCTTAGCAAGCAGTTGCTTATCAACAGATTTTTGATAGTCCATCTGTAGATGCTCCACATACTATCTGGACTATCCAAATCAAGTCGGACCCTTGGTTCTTTCACTGTATGATAGTTAGGTTAATACCACATTTACAGGCTTTGGGTCAACAGCAGGAAATTCCTCACTGTGAATCAGCCTGATAGAGACCACATCTGGTCTCAGCTTACTATTAACACTCTTGTATAGTTTTTTACAATAACGAAAGTTGATGGCTTAATTAAATATTCCAGTAAAACACTACACAATCTGCATAATGCCTGTACTGTATGTTACATTGAGTTTAAAGAATATTTCCAAACTAAATGACCACAGAACGGGACGGCCCGGGCCTAAGATGCATTTAACGACGTTGCTGCATGTCATTGAACATGGGTTCCACTTTAATGAATGACATCAGCTTCATAAACTAATGCTGTGCATCATGGCTCACTTTCCCTGATTTCGGCTTTGCTTTAAGGCAGCCAAACCGCCAGCTCTGCATTGACAAGACTAGGATTACAGTAAGGTCCTCAACATGCTCTATGGAGATCGTAAAAGTGCTTCTCCTAATTCTACTGCAGACTTTCCACAAAGCAAAGTATATCAAGAATACGGGCTCTGTGATCCAGTGATGTGATATCCACATTGATAATGAATGGTGTGTTTCATGCCTGGTCTGAGACTGGTCCAAACACACTTTCTTTCTTTCATTCTCTCTTTCTTTCTTTCTTTCTCTCTCTCTCTCTCTCTCTCTCTCTCTCTCTCTCTCTCTCTCTCTCTCTCTCTCTCTCTCTCTCTCTCAATTCAATTCAATTCAATTCAAGGGGCTTTATTGGCATGGGAAACATGTGTTAACATTGCCAAAGCAAGTGAGGTAGATATTATACAAAAGTGAAATAAACAATACAAATTAACAGTAAACATTACACATACAGAAGTTTCAAAACAATAAAGACATTACAAATGTTATATTATATATACACAGTGTTGTAACAATGTACAAATGGTTAAAGCACACAAGTTAAAATAAATAAGCATAAATATGGGTTGTATTTACAATGGTGTTTGTTCTTCACTGGTTGCCCTTTTCTTGTGGCAACAGGTCACAAATCTTGCTGCTGTGATGGCACACTGTGGAATTTCTCCCAGTAGATATGGGAGTTTATCAAAATTGGATTTGTTTTCAAATTCTTTGTGGATCTGTGTAATCTGAGGGAAATATGTCTCTCTAATATGGTCATACATTGGGCAGGAGGTTAGGAAGTGCAGCTCAGTTTCCACCTCATTTTGTGGGCAGTGTGCACATAGCCTGTCTTCTCTTGAGAGCCATGTCTGCCTACGGCGGCCTTTCTCAATAGCAAGGCTATGCTCACTGAGTCTGTACATAGTCAAAGCTTTCCTTAAATTTGGGTCAGTCACAGTGGTCAGGTATTCTGCCACTGTGTACTCTCTGTTTAGGGCCAAATAGCATTCTAGTTTGCTCAGTTTTTTTGTTAATTCTTTCCAATGTGTCAAGTAATTATCTTTTTGTTTTCTCATGATTTGGTTGGGTCTAATTGTGCTGTTGTCCTGGGGCTCTGTGGGGTGTGTTTGTGTTTGTGAACAGAGCCCTAGGACCAGCTTGCTTAGGGGACTCTTCTCCAGGTTCATCTCTCTGTAGGTGATGGCTTTGTTATGGAAGGTTTGGGAATCGCTTCCTTTTAGGTGGTTGTAGAATTTAACGGCTCTTTTCTGGATTTTGATAATTAGTGGGTATCGGCCTAATTCTGCTCTGCATGCATTATTTGGTGTTCTACGTTGTACACGGAGGATATTTTTGCAGAATTCTGCATGCAGAGTCTCAATTTGGTGTTTGTCCCATTTTGTGAAATCTTGGTTGGTGAGCGGACCCCAGACCTCACAACCATAAAGGGCAATGGGCTCTATGACTGATTCAAGTATTTTTAGCCAGATCCTAATTGGTATGTTGAAATTTATGTTCCTTTTGATGGCATAGAAGGCCCTTCTTGCCTTGTCTCTCAGATCGACCACAGCTTTGTGGAAGTTACCTGTGGTGCTGATGTTTAGGCCGAGGTATGTATGGTTTTTTGTGTGCTCTAGGGCAACGGTGTCTAGATGAAATTTGTGGTCCTGGTGACTGGACCTTTTTTGGAACACCATTATTTTGGTCTTACTGAGATTTACTGTCAGGGCCCAGGTCTGACAGAATCTGTGCAGAAGATCTAGGTGCTGCTGTAGGCCCTCCTTGGTTGGTGACAGAAGCACCAGATCATCAGCAAACAGTAGACATTTGACTTCGGATTCTAGTAGGGTGAGACCGGGTGCTGCAGACTGTTCTAGTGCCCGCGCCAATTCGTTGATATATATGTTGAAGAGGGTGGGGCTTAAGCTGCATCCCTGTCTCACCCCACGACCCTGTGTGAAGAAATGTGTGTGTTTTTTGCCAATTTTAACCGCACACTTGTTGTTTGTGTACATGGATTTTATAATGTCGTATGTTTTACCCCCAACACCACTTTCCATCAATTTGTATAGCAGACACTCATGCCAAATTGAGTCGAAGGCTTTTTTGAAATCAACAAAGCATGAGAAGACTTTGCCTCTGTTTTGGTTTGTTTGGTTGTCAATTAGGGTGTGTAGGGTGAATACATGGTCTGTTGTACGGTAATTTGGTAAAAAGCCAATTTGACATTTGCTCAGTACATTGTTTTCATTGAGGAAATGTACGAGTCTGCTGTTAATGATAATGCAGAGGATTTTCCCAAGGTTACTGTTGACGCATATTCCACGGTAGTTATTGGGGTCAAATTTGTCTCCACTTTTGTGGATTGGGGTGATCAGTCCTTGGTTCCAAATATTGGGGAAGATGCCAGAGCTAAGGACGATGTTAAAGAGTTTTAGTATAGCCAATTGGAATTTGTTGTCTGTATATTTGATCATTTCATTAAGGATACCATCAACACCACAGGCCTTTTTGGGTTGGAGGGTTTTTATTTTGTCCTGTAACTCATTCAAGGTAATTGGAGAATCCAGTGGGTTCTGGTAGTCTTTAATAGTTGATTCTAGGATTTGTATTTGATCATGTATATGTTTTTGCTCTTTATTCTTTGTTATAGAGCCAAAAAGATTGGAGAAGTGGTTTACCCATACATCTCCATTTTGGATAGATAATTCTTCGTGTTGTTGTTTGTTTAGTGTTTTCCAATTTTCCCAGAATTGGTTAGAGTCTATGGAGTCTTCAATTACATCGAGCTGATTTCTGACGTGCTGTTCCTTCTTTTTCCGTAGTGTATTTCTGTATTGTTTTAGTGATTCACCATAGTGAAGGCGTAGACTCAGGTTTTCCGGGTCTCTATGTTTTTGGTTGGACAGGTTTCTCAATTTATTTCTTAGATTTTTGCATTCTTTATCAAACCATTTGTCATTGTTGTTAATTTTCTTCGGTTTTCTATTTGAGATTTTTAGATTTGATAGGGAAGCTGAGAGGTCAAATATACTGTTAAGATTTTCTACTGCCAAGTTTACACCTTCACTATTGCAGTGGAACATTTTACCCAGGAAGTTGTCTAAAAGGGATTGAATTTGCTGTTGCCTAATTGTTTTTTGGTAGGTTTCCAAACTGCATTCCTTCCATCTATAGCATTTCTTAATGTTACTCAGTTCCTTTGGCTTTGATGCCTCATGATTGAGTATTGCTCTGTTCAAGTAGACTGTGATTTTGCTGTGGTCTGATAGGGGTGTCAGTGGGCTGACTGTGAACGCTCTGAGAGACTCTGGGTTGAGGTCAGTGATAAAGTAGTCTACAGTGCTACTGCCAAGAGATGAGCTATAGGTGAACCTACCATAGGAGTCCCCTCGAAGCCTACCATTGACTATGTACATACCCAGCGTGCGACAGAGCTGCAGGAGTTGTGACCCGTTTTTGTTGGTTATGTTGTCATAGTTGTGCCTAGGGGGGCATATGGGGGAGGGAATGCTGTCACCTGCAGGCAGGTGTTTGTCCCCCTGTGTGCTGAGGGTGTCAGGTTCTTGTCCAGTTCTGGCATTTAGGTCGCCACAGACTAATACATGTCCCTGGGCCTGGAAATGATTGATTTCCCCCTCCAGGATGGAGAAGCTGTCTTTATTAAAGTATGGGGATTCTAGTGGGGGGATATAGGTAGCACACAGGAGGACATTTTTCTCTGTTAAGATAATTTCCTTTTGAATTTCTAGCCAAATGTAAAATGTTCCTGTTTTGATTAATTTAATGGAGTGAGTTAGGTCTGCTCTATACCAAATTAGCATTCCCCCTGAGTCCCTTCCCTGATTCACATCTGGTAGTTTGGTGGATGGGACTACCAGCTCTCTGTAACCTAGAGGGCAACCAGTGGGTCCGTCTCCGCTATACCATGTTTCTGTCTGCATTACCGATTTCTTTGGTGAAGTCCGGGTTCCTGCTCTTTAGGCCAAAGGCAGATGTCCTCAGGCCTTGGATATTCCAGGATGATATAGTGAAGGCTTTTTGTTCCATAAAGTGTCCAATGTTGTTGGCCGTGTGGTTTGGCCTCAGGCCAGTAAGTGTGAGCAGAGCCTGCTGATCTCTCTCTCTCTCTCTCTCTCTCTCTCTCTCTCTCTCTCTCTCTCTCTCTCTCTCTCTCTCTCTCTCTCTCTCTCTCTCTCTCTCTCTCTCTCTCTCGTTCTCTCTCTCTCTCTCTCTTTCTCTCTCTCTCTCTCGTTCTCTCTCTCGTTCTCTCTCTCTCTCGTTTTCTCTCTTTCTCTCTCTCTCTCTCTCGTTCTCTCTCTCTCTCTCGTTTTCTCTCTCTCTCTCTCTCTCTCTCTCTCTCTCTCTCTCTCTCTCTCGTTCTCTCTCTCTCTCTCGTTTTCTCTCTTTCTCTCTCTCTCTCTCGTTCTCTCTCTCTCTCATTTTCTCTCTTTCTCTCTCTCTCTCTCTCTCTCTCTCTCTCTCTCTCTCTCTCTCTCTCTCTCTCTCTCTCTCCAGTTCTCTCTCTCATTCTCTCTCTCTCACACAGCTTTTTCTATACTGTGTAGTAAATCAGATAATGATTGGCCTCGTGTGTCACATAATGGTGAAGTTCTAAAATGTTCATGTCATTATTTGTGGTGTTGGTTGGAATCACTTCATTTGAATGGCATTGTTTGTTGATACGAACGTTGAAGTATACACTCAAGGTTTTGACAGCCCGGGAATATCAGTCATCTCAGTGAGAATTCCAGACACAACCTGAAGAAGATGGAACTGTTGTGACTTGACATCAAACCAGGTGAAAACGTAGCAAATGCAACATGTTTCAACTTGATGCGTCCACTCTCAAGTTTTCCAGACATCTGTCTGGGAGTTTCACTGTACATGTCTGATGTTGTGTCTTATCTTCCTTTTTACAACATTTAGTTATACACGAATACACCCTAAATCATTCCACTGAACACCAAAGCCACTGGAGGCTATTTTATTATGATCATACCGTAGGAAATCAAGCTAAAATGGATTACATTCAAAGTACTAAAGCAGACTCAACATGTAGCAATGCATACTCCAGTGAGTATGTCAGACACCTGTCAAACATTAACACAGGAATCCTGACAAGTTAATTGCAGGGTTAGGAGAGATAGTTTGACAAAGAAACCAGTCAGGGGTGCTACCTTCGTTTCATACCTACTACTTTAGTGGGTCATATTTCAATGCTCTCTAACTTTTATGAGAAGTAATCATATTCTAGAATTCAGAGAATGCATACTGTGGGTGTCTGGAAGTTCTCTTCCTCAATGTGCACAAGGATTACTCCATATCCTTGCACTCTCCATACAATGTATATTTTCTAGATATACTGAACAAAAATATAAAAGCAACATGTAAAGTGTTGGTCCCATGTTTCATGAGCTGAAATAAAATATCACTAATTTGTTTACATCCCGGTTAGTGAGCATTTCTCCTTTGCCAAGATAATCCATCCACCTGACAGGTCTGGCATATCAAGAAGCTGATTAAACATCATGATCATTACACAGGTGCACCTTGTGCTGGGGACAATAAAAGGCCACTCTAAAATGTGCAGTTTTGTCACACAACACAATGCCAAAAGATGTCTCAAGGTTTGAGGGAGCGTGCAATTGACATGCTGACTGCAGGAATATCCACCAGACCTCCACATCCGGCTTCTTCACCTGCGGGATTGTCTGAGGGTGTGCTGAGGAGTATTTGTATTTGTCTGTAATAAAGCCCTTTTGTGGGGAAAAACAAATTCTGATTAGCTAAGCCTGGCTCCCCAGTGGGTGGGCCTGGCTCTCAAGTGGGGGGCCTATGCCCTCCCAGGCCCACCCACGGCTGCGCCCCTGCCCAGTCATGTGAAATGTATAGATTAGGGCCTCATGAATTTATTTCAGTTGACTGATTTCCTTCTATGAACTGTAACTCAGTAAAATCTTTGAAATTGTTGCGTGTTGTGTTTATATTTTTGTTCAGTATATATTATTTTCTTTACAACCTTTCATTTATCAGATTAAAATGGGTATACCAGTAGTTATAGTTTAGCGTCACAGATAATGACACTGAGTCGCAGAGTCACCCAGTAAAAAGATCACTGAGGGTCAAAATGAGTCCAAACTTATCTTCCCAAGAAACATGCTGAGTGTGGTGTAGAATTGTGATGTTAATGCTGGCTAACGATGTCTTGCATTGAGGCCAACGGAGATGGGAGAATATGTCCTCTTAACAAAAAAAGCTCTACTGTCTGCACTGTTAAATGTACATGAATGTATTGATTCACTTAACACATCCACCTCCACGTTGACAATCTTCTTTGACCGTGGCTCAATGATGAAGTGATGATCGTATGTATTACCTTACAGACCCACATGAATGTTTTTGTACTTCAACCCTGGTTCAGATGCTGAAACCTCCTTAACTAGTAATAAAGCCGGTATCTCTACAGTTAGTGTTTTCTAACGTCATGTGACTGTAAGCACTGTCATGTATTTGATCTCAATTTCACAGGGCTCGTGTCCTCAGTTTATTTCTGTAACAATACAGGATATGTGGGTTTTTTTTCTTCCTCTGTCTTGTCGATTGGTGAATGTTTGCATTGAGTGGCCACACTAACCACAGGAAGAGTGGGAGAGGATAGGTGGGCCAGAAGTGGTAAACCTCATGACATCACAAGACACAAGCCCTGCTTCTATTGGCTGGAGCTGGAGGCAGCCGGGTTTATAAGCCAACCAGCAGCCTCCGTTCAGCAGCATCCATCCACATCCAAACTGAACTGTGCTGTTCCTCCACTGGCATCCAAGAGAATACTGAGCAGCTCTCCACTCATCCTGACTGACTACTGTAGTGCTATCCTGTGGATTCTCTGAGGAACACATACAGGTAAAAAAAAAATGGCTTATCACTCGTATTGGTGCTCAGGTGCATAGATTTGATTGATTATTTTGGGAAACTGAAGGAGATTTCACATAGACAATGTCACTATAGCAGAGTAAATTCTGACATTGACATGTTATGCATGTGCTTTGTGCACATTAAGAAATGAAATGTTAGCCCTTCTACATGTATAATCCTCTCCCGTAAAAAGCTCAAAGAAAATCGCGGGGAATGTTTTTACATTTTGTGCAAAGATTGAAAAAGCTAGTTAATTTCAGCACTTAGATCGTAAAATAGCACCCTTTCAAAGCCTACATGCTTTGTACATTTGGGGCTTTTTATGTAAATGAGAATAAATGCATTATGGTTAGTAGCAAATTCATAATTTACCAGAAAAGAGAGCTTGGTGATCTGTTGTAACAATTAGTTACAACAGCAGGAGGAGGAAGCTCTGGGCTCAGCTCTCAAATCCACAGCTAATTTATTGTCAACTAATTGACTCCAATGTTCCAAGACTAAACCACAGCATTTAAGTGCTGCTGTGAGAACAAATAATACTAGCAGCAAAACTGAAAGGCTGGATTAGTTACTTCTGAAGTCAGATCTCATCTACACACAACATCCTCTGGACATCCCTAGTAGTATCTCTCGCCTCCGTCACACTTCCATCTGTCGCCACCACAAATTTAAGGGCTCTTCATTCTGGAACCCAAGGATCAAATGACAAAGTAGAGTTGACTTCCAAAATAAAGCTGAGGGGCGTTCATCATGTTCCCCGCCTCCCTGGACCCACTGTGGTCTTCCAGACTTCCACTTTTAACTTGGGGAATTATACACTATGCAGAGATCATTATAGGTATAGCTAAAACACTGCCTGCTCAGAGTTATACTTGATGTAATGTTGTTCTAGCTGAGAGTAGCTCAGCTGGTAAACAAGGGAGACGTTCATGCATGGGGGTAGGATAGCTAGGCTAGGCTGGATGTCATTAGCTGGGAGCGAAGCCCATGTTGTCGGCCAACGGTTAGGGACTGACTTTAAAATGAGTGCACTTCCTCCAGAGTTCCTCCACTCAGCCATGGTGGAGACTCATCATGGCCCATGGTTAATTCTCCCTGTATACTAATCAAGTCTTTAATGGTTTAACCATTACAAAGCAGGACTACACAGGCAATTTGCAGTTAAACTCAGTCTAATTGCCTCCCATCCAGGCATTTCTGCTGTAATTGAAAAGAATGGATCACATTTTCAGTTTAAAGGGTTTTAAATGTAGCTGACATACTGTACAGCTTTCAACACCGTTTGTATCTTCAGTTCACATCATTTTGCTGGATTCTCTCTCGTTTCAGATACACATTGTGACAATGAAGGCTGCAATTGTTTTCGTCCTGCTCTTTGCAACGGCCCTCTGTCGCCCGGTGAAACGCTCATCCAGCAGCAGTTCAGAGAGCTCAGAGGAAGTGGTGAGTGTTCCTCTCATATGAGAACATATACATTGACAGACATGCGAACGGACAGACAGACGTGTGCTTGGTATCAACTTAAATTCATGTTCATGGGCCTCCCGAGTGGCGCAGCGGTCTAAGGCGTGTCTCTACAGACCCGGGTTCAATCCCAGGCTGTGTCACAACTGACCGGGAGTCCCATAGGGACCGTGCACAACCAGCGTCGTCCGGGTTAAGGGAGGGTTTGGCCGGGTGGGTGCTTCACTTGGCTCATCACACTCTAGCGACTCCTTGTGGCAGGCCGGACACCGGCAGGCTGACTTCGGTGGTCAGTTGGTGCAGCTGGCTTCTGGGTTAAGCGGACGTGTGTTAAGAAGCGCGGTTTGGCGGGTTATGTTTCGGAGGACGCATGGCTCGACCTTCGCCTCTCCCAAGCCCGTTGGGGAGTTGCAGCGATGAGACAGGATCGCAATTGGATGTCACGAAATTGGGGAGAAAAAGGGGTTAAAAAAAGTAAATAAATAAATGAATGTTCATGTTGGCAGGTAAAACCAGCTCCGGTGCTTCGGAAAGCCCTAGTAGAACTCACCCAGGTTGCATCTGTACAGGTAAGAGCATGTTCACCTTCTTTCAGGGTACATTACTTTATAATCTGTATGTGCATTGAAATGTATACATTTGTCCAATAGGGAAAATAAATATGACAGTTGTTATTGGACTCTTTATAATGCTGCGGTTTTCTTTTAGAATGTAGGTGCTGGTACAGCATCAGACGAGAGCTCCGACGAAGATGAAACAGAAGTAAAACATCTTTCTGTTGTACCATAATTAAGCATAATTAAGGCCCGAGGAGGTGTGGTATATGGCCCATATACCATGGTTAAGGGCTGTTCCCAAGCACGACGCAAAGCGGAGTTATTGCTATTATAAACGGGTTACCAATATAATTAGAGCAGTAAAAATAAATGTTTTGTCATACCCATGGTATACGGTCTGATATACCACAGCTGTCAGCCAATCAGCATTCAGGGTTCGAACCACCCAGTTTATAATGTAGCATAAGACGCTAAATCCCTCTTACACCTGATATAGTTGTCTCTATCTGTACTTTTGATGGATGTTGTTGATGACATGCTGATGGGTTCTGTTTTTCTATTATCCAGGGAGCTGATCCTACATCAGACCCAACAGTGGACAGCACATCATCGACAGACAGTGCAGACAGTGACGAAAGCAAGGACAGCACAGGCAGCACAGACAGTGATGTAATACACCAAGTATAAAACTATTCATATGTAGGATATATTGAGTCACATTGTCACGTGTAGTTATGGCTCCAGTAAGTCTACAGGACCACACAGACAGTAGTTTATAGTTCAATGAAGACGTCTAGGTAACCTCGACAGACACGAGCGTTCACAAAGCTCTTATTTTAACTTCACATCTTATAAAGGTGTTGTTGTGATGTGTTTTCAGGACACAGAGGAGTCAGAGTCCGGAGAGGCAGACACCACCGCTGCCCCTCCCACCTCTGAGTCCACTGTTGAGCCCACCCTGGCTCCCACCGAGGCCCCCATCTACGACGACGGACGCGGAGACAGCATGGGCTACCCCGGTGACTACAAGAAGTCCATCTATGTAGACACCAACAACATCGAGAAGGGACCCTCCCCATACAAATACTATGGAAAGATGGACGAGGGCATGTATGCTGGCAAGAAGGTGTCCGTCTACGACACCGGGCTCGGAAACGAGATTGAGAAGACGCTGACCGTGTTCAAGGTACATTTGTCTCTCCTCTGTTAGAATTCTCCATCTAAAACTCACAGGCATTATTTCCTTCCATTTAGTTGTAACAATTGTCTCTAAACATCCTTCCATCACCTCTCTCCAGGCCCTGCAGGTGCATGATTTGATGGAAGAGGACACCAGCACCCCCGAGGTGGAGAGCCAGGGTTTAGATGTCTCCAGCGGGACAGCCGAGGACCCCAGCCTGCGCCAAGTGCACGTCGATGAAGCCAGCCAGGACACCGGTCCCTCTGAGAGCCCCGAGAGCCAGGGAGCTGAGAGCCTGGAGGAGGAAGAGGCAAAGAGTGCCAGCGCTAGCGCCAGTGATGCGACAAGTGAGAGCACCAGTAGCGCTAGCAGCGACGGCACCAGCGAGAGCACCAGCGCCAGTGATGAGACTGACAGCAGCAACAGCAGTGAGGAGGCTACAGCCACGCCCGGGGCAGCAGACAGCGACGAGAGCCAGGAGAGTGACAGCAACTCAGCTGAGGAGGCGGCCACAGAGGCTACCATAGATACCGACGCTCCCGTTGTCATAGTTGCCTAGTAAAGGCCTGTCTCTCTCATCCTGCTGCTGTCGACAGTGAAGAATGCTACCAGGACCAGGACGGTGCTCTATGACCCTACATTAGGAGGTCAGAACAGAGAGAATAACAAACAGACGGCCCTTAAGGTCTAATACAGTACATCAATAATACCTGATAAGAGCAATACTTGCCAACACATCAGGACATACAGAACAGTCCATTTTTTTCAATTGCACAATTATTTACACTACATGTTGTTTGTCCCATTTTTACTGTATGTATAATGTTGTATCGTTTCTAAATAATTTCCTTTTTTCATAAAACGCATGGTGGGTCTGTTATTTCACATTTGTATACTTTGTTGTATCTACTGAGCCATTGATCTCTGTGTATAGTACTATGCAGAGGCTCATACATTACGAGCTAAATTACAGACTCAGCATTCGCAGTTGTGTTCACCAGAGAAAGAGACTAGACACACAGTATTCTTTATGATGAGGGCCCTCCTAAACCACACATTCATTCTGAGCTAAAATATGAACAAAAGGCCCTGTCACGGTGAACTCTGTCACGGTCTCATTCGTCACCCTAATGTCTCATCTGATGAGCTGTTTCCTCAGTCAGGAGGAAGACAGAGTTCATAAGAAGCTATGAACTCTTAGCAGTGTGGTGCAGCAGATAACCACAAGAGAGTGCTGTAGGAATGGATAACACCACCGTCAAATCAAATCAAATCAAATTGTATTTGTCACATACACATGGTTAGCAGATGTTAATGAGAGTGTAGCGAAATGCTTGTGCTTCTAGTTCCGACCATGCAGTAATATCTAACAAGTAATCTAACCTAAAAATTTCACAACAACTACCTTATACACACAAGTGTAAAGGAATGAATAAGAGTATGTACATAAAAATATATGAATGAGCGATGGCCGAACGGCATAGGCAAGATGCAGTAGATGGTATAGAGTACAGTATATACATATGAGATGAGTAATGTAGGGTATGTAAACATTATATAAAGTGGCATTGTTTAAAGTGGCTAGTGACACGTTTATTACATACATTTTTCCATTATTAAAGTGGCTAGAGATGAGTCAGTATGTTGGCAGCAGCCACTCAATGTTAGTGATGGCTGTTTAACAGTCTGATGGTCTTGAGATAGAAGCTGTTTTTCAGTCTCTCGGTCCCCGCTTTGATGCACCTGTACTGACCTCGCCTTCTGGATGATAGCGGGGTGAACAGGCAGTGGCTCGGGTGGTTGTTGTCCTTGATGATCTTTTTGGCCTTCCTGTGACATCGGGTGGTGTAGGTGTCCTGGAGGGCAGGTAGTTTGCCCCCGGTGATGCGTTGTGCAGACCTCACTACTCTCTGGAGAGCCTTACGGTTGTGGGCGGAGCAGTTGCCGTACCAGGCAGTGATACTCTCGATTGTTCGTCTGTAAAAGTTTGTGAGTGTTTTTGGTGACAAGCCGAATTTATTCAGCCTCCTGAGGTTGAAGAGGCGCTGCTGCGCCTTCTTCACCATGCTGTCTGTGTCGGTGGACCATTTCAGTTTGTCCGTGATGTGTACGCAGAGAAACTTAAAACTTTCCACCTTGTCCACTACTGTCCCGTCGATGTGGATAGGGGGCTGCTCCCTCTGCTGTTTCCTGAAGTCCACGATCATCTCCTTTGTTTTGTTGACATTGAGTGTGAGGTTATTTTCCTGACACCACACTCCGAGGGCCCTCACCTCCTCCCTGTAGGCCGTCTCGTCGTTGTTGGTAATCAAGCCTACCACTGTAGTGTCGTCTGCATTTACATTTTACAATTAAGTCATTTAGCAGACGCTCTTATCCAGAGCGACTTACAAATTGGTGCATTCACCTTATGATATCCAGTGGAACAACCACTTTATAATAGTGCATCTAACTCTTTTAAGGGGGGGGGGGGGGTTAGAAGGATTACTTTATCCTATCCTAGGTATTCCTTAAAGAGGTGGGGTTTCAGGTGTGCAAACTTGATGATTGAGTTGGAGGCGTGCATGGCCACGCAGTCATGGGTGAACAGGGAGTACAGGAGAGGGCTGAGAACGCACCCTTGTGGGGCCCCAGTGTTGAGGATCAGCGGGGTGGAGATGTTGTTACGTACCCTCACCACCTGGGGGTGGCCCGTCAGGAAGTCCAGGACCCAGTTGCACAGGGCGGGGTCGAGACCCAGGGTCTCGAGCTTAATGACGAGTTTGGAGGGTACTATGGTGTTAAATGCTGAGCTGTAGTCGATGAACAGCATTCTTACATAGCTATTCCTCTTGTCCAGATGGGTTAGGGCAGTGTGCAGTGTGATTGCGATTGTGTCGTCTGTGGACCTATTGGGGCGGTAAGCAAATTGGAGTGGGTCTAGGATGTCAGGTAGGGTGGAGGTGATATGGTCCATGACTAGTCCCTCGAAGCACTTCATGATGATGGAAGTGAGTGCTATGGGGCGATAGTAATTTAGCTCAGTTACCTTCGCTTTCTTGGGAACAGGAACAATGGTGGCCCTCTTGACGCATGTGGGAACAGCAGACTGGGATAAGGATTGATTGAATATGTCCGTAAACACACCAGCCAGCTGGTCTGTGCATGCTCTGAGGACGCGGCTGGGGATGCCGTCTGGGCCGGCAGCCTTGCGAGGGTTAACACGTTTAAATGTTTTACTCACGTTGGCTGCAGTGAAGGAGAGCCCGCAGGTTTTGGTAGTGGGCCATGTCAGTGGTACTGTGTTGTCCTCAAAGCGAGCAAAGAAGTTTAGTTTGTCTGGGAGCAAGACATTGTGGTCAAAGTAATCCCAATGATACACTCAATCGAAGTGTGTAATAATACTCCGTTCCAAGTGTGTAATCATACACTAATAATCTATTTCGAGTTATCATACATAACAAAAACTTGATTGCATTAAAATAAAAAATAAAGAGACAAATATTTTCTCAGTTACAATATTCTTCTCTCTCTTTATTGGGTACACAAGGACAACACACGTGAAGACATACTGGATCTTAACGCAACCATGTAAATAAATAATTAAAAAGGCAAACATGTACAATTGTCTATATCATCCCCACAACATTATGACCCCTTAGTTTACAGACACCCAAACACCCGTAACTAACTACCACTGTATTTTAGACTAGCCTCTACACGAACAAATATTACAGGACTTCTGAAACATAGTGCTATTTCTCCAACGTTATCAATTCCTCAAGAAAAGCAAGCCAAACTGCAAACATTGTCATTGATACTCTATGCAAGTAAGCGACTTAACAAAAAAAAAAATCTGTGCAAGTAACCACAATCTACATTTAGCTGTCATGACAACCCATGTGGAAAAGATATAAAAGAATTTAACAAAACTCCTGTATGTTCTACCTGGAACTTGTAAATAATCCATATGGTAGAAAATATACTTACAAGATTCATAAAAGATTCTTGTAATATCTGGCATATATGGGTGGGTAACATTTAGACACAACAGAAATGCTGCATGTATTGTATAAAAAACATACAAGAGACATGTTAGCTAAGTCTAAGGTCTCACATCCCTGGGACATACACATTTCAAAGTATAGCACTGTCTGGCGTCATTTTACTGGACAAGCACACCTGATTAAATGAGTCAACTAATCATCAAACCCTCTCGTGGCAACGTCACACTTATTGAAGAAAGAAGCAATGTTCGCCACGAGGAGGTGCAGGAGGAGGTGCAGGAGGAGGAAGGGAAAAGCAGAAAAGGGGGGAAGAGAGGAGGGGAAATAAGAGTGACTTTGATAGCCAGTGGCGGTTCTGGGGGGGGCCAGGGGGGGCCAGTGCCCCTGTGACAACAATTTTGGACCCCCTTGTGGCCCCCCTAAACGTGGAGTATGAAATAATTTTTACATAACTAATTTTTGCTATCGTTCTTTTTTTACATCCGTTATTAGACAGTGGCAAAGATGATGATTATGAACATGGTCTTTTGCCTGCTAATGCCTGCAATGCAGTGAAGAAAACGATGACAACAATAACGTCTAATGTAACTGGCCCCAGCTTGGCACCCCCAGTTGAAATGGTCTAGAACCACCACTGTCGATAGCAGCAGTGAATCTATTTAATTATTTAACTAGGCAAGTCAGTTAAGAACAAATTCTTATTTTCAATGATGGCCTCGGAACAGTTCAGTACAACAGATTTTTTACCTTGCCAGCTCAGGGATTTGATCTTGCAACATTTCAGTTACTAGTCCAACACTAACCACTAGGCTATCCCTCAACAATCATTCTCACGATAGGACATTGGTAGTGGTTAGTGACAAATATCAAAGATAAGCAGGGCTGGGCTTGGTTAAAACCAGTGGTGTCAAAGTACTTAAGTAAAATTTTGGGGGGTATCTGTACTTTACTATTTATATTCTGGGTTACTTTGGCTTTTACTTCACTACATTTCTAAAGAAAATAATGTACTTTTTTACTTCATATATTTTCCCTGACATCCAAAAGTACTCGTTACACGTTGCTTAGCAGGACAGGAAAATGGTCCAATTCATGCACTTTTCAAGTGAATGTTCCTGGTCATTCCTACTGCCTCTGATCTGGATGACTCACTAAACACAAATGCTTTGTTTGTAAATTATGTCTGAGTGTTGGAGTGTGCCCTTGGCTATCCGTACATTATTTGTTTTAAACAAGAAAACCGTTCCGTCTGGTTTGCTTAACATAAGTTATTTGAAATGATTTATACTTTTACTACTTAAGTATAGTTTACCAATTATATATATTTTTGATACTAAAGTATATTTAAAACAAGTACTTTTAGACTTTTACTCAAGTATAATTTTACTGGGTGACTTTCACTTCAGTCATTTTCTATTTAGGTCTTTACTTTTACTCAAGTATGACAATTGGGTACTTTTTCCACCACCGCTTAAAACCCTGGATGGGAGACCAAAGGCATATCTGTAGATACATCGACTGTCCAATAGGAAGTGCTGCCTAGCCTTTACCATGTTAACTCATACCTGAAAATGTATATACAAAAAAACAGTATGTTGACTTATAAAAACACTGTGAAACCTATAAGTAAAACATTTATTTTGTAGAAATTACATTGTCAGAACATAACACTTTAACTCATAATTCATATATTTGCCTCAAATATGTCATACCATATCTAAGTAGGACAGCTGGTCTCCAACAAGTAGATTGTGAGCTAGCAATAGCTTCAGCCCACCTATGAGTATCTCACCAATCAATTCTGAAAGTACATGCATTTTTTTATGTGTTCCATCGCAAACTGTCATAAACATAAAGCTCCCAGCTACTAAACAATCAAAGCCACTTTGACATTATCCCATTGCTGGTTTGCCACTATTGCCTTCAAAAGCCAAACGTAACACAATACACATTGCCTTATCTCATGCCCTTCTGCACACTTCTCAAACCTTCTGCACACTGCTGCCACATGCCCTTAAACCTGACACCTGTAACAACGTAACGTATTCGGCACAAAAGCTTGTATGGGATAACTTATACAGTATATCCTAACATCACTTTGTAGGGCAAACACTCAACATCAAAACTCAAGAGAACAGACATCGACTCTTCTGTTCCACCACTCACGCCACCCTGTCTCCGTCGCACCAAACGACGAGCATCACAAACACTGTGAATCTTCCCCTTCAGTTGGTCAACTTTCACATGTACTGCTACCCCAGTAATCACTCAAATCAAATTTACATCAGCTGATATCTCAAAGTCTGTACAGAAACCAAGCCTAAAACCCCAAACAGCAAGCAATGCAAGTGTAGAAGCACGATGGCTAGGAAAAACTCCCTAGAAAGGCCAGAACCTAGGAAGAAACCTAGAGAGGAACCAGGCTATGAGGGGTGGCCAGTCCTCTTCTGGCTGTGCCGGGTGGAGATTATAACAGAACATGGCAAAGATTTTCAAATGTTCATAGATGACCAGCAGGGTCAAATAATAATAATCACAGTGGTTGTCGAGGGTGCAACAGGTCAGCAACTCAGGAGTAAATGTCAGTTGGCTTTTCATAGGCGATCATTCAGAGTATCTCTACTGCTTCTTCTGTCTCTAGAGAGTTGAAAACAGCAGGTCTGGGACAGGTAGCACGTCCGGTGAACAGGTCAGGGTTCCATAGCCGCAGGCAGAACAGTTGAAACTGGAGCAGCAGCACGGCCAGGTGGATTGGGGACAGCAAGGAGTCATCAGGCCAGGTAGTCCTGAGGCATGGTCCTAGGGCTCAGGTCCTCAGAGAGAGAGAGAGAGAGAGAGAGAGAGAGAGAGAGAGAGAGAGAGAGAGAGAGAGAGAGAAAGTCAGAAAGAATTAGAGAGAGCATACTTAAATTCACACAGGACACCGGATAAGACAGGAGAAATACTCCATATATAACAGACTGACCCTAGCCCCCCAACACACAAACTACTGCAGCATAAATACTGGAGGCTGAGACAGGAGGGGTCGGGAGACACTGTGGCCCTATCCGACGATACCCCCGGACAGGGCCAAACAGGCAGGATATAACCCCACTCACTTTGCCAAAGCACAGTCCCCACACCATTAGAGGGAAAGCTTCAACCACCAACTTACCATCCTGAGACAAGGCCGAGTATAGCCCACAAAGATCTCCGCCCCGGCACAACCCAAGGGGGGCGCCAACCCAGACAGGAAGATCACGTCAGTGACTCAACCCACTCAAGTGACGTACCCCACCTAGGGACGGCATGGAAGAGCACCAGTAAGCCAGTGACTCAGCCCCTGTAATAGGGTTAGAAGCAGAGAATCCCAGTGGAGAGAGGGTAACCGGCCAGGCAGAGACAGCAAGGGCGGTTTGTTGCTCCAGTGCCTTTCCGTTCACCTTCACACTACTGGGCCAGACTACACTCAATCATATGACCCACTGAAGAGATGAGTCTTCAGTAAAGACTTAAAGGTTGCGTCTCTCACATGGGTAGGCAGACAATTCCATAAAAATGGAGCTCTATGGGAAAAAGCCCTGCCTCCAGCTGTTTGCTTAGAAATTCTAGGGACAGTTAGGAGGCCTGCGTCTTGTGACCATAGCGTACGTGTAGGTATGTACGGCAGGACCAAATAGGAAAGACAGGTAGGAGCAAGCCCATGCAATGCTTTGTAGGTTAGCAGTAACACCTTGAAATCAGCCCTTCCCTTAACAGGAAGCCAGTGTAGAGAGGCTAGCACTGGAGTAATATGATCAAATTTTTTGGTTCTAGCCAAGATTCTAGCAGCCGTGTTTAGCACTAACTGAAGTTTATTTAGTGCTTTATCCGGGTAGCCGGAAAGTAGAGCATTGCAGAAGTCTAACCTAGAAGTGACAAAAGCATGGATAAATTTTTCTGCGTCATTTTTGGACAGAAAGTTTCTGATTTCTGCAATTTTACGTAGATGGAAAAAAGCTGTCCTTGAGACAGTCTTGATATGTTCGTCAAAAGAGACAGGCTTCCAGGGTTCCAGGGAGGGCAATTTTGCGGCTTCACCATGTTTCATCGAAATGTACAGCTGTGTGTCATCCGCATAGCAGTGAAAGTCAACATTATGTTTCCGAATGACATCACCAAGTGGTAAAATATATAGTGAAAACAATAGTGGTCCTAAAACGGAACCTTGAGGAACACCGACATTTACAGTTGATTTGTCAGAGGACAAACCATACACAGAGACAAACTGATATCTTTCCGACAGATAAGATCTTAACAAGGCCAGAACTTGTCCGTGTAGACCAATTTGGGTTTCCAATCTCTCCAAAAGAATGTGGTGATCGATGGTATCAAAAGCAGCACTAAGGTTTAGGAGCACGAGAACAGATGCAGACCATCCACAGAGACAAACTGATATCTTTCCGACAGATAAGATCTTAACAAGGCCAGAACTTGTCCGTGTAGACCAATTTTAACGTCTGATGCCATTAAAAGGTAATTTACCACCTTCACAAGTGCAGTCTCAGTGCTATGATGGGGTCTAAAACAATCACTCCTTTCAATGGTGCCCTTTTCTTGAGAGTTGAACAGTTCACATCTCTTGTCCAAATTCGTTTGAAGTGGAGTGCCTGCCTGCTCCCTCTGACCAGCAGAAACACAAACAATTATCACAAGACCACTTCTGGTTACCTTCTGTTAAGGCTGGGCGCTGCTGGTGAAGAAGTCAGGTGCAGGAGAGCAGAGAGTTGTGAAATAAGCATACACTTTATTTGCCAGGCAAAGTGTACAGCGCGAGAAATCACAACCTGAAATACGGTTTTAAACAAACAAACCATCTACGTGTACAACATACACGGAAACAAACCAGCTATACGCGAAACACCACGTAACACAAAACAATTTCACACAAAGACATGGAGGGGAACAGAGGAATAAATACATGCAGTGTGATTAGGGAATGCAAACCAGGTGTGAAGGAAACAAGACAAAACTAATGGAATGATGAAAATGAAGCGGCGATGGCTAGAAGACCGGTGACGTCGACCGCCGAACACCGCCCGAACAAGGAGAGGAGCCGAAGTCGTGACACCTTCACCGATTCCACAGCACCCAACTCTGTTTTCACCCACCCTGAAACCACAAATGGATCAGCCAAAAGGCAAGGATCCACTTTTTCAAAAAATGTCACTCCTACCGTCACACTCTCATCTTTATCCTGACCCTCAGTACAAGCCTCAGGCTCCAAGAACTTCACCATACGTACCACCTCCGATAATTCGCCCTCACTTCTCCTCCTGTCTTTGATCCGGCATACAGCTCACTCTGCTAACACTTTCTACAATTCTTCTTTAACAAACCAGCTCCCTTTTATCCGCCATTCTTAACCGATTCAATCTCACCCTCTACAACCTCATCTGCCTCTCTTTTTCCCTCCATTCCTCCTATGTATTCGAAGTATACGTCTCCTTATGATAATATTGTACTTCCCCTAACATGCATCTTGTTCTTGCCCTCTCTTTAAATTATTTTTTTACCCCCTTTTCTCCCCAATTTTCGTGGTATCCAATTGCTAGTAATTACTATCTTGTCTCATCGCTACAACTCCCGTACGGGCTCGGGAGAGACAAAGGTCGAAAGCCATGCGTCCTCCGAAACACAACCCAACCAAGCCACACTGCTTCTTAACACAGCGCGCCTCCAACCCGGAAGCCAGCTGCACCAATGTGTCGGAGTAAGCACCGTGTACCCGGCTCCTTTGGTTAGCGCGCACTGCGCCCGGCCCGCCACAGGAGTCGCTGGTGCGCGATGAGACAAGGATATCCCTACCGGCCAAGCCCTCCCTAACCCGGACGACACTAGGCCAATTGTGCATCACCCCACGGACCTCCCGGTCTCGGCCGGCTGCGACAGAGCCTGGGCGCGAACCCAGAGTCTCTGGTGGCACAGCTAGCGCTGCGATGCAGTGCCCTAGACCACTGCGCCACCCGGGAGGCCCTTGTTCTTGCCCTCTCAAGGGACGTCATTCCCCTCGCTACCTGGGGAACCCTGATAGCAAAGTTCAATCGTCTCCTGGTTTAATATTGATTAACTTCGGAGACCTGTAAAAAGAACCGTGCGTCTATGATCTCGTGAGAGTAGCCTGGCTCAAAATGTTCCTCTACCCAGAGTAGCTTAGGCCCGTTCTTTTCCGGGTCTCCCAATATCCCAACTCAACACATTCATCTCTTGCTAGTTGCGCATTTATTTAAAGTGGAATTATACAACCCCCGAAATATTTTTTTAAAGTTATTTTGTATAATTTTTTTTACTAAAGAATGATCTTCTGATGTGATTTAAGAATTGGTATGGACTCAGAACATTCATTCGTTGTTTCTCTATAAATAATTGTAATAGTGAGAGTACATGTTTTTTTAAGAAATCCCAAACCAGGAAAAAACTAACATAGAAAACAGAATTCAGGAAAATACCAAATAGCATTTTAGGGGGCCCCCTTAGAGTTGTTTATTAACCATCATTTTACCAGGTATATTGACAGAAAACATGTTGTACACCAAGGACCTAGGGAAGACTTGCAGGATGAAGGAAAATAGAAGAATGTGCCTATTTGAAAGTTAAAAGAATGCTCTCATGCTGGAATAGGTTGGAGACCCCTGATGTGGAAAATCCACCACAATTGTGTATGTCATAGTAGTCATATAAGTCAAGACATATTCAAATACACTACTGACATAAGGCAAAACATACAAAATCTTACCAGATACTCATTAGATTTTTGTATTAAAAAAATATTCTTATGCCATACAAGATTATTATTTGTTTTTCATTACTCTTTTCCATTTGGGAATTTACCTATAATACTATTCTGAAGCTGACAACAAACGCTATAAATCCATTCAAAACTGTAAATACATTCAAGTAAATCTTCCATACAACAAATAATGATAAACTCTTTGGAATAATTTAGCTTGAATTCTGACAAATTTTTATAAACATTTAAAGACTGTCTCCTCTGCTCTCTGTGACTGGAGGGGGAGTTGCTGGAGCGGGAGTTGGTGGAGCGGGAGTTATAATGTCCTCAGTGACACATGCAGTAACGCCCCCTGGTGAAGGTGTCGTTTCATTGATGACTGGCCCATTCGTGGACATTTCTATCACGGGTGGGATAGTTGACATGGCAGCAGTGGGTGGGTTCACTGTGGTTGGAGCAGTTGGTCCAGGTGTCGTCCTCTCGGGGAAGATCTCCTCTGAACTTGATGAATCAGATTCTGAGGACGTGTTGGATTCCGAGGACTGGTTGGATTCTGCAGATTCTGAGGAAGACTCCGTTGATACTGAAGAATCAAAGACCTTTGGTGATTGCGGGCCTCTTTCCTTGCTGTGTCTGAGGACATCCTCGTACCATTTCAACCATTCCAATGGATTTGATGCTTTATGGCCATTATGGTGTCCAGGCCTGCCAAACTGTGGAGTGAACAAAACACAAGACAACAGCACCTGAAAAATACTGTAACGATAGCCACTACCAGGGGAGCAACTTTGATTTTAGAAGTGGGGGGGACATCATTATTATTATTATTTTTTAATCCAGTCGGATAAACACTCCAAACAGCCTACCCGACAGGGGGGGACAATTAGCAATTTCCCAGTGAAAGTTGAGCCCCTGGCCACTACTACTACTAATTATGGAAAAGGAAGGAAAATATTAAAATGTTCACCCACTTACCGGTTTTGTGAATGCTGTTGTGATAAACACAACAAGAAGTGCAGTCCTCAGTAGCTCCATCTTTTACAATTATTTTCTGATTTAAAAAAGAAAATACAAAATCAAAGATAGTTCACTCTGAGTAGAGGTCCTGTATGAGCCTACTGTGGAGGAGGACATAAAATGGACAGACATCCGAAGCTGGTGCTAATATAGCCAGTGTCAATGAGTAAACCAAGGGTTGGGCAGCCATCTAATCCTTGGAATGTTGCAGGAGGATGACTTGGCCGGATATTTCCCACTACAGTAGAATAGGCTTTCTGACTGTGTGTAACACCCATCTGCCATTTCATCACTGAAAATGTTCCTCTCTGAACTCCAAAACAGAAATAATTCCAGTGTAAACAAAACAGTAAATCATCTAGACAGCCCCGCCTTTGTTGAAGAGATCCATTATGTTGAAACAACTGAAAATGAAAAAAGCTGCTACCATATCTGTCACTAGAAGGATTGATATATTTGCTAAAAGCAACACTGTGGTTTTATTTTACATAGTTTCAACTATTTGATTAATCAGGTTCCAGCCTCACTAGCTCAAACTAGTGACGATATTAATTTAAACCACAAGCTTAGCCAACAATATATCATGGAAATTCCCTGAAACCAACTCATTTATGATTCAAAAAGTGTAGATATGCCTTGCGGCAGGTAGCCTAGCGGGTAGAGCATTGGGTTGGTAACTGAAAGGTTGGTGGTTCAATTACCCGAGCCGATAAGGAAAAAAATCTGTTGATGTGCCCTTGAGCAAGGCACTCAAATCCTAATTTTCTCCAGGGGCATCATACTACTATGGCGGACCCTGTAAAACAACAGATTTCCCTGGATCCTGGAATGTGTGACAATATGTTACTAATTAACTTCAGTTCAGGCTCATACAGGACCTCTACTCAGAGTAAACTCTCTTTTGATTTTGTATTATTATTTTTTTTTAATCAGAAAAGAATTGTAAAAGATGGAGCTACTGAGGCCTGCACTTCTTGTGTTTATCACAACAGCATTCACAAAACCGGTAAGTGGGTGAACATTTTGATATTTTCCTTCCTTTTCCATCATGATGCTGATATACACTGAGTGTATAAAACCTTAGGACCACCTTCCTAATATTGAGTTGGACCCCCTTTTGCCCTCAGAACAGCCTCAATTCGTTGGGTCATGGACCTCCACAAGGTATCGAAAGCGTACCACATAGAAGCTGACCCATGTTGACGCCGATGCTTCCCACAGTTGTGTCAAGTTGGCTGTATGTCCTTCGAGTGGTGGGCCATTCTTGATACACACAGGAAACTGTTGAGTGTTCTTGACACACTCAAACTAGTGTGTCTGGCACCTCCTAACATATCCCGTTCAAAGGCACATTCACCCTCTCAATGGCAAACATACACAATCCATGTCTCAAGGCTTAAAAATCCTTCTTTAACCCGTCTCCTCCCCTTCATCTAGACTGATTGAAGTGGATTTAACAGGTGACATCAATAAGGGATTCACCTGGTCAGTCTATGTCATGTAAAGAACAGGTGTTCTTAATGTTTTGTACACTCAGTATATTTTGATACCTTGCCTTAGAGAGCTTACAACATAACAAAAACAGTTGAGTATCAAGTAACAGCTAGTGTAAACGAGATAGAGCTAGATAAAATAGATCAACACTACAAAAACAGTTGAGTATCAAGTAACAGTTAGTGTAAACGAGATAGCGCTAAATAAAATAGATCAACACTACAAAAACAGTTGAGTATCAAGTAACAGCTAGTGTAAACGAGATAGAGCTAAATAAAATAGATCAACACTACAAAAACAGTTGAGTATCAAGTAACAGCTAGTGTAAACGAGATAGAGCTAGATAAAATAGATCAACACTACAAAGTAGATACATTTCCTGGGACATTCCCCCTGACTGTGTTTCACTGAACCAATCATCATCATCATCATCATCATCCTTTAGCAAAGTTTCTTCCCAGAACCAAGGTTGATGACAAATGGGGGAATTTTGGTGCCACTGAGTCAGAGAATAGGGATAATGTGTTTACATGTGTAATGGAAATTCCCTGTTAGAAACAACTCATTAATTATTGTCGAAGTGTAAACCTACTGGGCAACAACTGGTTGAATCAACGTTGTTTCTGTGGAAAAACTGATTGGATTTGAAAACGTAAGGGAATTTAGCTTCCCCCTCACCCAATTTAACCTAAATCCAATGACAGTGACATTTTTGGTTGATTTGACGTTAGTTGAAAACTCAACCCACTGTAAATCAAAACTAGACATTGAACTGACATCCCTTGTCAGTATCCTGTCAACCATTACAAAAATGTACTATATTGAGACTGATGACAATGACAAAAAGTCAATTAAGTCCAGTCATAGCTGCTGTAATCTTCCCATAATCTCATGCAAGGAGCAGTCAAAAAGGTAGCAGTCTAAAATGGAGATTGAAATATCTAGGGAATCTATGTAATGAAGAATCATGGTTGGTTAAGCAATTTCAAGTTCAATCTTGCCCAACCTGTTGCATCCAGCATGGTTCCTCCATGTCCTTGGTTTCAACCACCAACAGAGGGTAGATGTGAGGACGCAGAGCCCGCAAGCAGATCGATGGCACAGTCCCGGGGCGATGAGGAGGGAGACAGGTGGCGCAGGTTTTGGAAAATACTTCCCGCAGGTCCTGGTACACCTCCAGGATGTTGGGCTAAAGGGCAACCACAGGACTCTCAACCAACGTGGAACCACAGGGGACGGGAAAGCAGGTCCTCCGGCATTTGGGTCCCCAGTCTGTGATTTTCATCCTCGACCATGAGATGGTGGGGTTATGGCGTTGAAGCCAAGGGAGGCAAAGGATGATCTTGTGAGCTGGTGATGAAGAAGGCAATGTTCTCCTGATGGATGGACTCCACAGTGAGGGTGAGTGGTTTGGTGATGTGTGTGATGGTCCCGGAACCTAGTGACCGATTATCGAGGGCTTGAACTGGGAAAGGAGAGGAGAGCGGGGATGAGGTGATGTTAAGACAGGAGGCAAGGGTCTGGTCAATGAAGTTCCCCGCGGAACCGGAATACACTAACGCTGTAGACAGTACATGAGGGACAGTCAACTAGTGTGATCGACACCAAAAAGGGTTTGGCAGAAAGTGATGAAGAGGGGATACTCACTCCTGCCATAGGAGGTGGAAGATCACGTGATCGTCCCTCTGCTCTCGTGGATCCCGAGTTGGGACGTACCGGACCCTGCTGGAGCTGGTACCCTCCTTCACCTCAATAGAGACAGAGCCCCAGCTGTCTCCGTCTGCGTCGCTCCGCCGCGGGGAGGCGTGTGACCCCTACCTCCATGGGTTCAGGCTCTGATCCAGGGTGTTCACTGAGAGAGGGAGAGTAGTGATGAGAGCACCGACGCTACTGAAGTAGGTTATCGCGATGAGTGCGTCCACGGAGAGGTTGTCATCTCGACAGGACAGTTCCATCTGGACCTCCTCGCACAGTCCTCTTCTGAATAGCGTACGAAGCTCCGGCTCATTCCATCCACTGGATGCTGCTACTGTCCGGAAGGTGAGCGCGTACTCGGCAGCCGTCTGGTCCTCCTGCCAAAGTTGGAGAAGGCACTAACGCCCCTCTCTGCCCTCCGGTGGAGGATCGAAGATAGCCATGAACCCCCTCATACAAATAAAGCTCCTCCTCTCCAGGAAGCCACGGCATTTAGATGGGGTGCCGTCATATTTATCCGTGGGGGGAAAATGGCATCGCTGACCTGGGTGGGTTGCTGAATGGGCTGGTGTGCTGGCTCGCTGGGTTGACTAGTGGTAGAGTATCCTCCGCTAGTTGAAGGCAACTACTCTCAGGTATGTTGGAGACGTTGAACACTGCAAAGAACCTCTTCCATAGCATAGCCATCCCCAGTTGCACCAGCTGGTCGTGGTGTTGACGAAGTGGGTATCCATTCTCGTCGACTGACTGGGAGATGTTCTGATTTCCTGCTGCTTCCATTTGTAGAGGCTGTTTACTATAACGTAGACGCTGGGAGTCGAGAAGCAGGTGGTAAGTTTAATACAACAAAGAACATGGAACGATACAACATAGGAGTATTGTCTTGACATGAAACACAGAAACAATACTGACTAGGGAATGAACCTAAGGGAGTGCCAGATAAAGGGGAGGTAATGGAGTCCTGGTGTGCCTCGTGATGAAGCACAGGTGCGAGTAATGATTGATGCCAGGTGCACTTAATGATGGTTGCCAGGAACGTTGGTTAGTAAACCGGCGACGTCGAACGACGGAGGGGAGGAACGGGAGTATACGTGTCATTGGGTATGACACTACAAGCTGGGCACACCTGTATTTGGGGAGATTCTCCCATTATTTTCTGCAGATCCTGTCAAGCTCTATCAGGTTGGATGGGGAGCGCTGCTGCACAGCTATTTTCAGGTCTCTCCAGAGATGTTCGATCGGGTTCATGTCCGGGCTCTGGCTGGGCCACTCAAGGACATTCAGAGACTTGTCCCGAAGCCACTCCTGCGTTGTCTTGGCTGTGTGCTTAGGGTTGTTGTCGTGTTGGAAGGTGAACCTTCACCCCAGTCTGAGGCCCTGAGCGCATCAAGGATCTCTCTGTACTTTGTTCCGTTCATCTTTGCTTCCATCTTGACTAGTCTCCCAGTGCCTGTCTGCTGAAAAACATCCCCACAGCATGACGCTGCCACCACCATGCTTCACCGTAGGGATGGTGCCAGGTTTCCTCCAGACGTGACGCTTGACATTCAGGCCAAAGAGTTCAATCTTGGTTTCATCAGACCAGAGAATCTTGTTTCTCATGGTCTGAGAGTCTTTAGGTGCCTTTTAGCAAACTCCAAGTGGGCTGTCATGTGCATTTTACTGAGGAGTGGCTTCCGTCTGACCACTCTACCATAAAGGCCTGATTGGTGGAGTGCTGCAGAGATGGTTGTCCTTCTGGAAGTTTCTCCTATCTCCACAGAGGAACTCTAGAGCTCTGTCAGAGTGACCATCAGGTTCTTGATCACCTCCCTGACCAAGACTCTTCTCCACCGATTACTCAGTTTGGCCGGGCGGCCAGCTCTAGGAAGACTCTTTGTGGTTCCAAACTTCTTCCATTTAAGAATGATGGAGGCCACTGTGTTTTTGGGGATCTTCAATTCTGCAGAGATGTTTTGGTGCCCTGACACAATCCTATCTCGGAGCTCTAAAGACAATTCCTTCGACCTCATGGTTTGGGCTTTTCTCTGACATGCACTGTCAACTGTGGGACCTTATATAGACAGTTGTGGGCCTTTCCAAATCATGTTCAATCAATTGAATTTACAACAGGTGGACTCCAATCAAGTTGTAGAAACATCTCAAGAATGATCAATGGAAACAGGATACACCTGAGCTCAATTTTGAGTCTCACAGCAAAGGGTCTGAATACTTATGTAAATAAGGTATCTGTTTTTTATTTTTAATACATTTGCAAAAATGTCAAAAAATCTGTTTTCGCTTCGTCATTATGGGGTATTGTGTGTAGAATATTAAGGATTTTTAGAGTAAGGCTGTACGTAACAAAATGTGGAAAACGTGAAGGAGTCTGAATACTTTCCGAAGGCATTGTATGTACAGCACATGTACATACAATGTACATGCATAGATAATAAACAGAGATGCAAAAAGTCCAGGTAGCCATTTGATAAGCTGTACAGGAGTCTTATGGCTTGGAGGTAGAAGCTGTAAGAAGTCTTTTGGACCCAGACTAGGGACTCCAGTACCGCTTGCCGTGCGGTAGCAGAGAAAACAGTCTATGACTAGGGTGGCTGGAGTCTTTGGCAATTTTTATGGCCTTCCTCTGACACTGCCTGGTATAGAGAGGTCCTGGATGGCAGGAAGCTTGGCCCCAGTGATGTACTGGGCCGTACGCACTACCCTCTGTATTGCCTTGCGGTCGGAGGCCGAGCAGTTTCCATACCAGTCGGTGATGCAACCAGTCAGCAGTTGTAAAACTTTTTGAGGATCTGAGGACCCATTCCAAATCTTTTCAGTGTCTCCTGGGGGGGGAACAGGCGTTGTCGTGTCCTTTTCACAACTGTCTTGGTGTGGTTGGACCATGATAGTTTGTTGGTGATGTGGACACCAAGGAACTCTCAACCTGCTCCACTACAGCCCCGTCGATGAGAATGGGGGCGTGCTCGGCCCTCCTTTTCCTGTAGTCCACAATCATCTCTTTTGTCTTGATCACGTTGAGGCAGAGGTTGTTGTCCTGGCACCACACTGCCAGGTCTCTGACCTCCCTATAGGCTGTCTCATCGTTGTCGGTGATCAGGCCTACCACTGTTGTGTCGTCGGAAAACTTAATGATGGTGTTGGAGTCGTGCTTGGCCATGCAGTAATGGGTGAACAGGGCGTACAGGAGGGGACTGACCACGCACCCCTGAGGGGTCCCCTTGTTGAGGGTTAGCCCCTCAGGGGTGCGTCAGGAAGAAAGTCCACGATCCAGTTGCAGAGGGAGATGTTTAGTCCCAGGGTCCTTAGCTTTGTGATGAGCTTTGAGGGCACTATGGTGTTGAACGCTGAGCTGTAGTTAATTAATAGCATTCCCACATAGGTGCTCCTTTTGTCCAGGTGGGAAAGGGCAGTGTGGAGTGCAATAGAGATTACGTCATCTGTGGGTCTACTGTTTCTGGGATCATGGTGTTGATTTGAGCCATGACCAGCCTTTCAAAGCACATCATGGCTACAGACGGGAGTGCTACGGGTCGGTAGTCATTTAGGCAGGCTATCTTAGTGTGCTTGGGCACAGGGACTATGGTGGTCTGCTTGAAACATGTTGGTATTACAGACTCGTTCAGGGAAAGGATGAAAGTGTCAGTGAAGACACTTGCCAGTTGGTCAGCGCATGCTCGGAGTACACTCCCTGGTAATCCGTCTGGACCTGCGGCCTTGTGAATGTTAATCAATATCAGAAGCACACATTCTATACAATCACAGACACTCACACCAACATTGACTGGTTATTCCACTCCCCTTGTTTTGTCATCCACCTATGTTGAGAGAAAGTAATCTAATGTATCAGAGCTGATGGTCAGGTGACGTACCATTTTGATAAATGTGTTACATTCTTTTAATCACGCACTTACTGGGGCAGCAAGACAGAAGCTCACAAGTAGAATAACCGTCAGTGTAAGGCTACCTGTATGAAGGATAATCAGAATTACCTGACAGAATTACCTGACATGCCATTTACAATGAATAAAGTGAATCTACAAAATGTTCAAAGAGTACGAATCCAGTTAGATGACTGTGTATCCTGCAGTTCCAATTTGACATCTGAGTGGGCTTATATAAATGGTTCACCTATTCTGAGCTATCCAATCAGATCACTGCCCTGTTATTTGTTTAATTAGTTTCACCACAAAAACAAAGTCCCACCATCATTTAATTCAATATGAGTCACTGATCAGTTATTATGAAATGAAAGATGTCTCCCCTTGATTGTTTTTTAAATGTTTGGGGAGGGGGGGGGGGGTTCCAATACTGCTGGACAGGTAATAACACACAGTATTGATGTATTTTCTGAGGTGAGCGTATCATAAAAATGGTGGAGCAATGCTGTGATGGTAAAGTCTAGACTTGATTCTGGTGGGTTCAATTGTAAATTGGGATTGTGGAAAAAATAAATGAGCTTGGTTTGAAGTCCAATTCACTTTCATAATGTTTAGGTAGTTGTCACGTTTACTCCCACTTCCCCTATCTCCGGCGCTCGGTGTCACCAGTTGTCTCATCATTACGCACACCTGCCACCATCGTTACGCACACCTGTGCCTCATGACACTCACCTGGACTCCATCACCTTCTTGATTGCCTCCCCTATATCTGTCACTCCCCTTGGTTCTTTCCTCAGGTGTTATTGACTCTGTTTCATGTCTGCACCCTTTTTGTGTTTCTTGGGTTGGTCTAGTTATTATTAAATTTGCACTCCCAGTACTTGCTTCCTGACTCCCAGCGTACATGTTACAGTAGTGACTTTAGGTGTTTCATTATAAATGTTGACATTTGGATTAGTTCATGTGGATCATGTTGGTGGATTTGATAGTGATTTCTATTTTTCATTATAAACTGGTTGGTTTGAGCCCATAATGCTGATTGGCTGACAGCTGTGGTATATCAGACAGTACACCACGGGTGTGACAAAACATTTATTTTTACTGCTCTAATTACATTGGTAACCAGTTTATAATAGCAATAAGGTAGCCCAGGGGTTTGATATATGGCCAGTATACCACAGCTAATTGCTGTATCCAGTCACTCTGCGTTGCATCGTGCATAAGAACAGCCCTTAGCTGTGGTATATTGGCCATATACCCCACCCCCTCTGGCATTATTGATTTTATATTGTACAAGTATACTATTCTGCTTTAATCAAACCCCTAATCATACCCCTCAAAGCCCTCATAATCCTTGACCAAGTGCTTTATGCTAAAAGGAATTAGCTAATCCTATAGAGTAGACACCATTGGATTCCCAGTAGAGCAGTGTTTCCCAATCAGGGGTACTAGGACCCCTGGGAGTACACAACCTATCCACAGGGGCTCCTTGAGAAGACTCATGAGACCACAGGGGTACTCTGGGCAGAGCAATATGTACAGTGGGGCAAAAAAGTATTTAGTCAGCCACCAATTGTGCAAGTTCTCCCACTTAAAAAGATGAGAGAGGCATGTAATTTTCATCATAGGCACACTTCAACTATGACAGACAAAATGAGAAAAAAAATCCAGAAAATCACATTGTAGGATTTTTAATGAATTTATTTGCAAATTATGGTGGAAAATAAGTATTTGGTCAATAACAAAAGTTTCTCAATAATTTGTTATATACCCTTTGTTGGCAATGACAGAGGTCAAACGTTTTCTGTAAGTCTTCACAAGGTTTTCACACACTGTTGCTGCTATTCTGGCCCATTCCTCCATGCAGATCTCCTCTAGAGCAGTGATGTTTTGGGGCTGTTGCTGGGCAACACGGACTTTCAACTCCCTCCAAAGATTTTCTATGGGGTTGAGATCTGGAGACTGGCTAGGCCACTCCAGGACCTTGAAATGCTTCTTACGAAGCCACTCCTTCGTTGCCCGGGCGGTGTGTTTGGGATCATTGTCATGCTGAAAGACCCAGCCACGTTTCATCTTCAATGCCCTTGCTGATGGAAGGAGGTTTTCACTCAAAATCTCACAATACATGGCCCCATTCATTCTTTCCTTTACACGGATCAGTCATCCTGGTCCCGGTCCCTTTGCAGAAGAACAGCCCCAAAGCATGATGTTTCCACCCCCATGCTTCACAGTAGGAATGGTGTTCTTTGGATGCAACTCAGCATTCTTTGTCCTCCAAACACGACGAGTTGAGTTTTTACCAAAAAGTTATATTTTGGTTTCATCTGACCATATGACATTCTCCCATTCTAACTTATCCAGAAGAAGATACCCTATCTTCTCTACAAATTACTTTTCATATACTGTATACTTTTCACAAAATCCCAAAGGTGTATAGTAATCAACAGATAATGGTCAGTAAGTCTGTATGTCATTGTCCTTCTCACAGAACAAACTTTTCAGTGTATGTCTTACTGCTCTGGCATGTCTAATGGATTCTGAATAATAGCTAAACACTTGAGTATTGCTCTCTGTCTGATACCAGGGGGCACAAGTGTATAAAATACATTTTCTGTTTATAATATTATAGGTGGATCAACAAGAACCTGAAAAGAGTGGAAATGTTGAGGTAAGAGAACATTGCCACGTCTTCTTCACACTTTAAAGCATGTCTATACTTACATGGTCATAGTGAAGTTGAATGATCTTTTAGGGGGAGGTGGTGTTGGGAAAAGTCTCGCTCATGATTTATCTCTCATATCATTGATGATGTCTTCTCTCCCAGAGTCCAAGCCCTATTGGAGCTCCATTGGCCCAACCCACTGGCACTACAGCTACCACCCGGACCATCTACTACCCTGTGCCCAGACCAGGGACTGTCTTAAACAACCCCTACAACCCTTACTACACATACTCCAACTACTACAACCCTTACAACGTGTTCAACATGTATAACTACGGCTTGAACCCTACTTATAAACAACCCTCTCACTGCCTACACTCTGCCCCCATTGTGACCAGTCTGCCCAAGCTAACCCGCTGAGGGGAGAGGAATAGGCCTACTCATCATCATGTGGAGGTCTCATGAGCTGTGCAGCACCTGGAGCAGATCAGTTGGTACCTCTATGTGTAATTTGAGCCATTTCTCAATACAATAAAGACTTCAATCAACATCAGACATATCGTTTTTTTCGTTGTAGGGGCAAGGTGGATTTCAATTGTTTTTTAAATAGTCAAACTGACAGTAGAGAGCAATTTCTTGCATGAGTCAGGTAAACGTCATTGTACTGAAGCCTACATCACTAGTGGCTAGCGACATCTAGTGTCTGATGAGTATATTGACTAAAACAACTGTTCTGAGAGGTGAATTGTCTGTTGAACCAGAAGTGAAGAAAAGCAGCGAAGGGACGGTGACACAGCAGGTTAGGTATGTAGGTGCGGTATGTCCAATAGCATGTCCACCCCTATGCATAAAAACGAGTTTATACATGCAAAATGTCCAAACAGCCTTCACAGCGTGCACGAAGGTACATTTTCAAGACACTTGGCCAATAATATGTTGGTATTGAAAGAAAACCAGTGTGTGTGTGCGGCCTACAAGCAGACAGGTGTGTCCTGTGTCCCATAAGTGTGTGTCCCATAAGTGTATGTCCCATAGTGTGTGTCCCATAAGTGTGTGTCCCATAGGTGTGTGCCGGCATGACAATAATACTACACTACCCACAACACCATGCGTTAGACAGACACAGCCATGTTGTAGGAAATCCGTTTGTGGTGGATTACAGTAATCCGACAGCAGAGTCTGGACGATACATTTGATCACGACCAAAACCCAAACCGAGAGGCCTGGACCAAATGAGGTACAGCCAAGAACAAACAGATGAAATTAAGACATGAACTGATGCGCGGTGTGTAAACCTGAGCAAAGTGACAGTGAGATTGGCTGGAAATCGTTTCCTGGACTGGAGCGGTCGATTCATCTGACAGAAATTGACAGCAGCTGGCTAGCTAACGTTACCTCCGCAGCGCAGGGCAGAGAGACAAGGCAGGAAAAAAGCTTTCATTTAGTGGTTAAAGTGATCTTCCCCTTTCCCTCCCCCTCACATCTATAGCTAGCTAACTAATTTACGCTCCTGCCTAGTTGATCTGCACTGCCCTAGTCTGCAAGCCCGCTGCCGTAGAGGAAGGCTGCGGATCCAGAGGTGCTGTTCGAGCTAGTTAGCTAGCAGCACGGCTAGCTCATTTCACCAGCTAGCCTGCTAGCTACGCCGAGGAATTCACACCATTAGCTAGCTGTTTCCTGCTGGGGAAGATACACCGAGATGTCGGTGACGAAAGACCAAACGCCAACCAAACTGTCCACCACCGAGCGGCCCATTAAAGGTATACAATCGTATCTCTATTAATTCAGCAAGTGGTTGCAGAGAATTTAACGTTAGCTAGCTAGTTACACGATTATTACAGCTAGTTAGTTAACTAGTAATCAAGCTAACTAATTTAGCTAACTAGCTAGTTAGGTCATTGTTGTAAACTGTTTGGCTTGTTTGGCGCAAGTGGGATAATATGGCATCTGTTTATTTCCTAGCTACCTTGCTAGCTTGTTAGCCTGCAGTACTAGTAGGAGGACATGACATGTCATGATAGAATGTCAAGCAGGTAGCTAGTAAATATTTGACACCAAATAACTTAGATTTGGCCGTCAATCTTGGACTAACAAACTAGGTAGTCAACTGTTTTTGAGCCTCCTAGTCCTAGCTTGATTATATTTTTGTTGAATCTGACTGAACTGAAATAAATATTTGTCTGTCTGTTTGGTGTATGTCTGGTTCAGTAGACCTGTGTGTGTGTGTGTGAGAGAGAGAAAAAGAGAGTGTGTGTGTGTGATGGTCTACACACACACACACACACACGGTTCCTGCGGCATATGTTGAATGACTGTCAGTGGATTGAGTGCCATAGAGCGGGTCTTTTTGATTTACAGCCTGGGTGGCCTATTAGGAGGGGGGGGGTTGCTTTGTTACCAAATTGCAACATTTGCTTTTGAAGTATCTGCTTCTATTTGTAATGGACTTGAATGGTACAGCATGCAGATGTAAGGCCACAGTGCATAGCTACTGCACTGTCTCAACTGTAGCAGGTACTGCATGTAGCCTGATCTAACACTGATCTATATTATGAAAATAACAACAGGACTCGTGGACTTTGGGTTAGGCCACATGGAGTGACGAGGAGTAAGTAGTGACCTCTGGCTTTATGACAATGTCCTTTGTTGTGGACCCAAAAAGAGAGTGAGAGTGAGTGATAGGTTCAGTGGGTAAGTGGTGCTTGGGAGCATGAAGATGATGAGGTCATTATACCTGCATCTCTCAGACGCTGCCAGGCTAACCATCATCCTACAGAAAGCACTAGGCTATATACGATCACATTGCTAGCCCTCACACACTCATACAAAGGTCTATAGCATGACTGACATGACCACTGACCTCCCTGGCTGTGACTGACCAAGATGCTCCCCCCCCCTCCACCGCTCAGACTGGTCTACCTCCATTCTTGCTTCTTGCTCCCTTATCTTTTGATTTTGTTGTATTTCATCTTATTAATTGAAATGTTTTTCTTGTATGTGTTAGTCTACTCTAATTCAGCTTTTAGCTGGCATAGTACACATTCAATTACATTTCAAAAATATTCTTTAAGTTATATACACACACAATGTAACTTGTGTAAATCAAAATCTGCTGCATCTGATGTTACCTGTAGTTGTAAATGTATTTTTATAGCATTTAAAATAAAATAGAAAGTTGGCATCTCTCATGCTAATATTTTGATTAGTGGCAGACCGTTGTTTGTCAAAATAATGCAGCCTATGCCTTTAAATGTTTCTAGTACGACGCGAGCATGCATTTGAAAATAATTGGCTGCGATCAATAATCCGTTTTGGTCAGAGGTGTGTGTGTGTGGGCGCCTGTGTGTGTAGGTTGTCAATGCTCTGTGAGGGTTGACGTTTTGACCTTTTGGCTTATTTACCGATGGTAACCTGATCAGGCCAGCCAGCTGCATCGCTCTGCCTGTGTAACGACTATGTCTTTATACATGCATGTATGGATATGGGCCCTGATGCAGGTCCCAGGGAAGAACTCTATCATATACAGTAGCTATGCCCGGGACTAGAGTGTGTTTAGTGTGCAGTCACTCTGGATAAGATGAACCAGTATTCAGTGTATGGGTTAGATATGATGAACTAGTTTAGTGTGACATGATTGTCTGTCTGTGTGACCTGCTTCTGTTTTGAAGTTTTACACTAACTAGATCACTCGGCCGAGAAAGCCGATAGAGAGATATAGCGAGACCGAAGGGAATAAATATTTTTACTATTTTCATAGCGGAAATTATGGATGCAATACCTGGCGCCACGCCGACGATAACATAAAAGACTGGGTTCTAATGAATGAATGGTAGATTATTAATGTGGCTAGGATTTAACACTTAATATAGCCCGGAGACAGACAGACAAGAGCGAGAGAGACACAGATAGAGATGGTTATTTGCCAGTCAAACCTGCTCTTCCTGATAGAAGTAACTAGTCCTAATGCAAATGTGACGCTCTATTCTTACCCACTGACTCAGCCATGCAGTACACCCATAAACGCTCTCTCTTTCTCTAGAGCCACCTCTTTATGTGAAAGGATGGGCACCCTGAGGTCTCCAGAGGGTGTGTCCTGGGGTTCAATTGACCAATAGATACATTAGGGGGTGGGTCCTGGGGTCCATTGACCAATAGATGCTTGAGGGTGTTTAATGCACCAACTATTTACAGCAGTTAGCAAGTTAGTGTTAGTAGTAGAGGTCGACCGATTATGATTTTTCAACGCCGATAATGATTATTAGAGGACCAAAAAAAGCAGATACCAATTAATATATAAATGAATAATATATTTGTAATAATGACAATAACAGCAATACTGAATGAACAATAAACTTTTATTTTAACTTAATATAATACATAATCTATTTAGTCTCAATAATGAAACATGTTAAATTTGGTTTAAATAATGCAAAAACACAGTGTTGGAGAATAAAGTAAAAGTGCAGTATGTGCCATGTAAAAAAGCTAACGTTTAAGTTCCTTGCTCAGAACATGAGAATATATAAACGCTGGTGGTTCAACATTCCCAGTTAAGAAGTTTTAGGTTGTAGTTACTATAGGAGTTATGACGCGTCAACTATTTCTCTCTATACCATTTGTATTGCATATACTTTTTGACTATTGGATGTTCTTATAGGCACTTTAGTATTGCCAGCCTAATCTCAGGAGTTGATAGGTTTGAAGTCAAAATCAGCGCTGTGCCTCAAGCATTACTAAGAGCTGCTGGCAAATGCAGGAAAGTTTGAATGAATGCTTACGAGCCTGCTGCTGCCTACCACCGTTCAGACTGCTCTATCAAATATCAAATCATAGACTTAATTATAATATAATAAGCACAGAAATACGAGCCTTTGGTCATTAATATGGTCAAATCCGGAAGCTATAATTTCGAAAACAAAACATTTTATTCTTTCAGTAAAATACGGAAACGTTACGTATTTTATCGAACGGGTGGCAACCCTAAGTCTAAATATTGCTGTTACATTGCACAACCTTCAATGTTATGTAATAATTATGTAATATTCTGGCAAATTAGTTCACAGTTAGCAACAAGCCAGACGGCCCAAACGGTTGCATATACCCTGTCTCTGCTTGCACTGAACGCAAGAGAAGTGACACAATTTCCCTAGTTAATATTGTCTGCTAACATGAACTTCTTTTAACTAAATATACAGGTTTAAAAAAAGATACTTCTGTGTATTGATTTTAAGAAAGGCATTGATGTTTATGGTTATGTACATATGTGCAAAGATTGTGCTTTTATCGGCAATGCGCTTTGTTAAATCATAACCTGTTTGGCGAAGTTGAAGTAGGCTGTGATTCGATGATAAATTAACAGGCACCGCATTGATTACACTTAAAGTCGGAAGTTTACATACACTTAGGTTGGAGTCATTAAAACTCGTTTTTCAACCACTCCACAAATTTCTTGTTAACAAACTATAGTTTTGGCAAGTCAGTTAGGACATCTACTTTGTGCATGACACAAGTAATTTTTCCAACAATTGTTTACAGACAGATTATTTCACTTATAATTCACTGTATCACAATTCCAGTGGGCCAGAAGTTTACATACACTAAGTTGACTGTGCCTTTAAACAGCTTGGAAAATTTCAGTGATGTCATGGCTTTAGAAGCTTCTGATAGGCTAATTGACATCGTTTGAGTCAATTGGAGGTGTACTTGTGGATGTATTTCAAGGCCTACCTTCAAACTCAGTGCCTCGTTGCTTGACATCATGGGAAAATCAAAAGAAATCAGCCAAGACCTCAGAAACAAAATTGTAGACCTCCACAAGTCTGGTTCATCTTTGGGAGCAATTTCCAAACGCCTGAAGGTACCACGTTCATCTGTACAAACAATAGTACGCAAGTATAAACACCATGCAGCCATCATACCGCTCAGGAAGGAGACGCGTTCTGTCTTCTAGAGATGAACGTACTTTGGTGCGAAAAGTGGAAATCAATAGAGTTTAAATGTATTAGGGTAAGGTGTATGTAAACTTCTGACTTCAACTGTATATGCAACGCAGGACAAGCTAGTTAACCTAGTAATATCATCAAGCATGTGTAGTTTGATTGTTTTTTATAAGATAAGTTTAATGCTAGCTAGCAACTTACCTTGGCTCCTTGCAGCCACAAGGTCCTTTTGACGCTGCATTCGCGTAACAGGTGGTCAGCCTGCCGCTCAGTTTCCTTGTGGATTGCAATGTAATCGGCCATAATCGGCACCCAAAAAGGCCGATTTACCGATTTTTGTTATGAAAACTTGAAATCGGCCCTAATTAATTGGCCGTGCAGATTAATCAGTCGACCTTTAGTTAGTAGTGTGTATTCGGTTAATCCAGGCTGCATCACATCCGGCTGTGATTGGGAGTCCCATAGGGCAGCGCACAATTAGCCCAGCATCGTCCGGGTTTGGCCGGGGTAGGCCGTCATTCTAAATAAGAATTTGTTCTTAACTGACTTGCCTAGTAATAAAAAAAAATTTTAAACAAATTTTGTTTTATTTTGTTGTAGCGGTGCCCTACCCCCCTGGTTCCAGGCTGACTGTAAAGGACCTGTATGTAGATGGGAAGCCCAGTGTTGAGGTACTGAAGAGCCATCTGGTTAAGGAAGGCCGCCTTGAAGAGGAAGCAGCTCTACGCATCATCACTGATGGAGCCAACATCCTGCGACAAGAGAAATGCATGCTGGAGGTGGAAGCACCTATTACAGGTAACCTCTGACCTCTAATTAACCCTTAACATATTCCGACAGACGGACCTCTAACGTGTGTGTGTTGCAGTGTGTGGGGATGTCCATGGCCAGTTCTTTGACCTGATGAAGCTGTTTGAGGTGGGCGGCTCGCCCAACAGCACCCGCTACCTGTTCCTGGGGGACTATGTCGATCGAGGGTACTTCAGCATCGAGGTCAGTGTGTGTTTCAGCATCTGCTGTTTCATCTGACATTTGGAGTCATGGCCTGTTACACAGCCTTGAGTCGCAGGGCTTAGGAGCACGTCTTTAAATAGACATGAAGCACACTATCCAGTAGCACCGCCCTCCCCCACACAGACAAACAGAAACACACACTACCCTCCCTAACCCAACACACACTGTTGGGTTTTGTGTCCCACTTTAAAAATATTGTGGGAAGGCTGTGAATAGCATGTATTCTAATGAATTAAAGAGATACTCCGGTACTTTTGTAGTTCTGTAAGTAGCGCTGTAGAGCCAGTAGTTGTGAAAGTAGACCTTTAGAGACAAGTGGTCCCTGAAAATTCCGTACTAAGTCACATATGGTATGTGAAGATATGTGCCCCACGTCATTGCTCTCCTTCTTTCTGCTGTGTTTGCATCTCGCTAGCTCTCAATCAAATGGCAAGGAACTGAATCTCATTGTCTAGAACTTGAATTGCTAGAGGCCTGGCGCACAGGGGGGGGGGGGAGAAAAGATAGGAATCGTAGCCAAAGCTAGCGTCACGATAGGGATCGTAGCCAAAGCTAGCGTCACGATAGGGATCGTAGCCAAAGCTAGCGTCACGATAGGGATCGTAGCCAAAGCTAGCGTCACGATAGGGATCGTAGCCAAAGCTAGCGTCACGATAGGGATCGTAGCCAAAGCTAGCGTCACGATAGGGATCGTAGCCAAAGCTAGCGTCACGATAGGGATCGTAGCCAAAGCTAGCGTCACGATAGGGATCGTAGCCAAAGCTAGCGTCACGATAGGGATCGTAGCCAAAGCTAGCGTCACGATAGGGATCGTAGCCAAAGCTAGCGTCACGATAGGGATCGTAGCCAAAGCTAGCGTCACGATAGGGATCGTAGCCAAAGCTAGCGTCACGATAGGGATCGTAGCCAAAGCTAGCGTCACGATAGGGATCGTAGCCAAAGCTAGCGTCACGATAGGGATCGTAGCCAAAGCTAGCGTCACGATAGGGATCGTAGCCAAAGCTAGCGTCACGATAGGGATCGTAGCCAAAGCTAGCGTCACGATAGGGATCGTAGCCAAAGCTAGCGTCACGATAGGGATCGTAGCCAAAGCTAGCGTCACGATAGGGATCGTAGCCAAAGCTAGCGTCACGATAGGGATCGTAGCCAAAGCTAGCGTCACGATAGGGATCGTAGCCAAAGCTAGCGTCACGATAGGGATCGTAGCCAAAGCTAGCGTCACGATAGGGATCGTAGCCAAAGCTAGCGTCACGATAGGGATCGTAGCCAAAGCTAGCGTCACGATAGGGATCGTAGCCAAAGCTAGCGTCACGATAGGGATCGTAGCCAAAGCTAGCGTCACGATAGGGATCGTAGCCAAAGCTAGCGTCACGATAGGGATCGTAGCCAAAGCTAGCGTCACGATAGGGATCGTAGCCAAAGCTAGCGTCACGATAGGGATCGTAGCCAAAGCTAGCGTCACGATAGGGATCGTAGCCAAAGCTAGCGTCACGATAGGGATCGTAGCCAAAGCTAGCGTCACGATAGGGATCGTAGCCAAAGCTAGCGTCACGATAGGGATCGTAGCCAAAGCTAGCGTCACGATAGGGATCGTAGCCAAAGCTAGCGTCACGATAGGGATCGTAGCCAAAGCTAGCGTCACGATAGGGATCGTAGCCAAAGCTAGCGTCACGATAGGGATCGTAGCCAAAGCTAGCGTCACGATAGGGATCGTAGCCAAAGCTAGCGTCACGATAGGGATCGTAGCCAAAGCTAGCGTCACGATAGGGATCGTAGCCAAAGCTAGCGTCACGATAGGGATCGTAGCCAAAGCTAGCGTCACGATAGGGATCGTAGCCAAAGCTAGCGTCACGATAGGGATCGTAGCCAAAGCTAGCGTCACGATAGGGATCGTAGCCAAAGCTAGCGTCACGATAGGGATCGTAGCCAAAGCTGGCGTCACGATAGGGATCGTAGCCGAAGCTAGCGTCACGATAGGGATCGTAGCCGAAGCTGGCGTCACGGTAGGAATCGTAGCCAACGTTGGCGTCACGGTAGGAATCGTAGCCAACGTTGGCGTCACGGTAGGAATCGTAGCTAGCTATTGTTAGCATCTTAGCTATGATTCTTATTATGATACTAACGTTAGCATCATGAGAAGGATCTCACACACACTCTTTCTATCTTCAGTGTGTGTTGTTCCTGTGGACTCTGAAGATCAACCACCCCACCACTCTGTTCCTACTCAGAGGAAACCATGAGTGCCGACATCTCACAGAGTACTTCACCTTTAAACAAGAGTGTGAGTGGTCCTTGTGTATTTAGTGTGAGTGGTCCTTGTGTATTTAGTGTGTGCGCCTGTGTGGGTGTGCCTATGTGTGGGTGGGTGCATGGGTGGAATAGTAATAATGTCCTCTTTGTTGTGTTCTAGGTAAGATAAAGTACTCTGAGCGTGTGTATGATGCGTGTATGGAGGCGTTTGACTGCCTTCCCTTGGCTGCGCTCCTCAACCAGCAGTTCCTATGTGTCCACGGAGGCCTGAGCCCTGAAATCACCTGCCTGGATGACATACGCAAGGTATGACCCCTGACCTCTAACCCCTGACCTGCTCTGGGTTAACGTAATCATTTTAATTGGTTTAGCTGGCTATGTTAAGTGTTTTGACTGGTCTAGTGAGTTATTTAACTGTGTTTAATTGGGGAAACCCTGTAGATCAACTTTGTTTAACTCTGTGTTGACCAGCTGGATCGGTTTAAGGAGCCCCCTGCATTCGGACCCATGTGTGACCTGCTGTGGTCGGACCCTGGAGAAGACTACGGCTCTGAGAAGACCCAGGAACACTTTGCTCATAACTCTGTTCGAGGCTGCTCCTACTTCTACAGTTACCCAGCAGTATGTGACTTTCTGATGAACAATAATCTGCTGTCAGTAATACGAGCACATGAAGCCCAGGACGCTGGGTGAGTATTATCCATAATATGACGCATGAATAATATTCATATTAATAGTAGTAGTAGTAGTATAATACTGTTTCGTGATATAAACAGTGTATTTCCTGTTTAATGTGTATTTCAGGTATAGAATGTACAGGAAAAGCCAGACGACAGGTTTTCCTTCTCTGATCACGATCTTCTCCGCTCCGAATTACCTGGACGTGTACAACAACAAAGGTAAACAAATTACCAAGGCCACACTCCATTTCAAACCATGACAACAAGGTAGAAACCATGACAACGGGATAGAAACCATGGCAACACAGGGTAGCTAGATAGATTATGTATATATATGTGTGTGTGTCCTTGTAGCGGCAGTGCTGAAGTATGAGAACAACGTGATGAACATCAGGCAGTTCAACTGCTCCCCCCACCCCTACTGGCTGCCCAACTTCATGGACGTCTTCACCTGGTCTCTGCCCTTTGTAGGCGAGAAAGGTGAGTGTGTGTGTGATAACGTTGTGCTCCATGTTACCTTTGCAAAACTGACCTGTGAGATAATGTGGTGTGTGTGTGTGTGTGTGGTAACCCTGTGTGTGTGTGTGTGTTCCTACAGTGACAGAGATGCTGGTTAACGTGCTCAACATCTGCTCTGACGACGAGCTCATGTCTGAAGGAGACGACACCTGCGAGGGTAAAAAAAAAAACACGCTGTTTTTATATTGACTTTCAATGTAAGCAAATGATGAGGAGAGGCTGAAATAGCAGCATTTTGATTCTTCAAGGAGGAACTGAAACTTAAGGAAGTGAAGTTGTTTTTGACTGAAGTGCATTATTGCTCATCACAGATGAGGGTTGTTACAACAAAGATCTGTATATAATGACTAGGGATGGGGGTTTGAAATCATTTCACTATTGGAATAGTATCATGCATTTTTTTTCATATTCGAAATACATGTGACTCTTCTAACCTGAGCACTGCTGCGTGAGGGATCAAGGCTGCCGCGCTATTGCTGCAGCTGCAGATGGGCCGGTTTGTAATTTATGAGATGGGAACGAGCAGACGGGGGAAGAGAGAGCAACTCTACTACAGCCTAGACTATCTAACTTGTAGCAGCCACAGTGTTATTTATGACCCCATATAACAGTGCCTGTCTTGACTGGAGTAGCCTAGAGAAGCTAGCTCAGCTAGTTGAGGCCACATGCTGCACTTTCTCCCAAACCCCCATTCAGATAAAACAACAGCCTACCTGTTGGTTGCTCGTTGTAGCCTACTCTTTCTCATATCTGTAACTTTTAATTCTGTATTTTCATCCATTTTGCATTGCGTTAGTGAACTCTCACTCCACTTGCTACACGCTGAGCCTCTTTGCCCCCTTGATTGGCCAACAAAAACAACAAGTTACACACATGAAGGCTACCGGTCATCTGTCAGTATTTTTATGTGGCGCACCGTGCACATTGTTGTTTTATGAAATGAATCATTTGAAATGTCATGGTATGTTCTTGTATGCAACTATGTCACATGAATATTACATTTTGCTTTATTAGAGAAAACCTTTTCAGTTATAAAATAGGCCTATCATTGTTTTCTCGCTAAAATGTATACTCTCACAAGCATTCAAATACTAGCATCCGTTCAAATATTCAAAGAACCTTACACATCCCTAAAATTGACCAGAGGCTCATCTTGCCGCCCTTGAGTCGTTGTCTCAAAGGCAGGAAGGCAGGCGACAAGCTTAGGTGCAAGATAAGCCCATAGAAACGCATTGGGTTATTTTGGACAGATTTTGGCGAAAGTGAAACCTCTTGCTTCGCCTCTTCCTCTGGTTAACAGCATCAATTATAAGTTTGAGACTGAAGGTCTGCTTTTAAAGAGCAACTGCCCCTAAAAACCAACTTCTCATTTAGAAAATAGCCTATGTGGTGTTAATATAAGTCAGAAAATGAGTTTAGAAATATTTATTCTACTCTCAAAATGTATTATTAAGTGTAAATAAGAACATTTTGGTCGTAAAGTCCGTCTCATCCAAAACCGAGTTGTGAGATTTGTGGACGAGACAGTGTTGTGTGATTTGTGGACGAGACAGTATCACAACGTGAATGAAAGTGGGGTTTGTTTCAAATCAAACCACATGCCCCCAGCTGGCTGCACACAAGTAATGATCAATCCGGAGTGCAGCTGCACACGACCGTATATGGTACATTTAGCCTAGGGATCATTGGTAAATTGCACGATGACTTATAAACCTCAAACCAACTATATATATTTTTTTTAATTCATGTACACATTTTGAAAGCATTTAATGATAACTGAAAGGTGTGCCAAAATGAAAATATTGACTCATTTACATTGTGTAATCTATTGACAAACACTAGCCCCGGAGATATAGTGCCTTCAGAAAGTATTCATACCGCTTGACTTATTTCACATTTTGTTGTTTTACAGCCTGTTATCATTTATTTTTTAACATTTTTATAAAATATCACCCACACGCTTGCCATATACAGTTGAAGTCGGAAATTTACATACACTTAGGTTGGAGTAATTGAAACTCGTTTTTCAACCACTCCACAAATTTCTTGTTAACAAACTATAGTTTTGGCAAGTCGGTTAGGACATCTACTTTGTGCATGACACAAGTAATTATTTAGATTATTTCACTTATAATTCATTGTATCACAATTCCAGTGGGTCAGAAGTATACAATACACTAAGTTGACTGTGCCTTTAAACAGCTTGTAAAATTCCAGAAAATTATGTCATGGCTTTAGAAGCTTCTGATAGGCTAATAGACATCATTTGAGTCAATTGGAGGTGTACCTGTGGATGTATTTCAAGGCCTACCTTCAAACTCAGTGCCTCTTTGCTTGACATCATGGGAAAATCAAAAGAAATCAGCCAATACCTCAGAAACAAAATTGTAGACCTCCACAAGTCTGGTTCATCCTTGGGAGCAATTTCCAAATGCCTGAAGGTACCACGTTCATCTGTACTAGCAATAGTACGCAAGTATAAACACCATGGGACCACGCAGGCGTCATACCGCTCAGGAAGGAGACGCGTTCTGTCTCCGAGAGATTAACGTACTTTGGTGCAAAAAGTGCAAATCAATCCCAGAACAACAGCAAAGGAGCTTGTGAAGATGCTGGAGGAAACAGGTACAAAAGTGTCTACGTATATCCACAGTAAAACGAGTCCTATATTGACATCAACCTGAAAGGCCGCTCAGCAAGGAAGAAGCCACTGCTCCAAAACTGCCATTAAAAAAAGCCAGACTACGGGTTGCAACTGCACATGGGGACAAAGATCGTACTTTTTGGAGAAATGTCCTCTGGTCTGATGAAACAAAAATATAACTGTTTGGCCATTATGACCATTGTTATGTTTGGAGGAAAAAGGGGGAGGCTTGCAAGCAGAAGAACAGCATCCCAACCGCGAAGCACGGGGGTGACAGCATCATGTTGTGGGGGTGCTTTGCTGCAGGAGGGACTGGTGCACTTCACAAAATAGATGGCATGATGAGGCAGGAAAATTATGTGGATATATTGAAGCAACATCTCAAGACATCAGTCAGGAAGTTAAAGCTTGGTCGCAAATGGGTCTTCCAAATGGACAATGACCCCAAGCATACTTCCAAAGTTGTGGCAAAATGGCTTAAGGACAACACAGTCAAGGTATTGGAGTGGCCATCACAAAGCCCTGACCTCAATCCTACAGAATATTTGTGGGCAGAACTGAAAAAGTGTGTGCGAGCAAGGAGGCCTACAAACCTGACTCAGTTACACCAGCTGTCAGGAGGAATGGGACAAAATTCACCCAACTTACCTCCGACTTCAACTGTATTTCCAAGTAGATATAAGTCAAAACTAACTCGGTCACTCAGGGACATTCACTTTCTTCTTGGTAAGCAACTCCAGTGTAGATTTGGCCTTGTGTTTTAGGTTATTGTCCTGCTGTAAGGTTAATTTATCTCCCAGTGTCCGGTGGAAAGCAGTATTTGTATTTATTATGGATTCGCATTAGCCAAGGCAGCAGCTACTAGTCCTGGGGTACAGCAATATTAAGGCAGTTATATACAATTTTAAAAACATTACAATACATTACACAACATATTTCTCAACACATTAAGTGTAAGCCCTCAGGCCACTCCTCTACTACCTCATATCTCCAACACAAAATCCACGTCTTCACAGTCCCTGCTGTTCCATAAGGTGTATTTTTATCTGTTTTGTTACATCAAATTTTACTGCTTGCGTGAGTTATTTGATGTGGAATAGAGTTCCATTTAGTCATGGCTCTATGTAGTACTGTGCGCTTCTGGTAGCATGTCTTGTGGGGAATGCATGGGTGGCCGTGCTAGTGGTTTAAATAGACAGCTTGGTGAATTCAACATGTCAATACCTTTCTCAAATACAAGTAGTGATGGAAGTCAATCTCTCCTCTACTTTGAGCCAAGAGAGATTGACATGCATATTATTAATGTTAGCTCTCCGTGTACATTTAAGGGCCAGCCCTGCTGCCAATTGTAATTTTCCTAAATCCCTCTTTGTGGCACCTGACCACACAACTGGACATTAATCCAGGTGCAACAAAACTAGGGCCTGTAAGACCTGCCTTGTAGATAGCGTTGTTAGGAAGGCAGAGCAGTGCTTTATTGTGGGAAGACCTCTCCCCATCTTAGCTACTGTTGCATCAATGTGTTTTGATCATGACAGTTTACATTCCAGGGTTATTCCAAGCAGTTTAGTCTCCTCAGCTTGCTCAATTTCCACATTATTCATTACAAGTGAATGATTTGTCCCAAATGATTTGTCCCAAATACAATGCTTCTTGTTTTGAAATATTTAGGACTCATTTTTTACCACCCATTCTGAAACTGACTGCGTCTCTTTAAGTGTTGCGGGGGTTTCACTTGCTGTGGTAGCTGACGTGTTGAGTTATCAGGATACATAGCAATGCTTTACTCAGAGCCAGTGGCAGGTCATTAGTAAAGATTGAAAAAAGTCAGAGGCCTAAACAGCTGCCCAGGGGAATGCCTGACTCTACCTGGATTATGTTGGAGAGGCTTCCATTAAAGAACACGCTCTGTGGTCTGTTAGACAATTCACAATATAGCAGGGGGTGTAAAGCCATAACACAAGTTTTTCCAGCAGCAGATTATGATTGATAATGTCAAAAGCTACACTAAAGTCTAACAAAACAGCTCCCACAATCTTTTTATTATCAATTTCTCTCAGCCAATCATCAGTCACTTATATAAGTGCCGTACATGTTGAATGCCCTTCCCTATAAGCGTGCTGAAAATCTTTTAATTGATCTACTGTGACGTTTGCTTCCCTCCAGGCCAGTAGGCACACACATTCCAGTAGGCTTAGATTGAAGAGATTGCAAATAAAATTGTATCACATTTTATTTGTCACATGCTCTGAATGCAACAGGTGTAGACCTTAAAGTGAAATGCTAAATAGGAGTAGCAATATCGTCCGCTATCATCCTCAGTCATTTTCTATCCAAGTTGTCAGACCCAGGTGGCTTGTTATTTTTTTCACCTCTTCCACACTTACTTTACGGAAATTAAAATTACAATGCTTGTCTTTCATACTTTGGTCAGTTATGCATGGATGTGTAGGTTCAGAATTTGTTATTGGCATGTCATGCCTAAGTTTGCTAACCTTGCCAATGAAAAAATAATTTAAGTAGTTTGCAATATTAGTGGGTTTTGTGATGAATGAGCCGTCTGATTCAATGAATGATGGAGCAGAGTTTGCCTTTTTGACCAAAATGTAATTTAAGGTGCTCCACAGCTTTTTACTATCATTCTTTATCATTTATCTTTGTTTCATAGTACAGTTTCTTCTTCTTTTGGTTCGGTTTAGTCACATTATTTCTCAATGTACGGTGTGTTTGCCAGTCGGTTGTGCAGCCAGATTTATTTGCCATTCCCTTTGCCTCATCGCTCTCAACCCTACAATTGTTCAATTCTACATCAACCCACACTGATTTAAAATGTTTTTACATACATTTTCTTAATAGGTGCATGCTTATTTAGTAACTGGAATAAGCAATTTCATAAATGTGTGAAGTGCAGCGTCTGGTTGCTCCTCATTATCCAGGCATTATCCATCACGACTGGCCGTGATTGGGTGTCCCATAGGGCGGCGCACAATTGGCCCAGCGTCATCCTGGCTTGGCCAGTGTAGGCCGTCATTGTAAATAAGACTGACTTGCCTAGTTAAATAAAGGTTTAAAAAAAAAATGACACACCACATCTTCAACATAGGAATCAGTAGAAAACGTCTTGTATGACCTCTTATACACACTATATTAGGCCCAGCCTTTGGAACTCTTGTTTCCCTGGGTTTGGCTGCTATATTATGATCACTACATCTGTTGGATTTGGATACTGCTTTAAAGCAGATTTCTGCAGCATTAGTAAAGATGTGATCAATACATGTTGATTTCATTCCTGTGCTGTTTGTAACTACCCTGGTAGGTTGACTGAACCAGGTTGCATGCACTGATTAGTTTGAAGCTTTTTCTTGAGTGGGCAGCTTGATGAAAGCCAGTCAATATTTAGGTCACCCAGAAAATACCTCTCTGTTGATATCACATACATTATCAAACATTTCACGCATTATCCAGATACGGACTGTTTGCACTTGGTGGTCTATAGCAGCTTCCCACGGGAATTGGCTTTAGGGGAGGCAAATTAATCATCTGTAGCTATATTACTTCTACAGCATTTCCTCTAAGCTTTACAGGAATATGACTCAGAACATACACGGCAACACCTCCACCATTTGGCATTCCTGCCTCTTCTGAAGATGTTGAAACCATGTATTGCTACCACTGTATCATCAAAAGGTATTATCTAAGTGACTTTCAGAGATAGTCAGTATATGAATGTTGTCGGTTACTCGCAAGTTCATTTGAGCACTTTTTGGTGTTTCTTTTTGTATTGCTTTACTTGACAAGCTTATTAGAGGTAGACATGACAGTGATATTTATGTTTAAGCTGATGATGCAGGGTGAGCTGCACACAGTGGTCTTCCTTCTAAGGCAAACCGGCTCAGTGCTAACAGTGTAACTCAGGTTCATAGGCCCATGATTACTGCATACAAAATATGTAGGATTGGCAGAGACACTCAGGGGAGTTAGAGGGACAGAAATGAGGTTACTTACATTATGACTGCCAACGCCCCTGGGACAATGTACATTTGCAGCAGCACTAGGACAACGCGGCGACTCGAGGGTAGGGATGATCTGAGCTGGGCTTGGGTCACTGATAAATCATTTTCTCAAAGCAGCCTTGAAATGCGTGGACAGGGTTAGGGCTGGGCGATATGGCCAAAATATCATATTAAGGTATTTCAACAACAACAAAAATGACGATTTGACGGTATTTTATGTTTTTAAAATAATTAAAGTAAAAAAAATATTGAAAACAAGTAGTGCGTGGTCCTAGGGTGGCAACACATATATTCAAAGTGATTTTCAATGGGTCTTTCTCCGTTCTGATTGTTTTATGCTTCAACCAAAAACAATTTTCAGCATTTTCATACATTTCAGATCATTTCCACACTGCCACGAAGGGATGCACGATATGGGCAAACAATCTAGGCCATATTTTTCAGCAAATGTTGCAATATCGATTTGACTTGCAATTTAGAGCAAAACACTTGGGTGAACTGTTGTAATCATGGAAATAGAATGATTAGCCTAATTCTATAGTTAGAATATAATAGTGTGCACTTTTAATAGTGTTTGACATGACAATGAATTAAAATGCAAGGGAGGAATTATTGTGGCAGGGTAGGAACCAAAGTGTTGATAAGTGTTTCCTCGGGGATGCTATAATCTTGGGCTACATTTAATGTTTTCTCTTAGCTACTTCATGTAGCTAACATAATCATTCTTTGCATATTACTCTTTGATTTAGAAGGTACTGTTGCACAAACAACATGCTGATTTAGGTCTATATCACTGGTATTACCAGGTTGTATAGCTATTTACATTTGCTCTGACTCAGTACATTTATTAGCTAGCCAGCCAGCTAAAACGGTTTAGGCCCAACTTGCTAAGAAAAGACAAACTAGCTGTTTGCAGATGTAACAAACACAAACTAATAGTGTAATTATAGAACGCTACTGGATTTATATTAAGTTGCAAAGTGAAAACAGCATTGTTGTCATCAACAATGACCTCATCTGGCTTAACTGGTGCCTCCAGAGATGAAACCTCATCGTCACTCAACGCCTAGGTTTACCTCCACTGTACTCACATCCTTCCATACCATTGTCTGTACATTATGCCCTGAATCTATTCTGCCACGCCCAGAAATCTGCTCCTTTTATTCTCTGTCCACAACGCACTAGACGACCAGTTCTTATAGCCTTTCACTGTACCCTTATCTTACTACTCCTCTGTTCCTCTAGTAATGTAGAGGTTAACCCAGGCCCTGTAGCCCCCAGTTCCACTCCTATTCCCCAGGCGCTATCATTTGTTGACTTCTGTAACCGTAAAAGCCTTGGTTTCATGCATGTTAACATCAGAAGCCTCCTCCCTAAGTTTGTTTTATTCACTGCTTTAGCACACTCCGCCAACCCTGATGTCCTAGCCGTGTATGAATCCTGGCTTAGGAAGGCCACCAAAAATTCAGAAATTTCCATCCCCAACCACAACATTTTCCGCCAAGATAGAACTACCAAAGGGGGTGGAGTTGCAATCTACTGCAGAGAGAGCCTGCAGAGTTCTGTCATGCTATCCAGGTCTGTGCCCAAACAGTTAGAGCTTCTACTTTTAAAAATCCACCTTTCCAGAAATAAGTCTCTCACTGTTGCTGCTTGTTATAGACCCCCCTCAGCACCCAGCTGTGCCCTGGACACCATATGTGAATTAATTGCCCCCCATTTATCTTCAGAGCTTGTACTGTTAGGTGACCTAAACTGGGATATGCTTAACACCCCGGCCGTCCTACAATCTAAGCTAGATGCCCTCAATCTCACAAATGATCAAGGAACCTACCAGGTACAACCCTAAACATGGGCACCCTCATAGATATCATCCTGACCAACCTGCCCTTTAATACACCTCTGCCGTCTTCAACCAGGATCTCAGCGATCACTGCCTCATTGCCTGCGTCCGTAATGGGTCCGCTGTCAAATGCCCACCCCTCATCACTGTCAAACGCTCCCTCACTTCAGTGAGCAGGCCTTTCTAATCTACCTGGCATCCTGGAAGGATATTGACCTCATTCCGTCAGTAGAGGATGCCTGGTTATTCTTTAAAAGTGCTTTCCTCACCATCTTAAATAAGCATTCCCCTTTCAAAAATTGTAGAACTAGGAACAGATATAGCCTTTGGTTCACTCCAGACTTGACTGTCCTTGATCAGCACACAAACATCCTGTGGCATACTGCATTAGCATCGAATAGCCCCCGCGATATGCAACTTTTCAGGGAAGTTAGGAACCAATATACACAGGTAGTTAGGAAAGCAAAGGCTAGCTTTTTCAAACAGAAATGTGCATCCTGTAGCACAAACTCCAAAAAGTTCTGGGACACTGTAAAGTCCATGGAGAATAAGAGCACCTCCTCCCAGCTGCCCACTGCACTGAGGCTAGGAAACACTGTCACCACTGATAAATCTATGATAATCGAGAATTTCAATAAGCATTTTTCTCCGGCTGGCCATGCTTACCACCTGGCTACCCCTACCCCGGTCAACAGCTCTGCACCCCCCACAGCAACTTGCCCATGCCTCCCATTTCTCCTTCACCCAAATCCAGATAGCTGATGTTCTGAAAGAGCTGCAAAATCTGGACCCCTACAAATCAGCTGGGCTAGACAATCTGGACCCTCTCTAAAATGATCTGCCGCAATTGTTGCAACCCCTATTACTAGCCTGTTCAAACTCTTTCGTATCATCTGAGATCCCTAAAGATTGGAAAGCTGCCGCGGTTATCCCCCTCTTCAAAGGGGGAGACACTCTAGAACCAAACTGTTACAGACCTTTTGCCTTTTCTAAAGTCTTCGAAAGCCAAGTTAACAAACAGATCACCGACCATTTTGAATCCCACCGTACCTTCTCCGCTATGCAATCTGGTTTCCGAGCTGGTCATGGGTGCACCTCAGCCACGCTCAAGGTCCTAAACGATATCATAACCGCCATTGATAAAAGACCATACTGTGCAGCCGTATTCATCGACCTGGCCAACTTCACCATGCTCAAAGCGATTTTCACTGTTTACTTTTTCTTATTTTTACCCATCTATGAATTGGTGCCCTTCTTTGCAAGGCATTGGCAAACCTCCCTGGTCTTTGTGGTTGAAATTGTGTTTGAAATTCACTGCTCAATTGAGGGACCTTACAGATAATTCTATGTGTGGGGTACAGAGATGAGGTAGTCATTCAAAAATCATGTTAAACACTATTATTTCACACAGAGTGAGTCCATGTAACTTATTACGTAACTTGTTAATCACATGTTGTATTCCTGAACTTATTTAGGCTTGCCACAACAAAGGGGTTGAATACTTATTGACTCGAGACATTTTAGCAATTTTGAAAAACAATTCTACCTTGACATTATGGGGTATTGTGTGTAGGCCAGTGACAAAACATAAAAATGGAATCCATTTTAAATTCAGACTGTAACAACAACAATGTGTAAAAAGTCAAGACATGTTAATACTTTCTGAAGGCACTGTAGGCTATCCAAAGTCAAACCAACTTTGCCACGATCGCACACCAGCCTGCTGAAGGTAACTGGCTAAATAGTTTGGCTAACACTTCCCACCTGCAAATGCACACACGAAATGCCCAAGTCAAACCAGACCCCGACACCAACTCACGTTTAAATTCCGTCATGGCCGCTAGCATTTCTTAATGAACCAAGTGTAAAACGTGGCCAAATCAGGAAGGGCAGTGGCCCTATAAACACTGTTCAGTCTTAAATATCTGTTGTTGCACAATACCTTATCAAAGCTTCTATTGATGCCACATGCCAGCTGAGTATCAGCTGAGCTGTGTGCGTGTTTGTGCGGGTGCACGCGTGTTCGACTTTAAAGGTGAGTCGAGATGGACTGATCTACATATCCCCTAGCATCATAAATAACTACTCAATAATATTTATAGATCAGTCGGTCACAATTTACCCATGAGTTTTGATGCTCTTGAACACTGCCAGTGTGTGTCGTGATGTGCGTGTGACTATGAAGGGTAGTTTTAGTTTCACCAGTCCCTTACCTCTCCCCCCCCTCTCACTCCCCATTCCTCTCTCTGTCTCTCTCTCAGCTGGAACTTCTGCTGTGAGGAAGGAGGTGATCAGGAATAAGATCCGAGCGATCGGGAAGATGGCCCGTGTCTTTTCTGTACTCAGGTAAGTGTTTGTGTGTGTTTGTCTCTATACGGTTTTATTGATGACGTAATCAACCTCTGTAAAGGTATTTTTTATTTTATTTAACCTTTATTTAACCAGGAAGGGCTCATTAAGGTTTGAAATCTCTTTTTCAAGAGCGTCCTGGCCAAGATAGGCAGCACCAAGTCATTACACAATTACAGACAGACTACTTGTAGTTTTTCATGTTATCTAGTAAAAACCATAGAATTCACAGGAGTATAACAAAATCATAAAACAGCAAATTAAAAACATTGACAAGTCAGGGAATCAGTCTCAAAATCCTTCATCAGTGATTTAAAAATACCAATCAGAACAAGTTCTTCCAGTTTAAACGTATTTTGTAAGGTGTTCCAAGACGATGGCGCTGAGTACATAAAAGCCCTTTTACCAAATTCAGTTCAGACATTTGGAACAGTTAGCAGGATAAAGTCCAGCGAACGAAGAGAGTACCCACCACATTTCTGAACAATAAAAATGCCCAAATAAAATGGTAGTAAACCCAAAATGGCTTTGTAAATAAAAGTATACCAGTGACTGAGCCTACGAGTGACTAGAGAAGGCCAGCCAACCCTGGTATACAAAGTGCAGTGGTGCGTAAGGGTTTTGCAGTTTAAAATAAATCTCAAAGTGCCATGGTAAAGAGTGTCAATTGATCTCAAACACTGAGCGGTAGCATTCATATATAAAATATCCCCATAGTCTAGTATAGGCATAAATGTAGCTGATACTAGCCTCCTTCTGGCTTCAAAAGAAAAACAGGCCTTATTCCTAAAATAAAATCCCAACTTCAGCTTCATTTTTTTGTAAGTTGTTGAATATGCAATTTAAGAGAGGCCGTCATCAATTAAAATTCCAAGATATTTATGAGGTTACAGTCTTAATCTCATTGCCCTGACAGATAGTAATAGGTGAAAGGTTCTGAGGTCTATTTCTTGCTTTAGAAAACACCATTAGTTTAGTTTTGTCATTATTGAGGATAAGCTTAAATTGACACAAGGTATGTTGAACAGTATAAAAAGCAGTTTGCAAGTTCTGGAAAGCTTTTGTGAGAGACGACGCACAACAATAAATAACAGTATCATCAGCATAAAAGTGAAGTTGTGCATTTTGCACATTTTTGTCTTAATTATTTATATAAATAGTGAATAAGAGGGGACCAAGTACAGAGCCCTGGGGCACACCATTACAGACAGTATTGATGAAAGATTATATCTGGCCTTGGTTAGGTTTAGCTTTCAATACAATCTGTGTACGGTGCCTCCCTTGTAACAACCATGCTTTTGAATTTGAAAATGGAATTTGTGTGTGTTGACAGAGAGGAGAATGAGAGTGTGTTACAGCTGAAGGGGCTGACCCCGACTGGGGCCTTGCCTGTAGGAGTTCTGTCTGGAGGACGGCAGACCCTGGAGAGCGGTATGTATACACACCTAAACCTACACACAAACATACACCTACACTCATACACTCTAACCTGAATTACTATGGCATCATGCTTTCTCTTTTGCCTGCACTCAAACCCACCAACAGACAAAACCTTCATCACACCCCCCCCTCTCTCTCGTTCTTTCTGACTCACACACTCATACACCCACACTACTAAATCACTCTCTCCTTCTCTCTCCCAGAACACACACTACCTCTCACTCACACACCAATCCCTAATCCACATTCTCCTTAAACCTACAAAAATCTTTAAACCTCGATCAAGCTCTTAAACCCAAAACATTCCTGCTCTCCTTCTGCACTAACCACTGTGACTGGGACGATCATGTGTAAATCCTAGTACTCCTGTGTCGGGGTTGAGAGGGCAGGGGGAGGTTGGGGATGTAGTTGAATGATCTTTGACTGACTGACGGACTGACTGACTGGATTGATAACAAGTCACTGACTAGATGTTTAACACTCTCTAAATGCATTGATAACATACACTGCATGGCCAGTATGTGGACACCTGCTTGTCGAACATCTCATTCCATAATCATGGGCATTAATATGGAGTTGGTCCCCCTTTTGCTGCTATAACAGCCTCCACTCTTCTGGAAGGCTTTCCACTAGATGTTGGAACGTTGCTGCAGGGACTTGCTTCCATTCAGCCACGAGCATTAGTGAGGTCGGACACTGATGTTGGGCGATTAGGACTGACTCACAGTCTGCGTTCCAATTCATCCCAAAGGTGTTTGATGGGGTTGAGGTAGGGGCTCTGTGCAGCCCAGTCAAGTTCTTCCACACCGATCTTGACAAACCATTTCTGTATGGACCTCGCTTTGTGCCCGGAGGCATTGACATGCTGAACAGGAAAGAACCTTCCACAAACTGTTGACACAAAGTTGGAAGCACAGAATCGTCTAGAATGTCATTGTATGCCATAGCGTTAAGATTTCCCTTCACTGGAACTAAGGTGCCTGAACCATGAAAAACAGCCCCAGACTATTATTCATCCTCCACCAAACGTTACAGTTGGCACTATGCATTGGGGCAGGTAGCGTTCTCCTGGCATCTGCCAAACCCAGATTTATCCGTCGGACTGCCAGATGGTGAAGCGTGATTCATCACTTCAGAGAACGTGTTTCACTGCTCTAGAGTCCAATGGCGGCAAGGTTTACACCACTCCAGCCGATACTTGGCATTGCGCATGGTGATCTTAGGCTTGTGTGCAGCTGCTCGACCAAGGAACCCATTTCATGAAGCTCCCGACGAACAGTTGTGCTGATGTTGCTTCCAGAGGCCGTTTGGAACTTGGTAGTGTGTTTCAACCGAGGACAAGACTATTTTTTACACGCTTCAGCACTCGGTGGTCCCGTTCTGTGCGTTTGTGTCGCCAATCACTTTGCGTCTGAGCCGTTGGTTCCTAGACGTTTCTACTTCACAATAACAGCACTTCAGTTGACCAGGGCTGATTTGTTGAAAAGGTGGCATCCTATGACGGTGCCATATTGAAAGTCACTTAGCTCTTCAGTACAGGCCATTCTACTGCCAATGTTTGTCTATGGAGATTGCATGGCTGTGTGCTCGATTTTATACACCTGTCAGCAACGGGTGTGCCTGAAATAGCCGAATCTACTAATTTGAAGGCGTGTCCACATGCTTTTGGCCATGTAGTGTAACTCACTATAGATGATGTTTAACACTGAATGCATTGGCAACATAATTCACTGACTATAAATGATGTTTAACACTCTCTGGATGCATTGATTACTCACTGATCTGGTTCTGTTGGTAATGTTAACTCTCTCTCTGTATGTTTTGGGCATGGCTCTACTACGCACGCTTACACAGCTACCGTAGAGGCAGAAGAGGCACGAGGTACGCAAGTCATTTGTCATCTCTCTTTCTCTCTCTCTTTCTCTCTCTCCCCTCCTCCCTCCGCAAAGTTTGAGCTTATTGTTGTTTATGTACATATTACCAAGTCTACCTTCAACCCATCAGACACTAAAGGGGGGGCGGGGTGGGGGGGGTTCTACTAAGATATATGGAATTGGTTATTTGATTTGAAATTTTAAGACCCCTTGAAGTAACTCCCAAAAATGTAAAACATTTTTTTTATTCATTATTATTTTGGGCCATACTGCTATTAGCCTATACAAACACATTGAATAACAGATAGTTCCCAAAAAAATATCAAGGAATTTTGTTTTTAAGTGTCTCTCCTATATCGGAGCGATATTAGAAAGATCAGGAAGTGTTTTTTTAATCAATTTTTTTATGTTTACATGTATTTAACCCCATATTTTTGGCATTAAATCGTCTCCATATATTCTGTACTTCCATTCATTTTCTTCAACTGGTACCGGGGACCTTGAGACGAGTCTTGTTGAGGCCAGTGGGCATCCCCGGGCAAACAACCCACATGTACATGTTTGTGAGAGTCACCTTTGCACAGAGGGGTCATATTAGTTTGTAGACCAAACGGTTCGGACCTTACAGACAGAAGTTGGCGGATCATCTGTACAAACTTCAGACGAGTCTGCCACTTGTGGAGGTCGTAGAGCAAAATGGAGAACGCCATCGTGAGAGTCTCATCTTTCCACAATAGTTTGTAGGCCATTCGGACGCTACAGATGATTTTTTGAGAAGACCAATTTTCGGGATGTCTCATGGTCTGACAAACACTGCTCTAGCTCTGTCACCTTTCACCGCAGATGCAGAAGTGCGACATAGGCAGATGCGGTGGATTGAGTTGCATCCATTATTATTATTATTTTGTTAAACATCTCTAGCTTATTTATTATGCTAATTTGATTTCCCCGGGGGCGCGGACATCAACCTTAGGGGGTTTAAGGTATTTTTTGACAACGTTAAGTGCCGTTTTGTGTACATAAAATGTTGCCCATTAGTCAGTATTGATCTACATAACTACCATGTAAACAGGGTTTCTCATAAGCGTACAGGAACATGCAGATTTTTTTTGTTAGCTTAACTAGCAACACAAAATATCAGGCTATTGACCTTAAAGTATCAGACTGTTTATGCCAGTTCGCTCCCCTCCACTCCCTCTTTCTCTACCCTCCACTCCCTCGTTCTCTCCCCTGCACTCCCTCTCTTTCTCTCTCCACCACCTGGTCTCAATCTCTCTCTCTCGTTTGTTTGCCCATGCTGCCTTGATGTTCTTGAAGTAAGTGTCTTACCTCTAACCACCAAGTCTAACAACTAAACCTCTCTAGTCTGAGAAAAAATAAGAAACCCACACACTGTTCTTTCTAGTATCACAGTGATACTAGCAGGAGCAGTGATGCTAGCAGGCAGGAGCAGTGATGCTAGCAGGCAGGAGCAGTGATGCTAGCAGGCAGGAGCAGTGATGCTAGCAGGCAGGAGCAGTGATGCTAGCAGGCAGGAGCAGTGATGCTAGCAGGCAGGAGCAGTGATGCTAGCAGGCAGGAGCAGTGATGCTAGCAGGCAGGAGCAGTGATGCTAGCAGGCAGGAGCAGTGATGCTAGCAGGCAGGAGCAGTGATGCTAGCAGGCAAGAGCAGTGATGCTAGCAGGCAGGAGCAGTGATGCTAGCAGGCAGGAGCAGTGATGCTAGCAGGCAGGAGCAGTGATGCTAGCAGGCAGGAGCAGTGTGCAGGTTTCTTATTTTTTCTCATGTTACCATGCACCTGCAACAAAGAGCTCAGATTGGCGAGTGCCATTTGAATAAAATATCAGACTACTATTTACCATGTATTAGCGACTAAACATTACCATATTAAACTAGTTTACCATGTATTAGCGACTAAACATTACCATATTAGACTATACTAGTTTACCATGTATTATCAACCTAACATGACCATATTAGATTATACTAGTTTACCATGTATTAGTGACTAAATTAACATATTAAACTATACTAGTTTATCATGTATTAGCAACCTAACATTACCATATTAGACTATACTTATGACCACTACCTAGTACCTTCTAGACTAGAGCCTAATCCTTCCTCTTTACCATATACCTCCCTTACCTAGCATCATACCAAACCTAGCGTTGTATCCCCCTTACCCTCTTTGTACCCTGCAACTGTGGTGTGTGTTGGGTTCCTGCACTGATGCTAAACTCTACATCTCTCCTCCAGCCATCCAAGGGTTCAACCCGCAGCATAAGATCCAGTCCTTTGAGGAGGCCCGAGGTCTGGACAGGGTCAATGAGAGGATGCCCCCCCGCCAAGATGCTCCTCCCCCTTCCAACAACCTTACAGCCAGCGCCCCACCCGACAAGAACGGAACCAACACACAGGCCTAGACACCTGGCCCACCTCCCTCACTCTGTCTCCCTCTGTTTTTCCCTTTCTCTTGTGCCTTTCTCCCTCTCTCTGCTGTCCTCTCTTTTTTTCACTCTCTCCCCTTCCCTCTTCTTCTCTTCGTCTCCTCTTCTTTCTCTCGTCTCTTTTCTCCCTCTCTTCCTCTCCTTCTCTCCCTCTCTTATCTCTGTGAGGGGCAGTAGGATGGGTCTTTCTTACTTGGCCTCCAGAGAATCAGTCCAACATCATGTTTATTTATTTCATCTAGAATGAATCTAATGTCATCAGTTTAAAAGTGGATCTGAACAAATGACACATGATGATTAAATCTACAGTGTACATTTCTATAAATGATACATAACGATTCAATATACAATGTACATTTCTATGTAGACTGGCCCTAGGCTGGGGCTTCACTGCCGTATTAAATAAAAGGCAAATCCATTTTGTAATTTTGAGTTGATATTTGGGATAATATTCAGAACACATTTTTATCTGTTACTACTTTGTGTGCTTGGCAAAGGAAGACCTGTGCTGTAACTCATATAAAGGTCTTTACTCATCTAAGATATAAAGTATCTAGGCTATGGTGCCTAAAATATGAAGTACCTACGCTATGGTGCCTAAGATAAAGTTTAAAGTACATTTGCTGTGTCTGTTCGTGTCCCACCCAAAAAGAGCAAGCAAGAGCACTTGAATAAAAAAAAACGAGAAAAATCGATTGGAACCTCCATTGCATTAAATCCATCCTTTCTTATGCCAATGATAGTGTGACAGAGTATTGACATTTATATTATATATGTACATTATAAATGTTCCCTTCTCTCAATGTGATTTTGACTTTGTTTTTATTATTTTATTTTTACGAAAAGTAGAATTAGGCGTTATACCTAGCTCAGCCAGGGGGAGGGAGGGAGGGGTGAAGTAAAGATGAGTTGTCTCTTTTCGAAGATGTCAGTCGGTTACCAGTGGAGGAGTTGAAGATTGTGTGTGAGAGAGAGAGAGCAAGATGTATGAGTGAAAGGTTTGTGTGTGGAGAGGATGGTGGTAGGTGGATGATGACTAAGAGGAGGCGAGTCGGTGAGAAGAGTGGCTGTTTGGAGTGTGGGTGTTTGGATGGGGGTGGAGGTATTGGGGCGTTAATAGAGAATGGTGTTGTGGAGGTGTACTGTATGTGAGGGGGTGGGAGAGGGGGGCCGGGGCCTCATTTTGTTTCTGACTTCTGTTCCAGCTCCTCAACATATCTCACAGAATGTACAGAGATTGTTTAATCAAGGTTTTTCTTAATAGCTGAATAAAAAAAATATATGTTTTTTTGTCAAGTACTTGTACTGCGAGGCCTCTGATTTCTGTAGATGTATCACTCCATTCAATAAAAACTGAAAAGGAACAATTTTGTTAACTTGTAGAATTTGTTGAAAACAAGTGTTTTTTATATATATACATTTAGCATTCTACAAAAAAATAAACAACTTTATTTTATTCATTTTATTCATTTTCTAAATTCAGCATATACACTGTAGGGTTGGGAGGTGGGGTTATGGATCTGGTCCTGGGTTCGATGTGGGATTGGAATGTTAGTCATTCCTGATGTTCCACAGGGATAAAAGATTGCTCTACTGTTTTGCGAGACTAAGAGATATAATCATATTCAAATAAATAATCTCTCTTGGTCAACCTCAATCTTGGGTAACACGTTAACATGAATTAAGAACTAATACGTTACAGAAGACAACGATCCCAATCGGTCAATCATAAACCACATTTACAAGATCTCTGCTAATGTACATGGATTTATCATGAAAATAATATTTCCAGTTTCTGAGTGTATTAAACGCCGTAATATGTCTTGTGTGTGTAGGCGGTTGCGTCTGTGTATGGGGATGGGGAGGCAGTAGATACTAGGAGATTCTCATTGCATATGATAGGGTTGGTCAGGGTCAGGCTTGTCTCTGTACTGATGCTCTATAGTAAAGCTAGTGGCGACTAAAGGATACGAAGGAACATACAGATAGAAGAATATGTGTACGATATGATATAGGATAAGTTAGTATGTGATATGGATAGTTAGGGAGTGATAGTTTGGTGTTGTGTGTTATTCTTCGTTAGGCAGTGCAGCGGTTCCTGTTTCCTGTCTGACGGATAAGGTCACTTCCTGCTAGAAAAGTTGAACGTTTTTCTTCAGATTATTTCGTTTCCATAGCGACAGGCGGTCGAACTCAGCAATGGGCATTCCAAACAGACGCTCAAAGTCCTCAGGAGAAAGGTGTCTCTGAGGAGAGAACACACAAACACTTAGTAACACACACACACAAACTAACACATTTCAGTAGTAACACACATATGACATCATATGTACAGTTGAAGTCGGAAGTTAACATACACCTTAGCCAAATACATTTAAACTCAGTTTTTGACAATTCCTGACATTTAATCCTAGTAAAAATTCCCTGTCTTAGGTCAGTTAGGATAACCACTTTATTTTAAGAATGTGAAATGTCAGAATAATAGTAGAGAGAATGATTTATTTCAGTTGGGTGAATTTTGGACCATTTCTCCTGACAGAGCTGGTGTAACTGAGTCAGGTTTGTAGGCCTCCTTGTTCGCACACGCTTTTTCAGTTCTGCCCACCAATTTTTTATAGGATTGAGGTCAGGGCTTTGTGATGGCCACTCCAATACCTTGACTTTGTTGTCCTTAAGCCATTTTGCCACAACTTTGGAAGTATGCTTGGGGTCATTGTCCATTTGCCTCCCCCTTTTTCCTCCAAACATAACAATGGTCATTATGGCCAAACAGTTCTATTTTTGTTTCATCAGAACAGAGGACATTTCTCCATGTGCAGTTGCAAACTGTAGTCTGGCTTTTTTTATGGCAGTTTTGGAGCAGTGGCTTCTTCCTTGCTGAGCGGCCTTTCAGGTTATGTCGATATAGGACTCGTTTTACTGTGGATATAGATACTTTTGTACCTGTTTCCTCCAGCATCTTCACAAGGTTCTTTGCTGTTGTTCTGGGATTGATTTGCACTTTTCGCACCAAAGTACGTTCATCTCTAGGAGACAGAACGTGTCTACTTCCTGAGTGGTATGACAGCTGCGTGGTCACATGGTGTTTATACTTGCGTACTATTGTTTGTACAGATGAACGTCATACCTTCAGGCATTTGGAAATTGCCCCAAGGATGAACCAGACTTGTAGAGGTCTACAATTTTGTTTCTGAGGTCTTGGCTGATTTTTTTTTTTTCCCATGATGTCAAGCAAAGAGGCACTGATTTTGAAGGTAGGGCTTGAAATACATCCACAGGTACACCTCCAATTGACTCAAATGATGTCAATTAGCCTATCAGAAGCTTCTAAAGCCATGACATCATTTTCTGGAATTTTCCAAGCTGTTTCAAGGCACAGTCAACTTAGTGTATGTAAACTTCTGACCCACTGGAATTGTGATACAGTGAATTGTAAGTTAAATAATCTGTCTGTAAACAATTGTTGGAAAAATTACTTGTGTCATGAACAAAGTAGATGTCCTAACCGACTTGCCAAAACTATAGTTTGTTAACAAGGAATTTGTGGAGGGGTTGAAAAACGAGTCTTAATGACTCCAACCTAAGTGTATGTAAACTTCCGACTTCAACTGTACATGCACACACAAACCTCCAGTCTGGTACGGTCCACGCCCGGCGGTAGCTTGCAGCGCCCTCTATGGGTGACTATGAGCATTTCATATGGGTGGATCTGGGGAGAAAACACAGTGCTGGCTGGGTCTTTTTTTCTTTTTTTTACATGCAAGAAAGAATTTAGTATCTTAAAGAAATGTCACTGCGATTTTAGTGGGGTTTTGTCTGTGTGCGTGCGTGTAAGTGCTCACCGTCTGTTCCAGCATACTTGGCAGTGAGTTTCCTCTGTCCATCCTTTCCCGCGGTGCCTCTCCATTCTAGACACACACACACACACACACACACACACACACACACACACACACACACACACACACACACACACACACACACACACACACACACACACACACACACACACACACACACACACACACACACACACACACACACACACACACACACAGTTAGTGAAATCCAAAATGCACTATAGGTAGATAGATATGACTTGAGCAGAGGGAAGAGTCGCTTTGAAAACACGTCCGGGATTCAATCGGATCGTGCTTGTAGACAATGCAGATATCGGTTCAATTAGAAACTGCCTTTAAAGGTCAAGCATGCTATTACGCAGATCTAGCACATATCGAAATGAATCTCGACCTAACCTCTTACCTCTTCAGTTGCACAACACGACAGGGAGGGACAAGAAAAAGGAGAGAGTGAAATAGTTATATTCATACATAAATATAGACTTAAATATATATATATATTGGCGAACTTGCTTGTGTGGGCCCTACTTCACTACTACAAGTGCTTTTGTAACACATGCTAATAGCCTACCTGCTCTGCCCTGATCCCCTTCTATAGCGAACTCTGCTGACTGCATCTGCATAGAGGTAACACGCGTAAGTCATCACGCACAAACAAACACACACACGTACACCTACTGCAACGCACACACACACTCACCCTGGTCAGACCTGAGCGGGAGGAGGACTTCAAGGAGGAACCTGTAGTAATCAGAGCAACCAATCAGAATCAGGTTCTTACGTGCACACACACACACACACACACACACACACACACACACACACACACACACACACACACACACACACACACACACACACACACACACACACACACACACACACACACACACACACACACACACACACACACACACACACACACACACACACACACACGACTGTAACTTACTGGTGTGCATGTGCGTTCTGTCTGGCAGTGACTGAGTCTTCCTGCGTCCAATGCCAAGTAGAGCCTTCTCCTGCTCCTCCTTCTCCTCCTTCAGGATCAGCCTGCCCAGGTTAGACTTGATCTGGCACACCCACATCACACACACACACACACACACACACACACACACACACACACACACACACACACACACACACACACACACACACACACACACACACACACACACACACACACACACACACACCATCAATCAATACATATTGACTAGTGAAGACGGTTACACTTCCTATGATAATATGTTTTGCATTATAATGCATTACACATTGCTGAAAAGGCGTTATGAAAGCACTTATATAACAATACATGACGAAGACGGTCTCCGTGGGATGGGTTACCTTGTGGAGCTCCTGCTCCTGCAGTGTCTTGGCGTCATCAGTCAGGTCTTCAAATTCATCCTTCCCCTCTTCCTCTTCCTCCTTCTTCCTCCTCCACTCGATCTCTGTGAGAGGAGAGATTAGACCACACACTACCAGTACCTCTCCAATCACACGCGCGCGTGTGCGTGTGTGCGCGTGCGTGCGTGTGTGTGTGCGCGTGCGTGTGTGCGCGTGCGTGTGTGTGAGCGTGCGTGTGTGCGCGTGCGTGTGTGCGCGTGTTACCCATAGTAGCCAGTGAAGGAGGACAGGGCCAGTACTCTGTCTCTATCTTTGAGGGCAGGTTGGGGTCTGGTTTCTGAGCTGCTGGGAACATAGACGACTGGATGATGCTGGCCATCACGTGCTGCTTGCTGACCTCTACAGACAGGCAGAGAAAGAATTAGACACACAAAGACACACACACACACACTCTCTTAGAATTATCAGACACACACAAACACAAACAAATATACTGTACCCTGTTTAAAATTTGGCATCTTCTTGTAGATGTTGTCACCATTATCTAAAATAAAACACAGAATTAGAAAAGTAGATGTGCGTGTGCAAGTGTGTGTGTGTGCAAGTGTGTACCTGGCGTGTGGAAATGTTGCTGTACAGGGGTGGCTGTCTTTCGGAGCTGCAATGTGGAGCCTCCTGGAGACCCTCCCCCCTCTCTATACTCCTTCAGCTGAGAGAGAGAAGAGAGAGAGAGAGAGAAGAGAGAGAGAGAGAGAAGAGGGAGAGAGAGAGATATGGAAAGAGAGAGAGCGTTACTACTGCTGGGTAACTGGATGAGAAGAAAGACCCACCCAACACAGAGAAATAAAGGGAGGAAGAAAGGGGGGAGAGAAGAAGGGGAGAGAAGGAGAAGGAGAGAGGGTCACAGAAGTGTCTTACCTCAGGAGAGGGAGGAGGAGAGATGGAGGAAGGAGAGAGGGATCTCTGGAGAAGGAAGAGGAGAACACAGTCACATCAAACTCTCCTCCCTTTTTATACAGCCTTTATGAGTTACTTACTCTAACACGAAGTGTGTGTGTACCTCTCTACGGGGCGTACGTGGCGCGTCTAGCGGTGAGAAGGTGAGGTGGGGTTGGTAGGTCATCAAATCTGGTCTCTCCACCTACAGAATAGCACAGACAGCGTTGAATCACAAACACGCACGTACACATGCACCAATAAACCACACACACATACCCCCCAAAAAAACCATGCACACACACACAGACCCTACCTGTAGAATACTTTTATCTCTGGGAAGAGCAGCAAGATCCCTGTACTCCACCACTTCATCATTCACACGGGCCTGGAGGAATAGCAAGAAAGTGTGTGTTGGTGCAGTGTGTGCAGTGTGTGTGTGTGTGTGTGTGTGTGTGTGTGTGTGTGTGTGTGTGTGTGTGTGTGTGTGTGTGTGTGTGTGTGTGTGTGTGTGTGTGTGTGTGTGTGTGTGTGTGTGTTCCTCTCTCTCTCTCTCTTACCATGATGCTGGGTGAGCCAGGAGCACTTGGACCCCGCAAGGAGGAGGATATGCTGCCCGGGGCTGACCGTCCCTCCACCTAGACACAGACATTATAAATCATACCTAACCCCTCCCTCCACCTACACAGAGGAAGACGTGTGTGTGTGTGTGTGTGTGTGTGTGTGTGTGTGTGTGTGTGTGTGTGTGTGTGTGTGTGTGTGTGTGTGTGTGTGTGTGTGTGTGTGTGTGTGTGTGTGTGTGTGTGTGTGTGTGTGTGTGTGTGTGTGTGTGTGTGTGTTACCTTCTGCATGATGGTGAAAATCCCTCCTGTGGTTTAAACCAGATGGCTTTGAGAGAGAAAATAGAGGGAGGTTAGGAGGAGCGGAACAACTCAGTGATGTAGATAAGGACCAAGATTCATAAAGCCCTTCTTTCTGATGGAGGATATTGTTGCCACTGTGAACTGCATCCACAAGCTCCTCACAACAACATCCCACTCACACTGTCTCACACACACACAGCCCAAAACCACTGCCCTCAATAGTCACTCGACATAGTGTGTGACACACGCACCCTCTGGCTGTATGTGATGAAAACAAAGATTCTCTTCAGTGGCGGTGCGTGGGTAAAATCACTGGGGAAGTCTAGCCAGAAAACAAAAAGCTATATTACAACCTATGTGTTGTGATAATTGCGTTGTTTGCTCTATAACCTGTTAGTTCATATGCCTATCGACCGTGATATATAGGCCTAAGGCCGAGACAATAAGAAGACACCGTGGAATAAATTCAACCACACCTTTGTTTCATCACAAAACAGGAGAACAACTTTTATCCACAAAGCACAACGAGATGCAACAATTCAAGTTGTTTCTGTCAATGACGTATTGCTCTTGATGTAATGTGATTGGTGTGACGCCAAATCCAAAATGGCTTCCCTTGACACTTTTTTTTGGTGCGCCATGACCATTCACAGTTGAGCTCATTCACTTTAGCTCAACGCTGATTGGCTGTTATTTTATACTTTTTTTATTAAGGGAGGCCAAATGCTCGCTGACTTCCCTTGCATTCAATGCTACCGGCAGCAACAATGTCATACTCAGATAGATGGCCTACACATACAGAGACAGCGATGTTTCGCTCGCTCAGATGATTTCTACGGTGAGATACATTCAGCCTCCTGCGAATTGAAGTAAAATTATGAAACACATAGAGAAGATTTTTTTTTTTTTTTTTTTTTTTTTAATATTTTCTCTGTCAATTTTTGTTTGTGCATGATGACTCCCTTGGCATGCTAAGTTAACATATGGAATTATTTTAAGATGGTCATACCAAGGATCATTTAGCTATTTGATTTTTTATTTTAAGACCCCTTAAGGTATAAAAAATATATATACAAAAAATATTTGATGAAACATTGAATTACTGCTATTAACCCATAGAAACCTATTGAATAACAGATTCACTACATGGAACAACAGATAGTCTAGAAAAAAATGTAAAGGAAGTTTGTTGTGAAGTGTCTGTCCTATATCTGAGAGAAAAAAGAAAGGAAACAACATATTTTTTTACACCTTTTTAACCCTATATTTTAGGAAATAAACTACTTCCATATATACTTCCATTCATTTTTCTACTTGTACCAGGGTATCTTCAGACGAAACTTGTGAGGCTTGTGTTTGTCCTAGAGCAAAACAACCAACATGTACATATTCGTGAGAGACTCCATAGACGGGTCATAATATTTTGTAGGCCAAACCGTTCGGCCGCTACAGACGTTTTCGTGAGAAGACCAATTTTCGGGATGTCTCATGGTCTGACAAACACCGCTGCAGCTCTGCCACCTTTCACCGCAGATACGGAAGGGCGACATCGGCGGATGCGGTGGATTGAATCATCTAATGCAACAAAATAGATATCTCTAATTTACGGATTTTGAAATCCTCTGCTGAAGGATCTATTCTTCCTCTTACCCTCCTTTCCCATCCATCTCTTTACTCCCCTTCCTCCATTTCTCTCCCTCTCCCCTCTCCCTTTCTGGTTTGCCCCACCTTTTCTCTGAAGTGCACTTGTTTGTCAGATTTTTTAAACCAATCCTTAAAGATTCAGGCACCCACCCACCTCCATCCTTCCCCCTCCCCCTCTCCTGCCTCCTCCCGCTCTCTCTAACTGAACTGTTTATCAGTCCTGCCAGTCAGGCCGACGCCCAGCCAGCCATCACCACGGTTACACTCCCCACACTGGGGATCATCACTTTGGAGAGGCCTCCTCTCTTTTGCTTTCTCTCTCCCTCTGGCTTTCTATCTCCCTCTCCCTTTCTGTCTTCCCCTCTTTCTCTCCCAGTCCCTCCTTTCTCACACAAACACACACACACACACACACATTGGTACAGTGTGTAGACAGCAGTGTGGGGCAGCTCTGAGCTATCTGCCAACTGTGTGAGCAGATTAATATTGATCTATTGGGATCTGGCCTGGGATCTGTTGCTCTGAGAGTGGATCCGGCTTAGGAGATCTATAGTAGCGTCTGCAGGCAGGCCGCAGACGCTACAGTCAAATATAGATGGGGTCTAGTCTATAGGGCAATAGAACAGCTAATAGCTCCGCCTTGCCCTCTTATAGGCCAGTTAGATTGTTTTTGCAACATTGCTTATACCTATCCAATCTGTTCAGATCTACATACGTGCTTACGGGTTGGGGGTTACGGGTTGTTTGTTTGTGGACAGTGCCCTCGAGGACAGACTGAAGTTCCCAACCCTGCTCACAGAGGAATTTCCTTTACAACCACATCCTGCATGGCCACTGCCCCAAAAAACACACACACACTTTCTCCTCTCTCTCTTTCTTTCTCTCTCTGTCTCAATTCCATGGGCTTTATTGGCATGGGAACAATATATTTACATTGCCAAAGCAAGTGAAATAGATAATAAACAAAAGTGAAATAAACGATCAGAAATTAACAGTAAACTCTCTCACACACACGCACAAACCCACACAAGGTCTAATTAGGCACAGTCAGATGGCTGGCCTGGTTTGAACGCGTAGAGCTCGCAATAGAGGGGCCGCGTAAACATGCGCAGCATGCATCATCACCGAGTGGGCTGGCTGGTGCCCTTGTCTGATTAAAGATACAATTTGGAGTCGCTTTCAAGGAGTCATATTTGCTATGATAAAGATGTATAACAATATAGCCTCAAAATAGATAAACATGTTCCACGGACCAGATGAACATAGGCTCATTTAGGTTATAGCAGCCTATTAGTAATACATCATGTAAGCCTATCATATTATAGGCTATCTATCCAATAAGACTATAATAATCACGTCATACGGCTTTCCGTCGATAAATGCGCACGAGGGGGAATGAGACAAAGAGCTGCCCGTAGCAAAACAATATGCTTGAATTATTTACATGAAATGTGCTTATCAGCCCCTATGATAATAGGATATAGGTCATTATTTATCCTTCCCGGACGCCCTCAGGCCAATAGCCCTAGTTGATTTTCAAATGCAATGTTTTTATAAACGTGCCTAATAATAAAATGAAATCAAATAATCCGATTTTACCTGCCAATCAAACCGATCGATCCGCCGTCATCAACAAAATAACACCAACTATAATGATGGGAACAGATCAAGCATGCCAGAATCCCATCAGTCGCGTGCCATGGGCGAGAGGCTTTCGGTTTAACGGCGCTCCTAGACACGGATGACAGTGGAGGAAGGGAGGATGTACGCGTGCGTGAGTGCGTGTTTTAAAACGGGGCTTGGGCTGCAAAGAGACTGCCCCTGGGCTGCATCTCAATTCAGTAGCTTCCTCCTCTCCTCTCTTCTTCTATTCTCTAGTCTTCCATCATCCCCTCCCAACCAGTGGCGGTTGGTTCCATTTCAGATGAGGGAGGATGATTCTGTTTTTTTTATGAGCATGGCCTATTACATCATATTGGATGACTGTCATTCATATCCCATTAACCCAGCTCAATGTAACATCAACAGGTTTAGTCTACTACATGATACTCAAATTTCCCCTGTACCCATCCTGAGGTTTCTACAACCTAGCCTATGAATGTAAGTTTAGAACATAGAGAATTTTGAGTACTCAAGGTGACAGACAGTGACACATTCAATACCGCCTTGCACACTCTTGCCTGCATCTAGCTGATCTAGACAGTAATCATTAGTTCAACAGTTGCAAATGTACATTTCTATTGTACAAATTCAGGTATTTTTATCTCTGTTTCGTTTCGTTTGCTTCCGCTGAAGCATTATTTTTCAACAGAATCGGCAGAATGAATACACCCCTTATCACACACAAACACAGTTCACTTTCATAGCAGCCACATAAAAACAGTGTCATCACGTTGCTCGTTGTATATATAATTGCTTCTCGCAACTATCTACGCGATCTCCTCCTCTCACCTTTTCCCTTCGCTTGTCTGTGACCAGCCGAAAAAACCTTTCCAAGCCAAGCCTTCATATCATGACCGTTATAACCGCTACACAGCCTACATCATTGTCAAGTCATAGTCAACATAGCTACTAGAACTAAAGTGTTAGTAAACCCATTAGCTACAATTACGCATTACAGTCTACAGCCAGATAGCAGTTTAGCAGTTACACCGATGGGACCCGGTGGCAATAAATTAATAGAACCAAAAGCTTACCTTGACTTGGAAGAATTTCAGTGTTGGATAGCCATAGCCATAGCCAGCTAGCTAACATAGCATCCCTCTCTGTTTGAGCAGGGTGTTTGAGTAGGCTAAACTAGCTAGGTGCATTATTTAGCTAAGTCAAAGTCAAAGTTTTAAAAAATACAACCAAATATAGCTAGCTATCTTTCTCTCTATCTCTCTCTCGCTTCATTTTATTTCGGAATAAATGAATTTGTTCAAAACTGTTCAACTATTGTCTTTCTCTCTCTGAGTCAATACTCACCACATTTTATGCACTGCAGTGCTAGCTAGCTGTAGATTATGCGTTCAGTGTTCATTCTCTGATATTTTGATTGGGTGGACAACATGTCAGTTCATGCTGCATGAGCTCTGATAGGTTGGAGGACGTCCTCTGGAAGTTGTCATAATTACTGTGGAAGTCTGTGGAAGAGGGTGAGAACCATGAAGCCACTACTATAGGACACCAATAAGAAGAAGAGACTTGCATGGGCAAATAAACACGAGCAATGGACATTAGACCTGTGGAAATCTGTCCTTTGGTCTGATGAGTCCAAATTTGAGATTTTTGGTTCCAATCGCCATGTCTTTGTGAGACGCAGAGTAGGTGAACGGATGATCTCTGCATGTATGGTTCCCACCGTGAAGCATGGAGGAGGGGGTGTGATGATGTGGGCTGCTTTTCTGGTCACACTATCAGTGATTTATTTATAATTCAAGGCACACTTAACCAGCACGGCTACCACCGCATTCTGTAGCATGACCCATCCCATCTGGTTTGCGATTAGTAGGACTATCATTCCTCATGAAGCTGGTTGAAGAATGCCAAGAGTGTGTAAAGCTGTCATCTATTGTACTTAACACTATCAAATCATTCTCTTCAGCTTCTGGTCTGGAACTTAACGTACATTTACATTTTAGTAATTTAGCAGACGTTTTTATCCAAAGTGACTTACAGTAGTGAGTGCATACATTTTCAAACTTAAATACAGTAAATGTGAAGTATTGTCCCTGCATAATTCAAATGACCAATCTATTGAGAATATTCCAGTGAAAGATCATGTTAAATATTTAGCGGTGTACATGGCGGAAAAAAACATATTGTTACTGCATCCATAGCTCTGTCTATGAATTTTCCAGTACGAAAAAGTATTAAAAATGTATGCACTCACTACTGTAAGTCACTCTGGATAAGAAAGTCTACTAAATTACTAAAATGTAAAACATAAAATTCGGGGTTCCCAAGAAATCTAATACTTCATGCCACAATGACTACTACCCTGTAGCACTCACATTTGTAATCATGAAGTACTTGAGAGGCTGGTTATGGCACACATCAACTCCATTATCCCAGACACCCTAGACCCATTCAAATTTGCATACCACCCTAACAGATCCCTAGACAACGCAATCTCAATTGCACTGCACACTGCCCTCAACCACTTAGAAAAGAGGAATACTTATGTGAAAATGCTGTTCATTGACTACAGCTCAGCGTTCAACACCATTGTCTCCTCCAACCTCGTCACCAAGCTTAGGACCCCTGGACTGAACACCTCCCTCTGCAACTGGATCCTGGACTTCCTGACGGGCCGACCCCAGGTGGTGAGGATAGGCAACATCATCTCCGCCACACTGACCCTCAACACGGGGGCCCCACAGGGGTGTGTGCTTAGACCCCTCCTGTACTCCTTGTTCACCCACGACTGTGTGGCCATGCACGATTCCAACACCATCATCAAGTTTGCTGACAACACGGCGGTGATAGACCTGATCAACAACCTCTCCCTCAATGTCAGTAAGACCAAGGAGCTGATCGTGGACTATAGGAAAAGGGGCCTCTTCCCCCTCAGGAGGTTGAAAAGGTTTGGCATGGGCCCCCAAATCGTCAAAAAGGTCTACAGCTGTACCATTGAGAGCATCTTGACTGGCTGCATCACTGCTTGGTATGACAATAGCACCACCCTCGATCGTATTGGTGCTACAGAGGGTGGTGCGGACCGCCCAGTACATCACTGGGGCCGAGCTCCCTGCCATACAGGATCTCTATATCAGCCGTTCTGAAAGAAGGCCCGAAAAATCGTTAAAGACTCTAACAACCCAAGCCATAGACTGTTTTCTCTGCTTCCTCACGGCAAGCGGTACCAGTGCATCAAGTCTGACACCAACAGGGTCCTGAACAGCTTCTATCCCCATGTCATAATACTGCTAAATAGGTAACTAAAGAGCTAACAAAATGGCTACACAGACTATCTGAGTTGACCTTTGTATTTTATTCTTATTTTTGCCCCGGCTTCATGCACACTCACAGAGCCCTACACACTACGGACACTGATACTCCAACACACATACAAACACTCACTCCATCATTTGCTCACGCACACACAATATGCACATACAATCATCCTATATGTGTCACGCCCTGACCTTTGTTCCTTTGTTATGTCTCTATTTTGGTTTGGTCAGGGCGTGAGTTGGGGTGGGCATTCTATGTTTTTGTTCTATGTTTTATATTTCTATGTGTTTGGCCGAGTGTGGTTCTCAATCAGAGGCAGCTGTCTATCGTTGTCTCTGATTGAGAACCATACTTAGGTAGCCTCATCCCACCTGTGGTTTGTGGGTAGATGTTTTCTGTTGTGTGTCTGCACCAGCCAGAACTGTTTCCTCCGTTCTCTTTGTTATTTTTGTTACTTCAGTGTTCATTAAATAAATATGGACACGTACCACGCTGCACCTTGGTCCACTCCTTCTTCCCAGGACATTCGTTACAGAACTACCCACCACCAACGGACCAAGCAGCGTGGAAAAAAGGAGGGATGGACATGGGAGGACATTCTGGACGGGAAGGGATCCTACACATGGGAGGAGATCCTGGCTGGAAGGGATCGCCTCCCATGGGAACAGGTGGAGGCAGCCAGGAGAGCGGAGGCAGCAGGAGAAGGGAACCAGGGGTACGAAGGAACATGGCTGGCAAGGAAGCCCGAGAGGCAGCCCCAAAAAAAATATTTTGGGGGGGGCACACGGGGCGTGTGGCGGAGTCAGGTTGGAGACCTGAGCCCACTCCCCGTTCTTACCGGGGCGAGCATGTGACTGGTCAGGCCCCGTGCTATGGGGTGATGCGCACTGTGTCTCGGCGGAGCATCCACAGGCCGGTGTGCTTGGTGCCAGCGTCCCGCATTTGCCGGGTGGAAGCTGGCATCCAGCCAGAACGGGTGGGGCAAGATCTGCGCTCGAGACCGCCAGTGCGCCTCCACGGCCCAGTGTATCCGGTGCCTCGGCCAAGGACAAGGCCTCCTGCATGTCTCCCCAGCCTGGTGAGTCCTGTGCCTGCGCCGAGAATTAACCCCCCTATATGTCTCCCCAGCCTGGTGAGTCCTGTGCCTTCTCCCAGAGCCAGGCCTCCTGTGTGTCTCTCCACTCAAGTGGTGATCCAGGGCAAGAAGCCTCCAGTGGTGATCCATGGCACGAAGCCTCCAGTGATGATCCATGGCAAGAAGCCTCCAGTGATGATCCATGGCACGAAGCCTCCTGTGTGTCTCTCCACTCCAGTGACGCCATCCTGTCCGGAGCTGCCAGAGTCTCCCTCCTGTACGGAGCTGCCAGATCCTCCCTCCTGTCCGGAGCTGCCAGAGTCTCCCTCCTGTCCGGAGCTGCCAGAGTCTCCCTCCTGTCCGGAGCTGCCAGAGTCGCCCTCCTGTCCGGAGCTGCCAGAGTCGCCCTCCTGTCCGGAGCTGCCAGAGTCGCCCTCCTGTCCGGAGCTGCCAGAGTCGCCATCCTTGGTGGCGAGGGTCCTCGCTCTAGAGGCGCCACCTAAGTGGGCCAAGCCAGAGGTGGAGAAGGGGACTACGTCCCGCACCAGAACCGCCACCGCAGTGAAATGCCCACCCAGACCCTCCCCTATAGGTTCAGGTTTTGCGGCCGAAGTCCGCACCTTTGGGGGGGGGGGGGGGGTACTGTTACGCCCTGACCTTAGTTCCTTTGTTATGTCTCTATTTTGGTTTGGTCAGTGCGTGAGTTGGGTTGGGCATTCTATGTTTTTGTTCTATGTTTTATATTTCTATGTGTTTGGCCGAGTGTGGTTCTCAATCAGAGGCAGCTGTCTATCGTTGTCTCTGATTGAGAACCATACTTAGGTAGCCTCATCCCACCTGTGTTTTGTGGGTAGATGTTTTCTGTTGTGTGTTTGCACCAGCCAGAACTGTTTCAGTCGTTCTCTTTGTTATTTTTGTTATTTCAGTGTTCATTAAATAAATATGGACACGTACCACGCTGCACTGCCATAAAAAAGCCAGACTACGGTTTGCAACTGCACATGGGGACAAAGATCGTACTTTTTGGAGAAATCTCCTCTGGTCTGATGAAACAAAAATAGAACTGTTTGGCCATAATGACCATCGTTATGTTTGGAGGAAAAAGGGGGAAGCTTGCAAACCCAAGAACACCATCCCAATCATGAAGCATGGGGGTGGCAACATCATGTTGTGGGGGTGCTTTGCTGCAGGAGGGACTGGTGCACTTCACAAAATAGATGGCATGATGAGAAGGAATGTTATGTGGATATCTTGAAGCAACATCTCAAGACATCAGTCAGGAAGTTAAAGCTTGGTCGCAAATGGGTCTTTCAAATGGACAATGACCCCAAGCATACTTCCAAAGTTGTGGCAAAATGGCTTATGGACAACAAAGTCAAGGTATTGGAGTGGCCATCACAAAGCCCTGACCTCAATCCCATATAAAATTTGTGGGCAGAACTGAAAAAGCGTGTGTGAGCAAGGAGGCCTACAAACCTCATTCAGTTACACTAGCTCTGTCAGGAGGAATGGTCCAAAATTCACCCAACTTATTGTGGGAAGCTTGTGGAAGGCTACCCGAAACGTTTGACCCAAGTTAAACAATTTAAAGGCAATGCTACCAAATACTAATTGAGTGTATGTAAACTTCTAACCCACTGGGAATGTGATGAAAGAAATAAAAGCTGAAATAAATCATTCTCTCTCCTATTATTCTGACATTTCACATTCTTAAAATAAAGTGGTGATCCTAACTGACCTAAGACGGAATTTTACTAGGATTAAATGTCAGGAATTGTGAAATTTTTTGTTTGAATGTATTTGGCTAAGATGTATGTCAACTTCCGGCTTCAACTGTATCCTCAACTCTAGCCACCGTACAGTTATAAGGGAAATGTGCTTTTCTTATAACTAATTTCTGTCTTCTATTCATGTGCTGTTCTAATAACCAATTTCTGTGTTCATGCAAGTGGCTGACTGTACAAATCCTCACTTATCAGTAGCTGCAATTTGGCAGTACGCCCAGACCTTGTATTGAGAACGAACGAACGAAAGATATCTCAGTTTCAAGGTCTCAGTTTACAGAGAAAGAAGCCTCGTGAGGTGTTGGTCTCTCACATGTTATGAAACAGTATTGGTCGGTCACATGAATGAAACAAAATGGTAATGAATAATGAATTACGCTAAATCATGCAAATATGACTTGTCTATATATAGCTGTATATAAGACAACTGCTGGGTCTACAGGGAGAGATCCTGATTGACATGTGTACTATGGTGCATTGAGTTGGTTGGAACCTCTCCAGCACGCTGACAATAAACAATGATTCATTTAAGATTGACTTCGAGTGTCCCTGTGTAACAATTTCCACGACACAGTGCCTTCAGAAAGTTTTCAGACCCCTTGACTTTTTCCACGTTTTGTTACGTTACAGCCTTATTCTAAAATAGATGTTTTTAAAATTAAACTCAGCAATCTACACACACAACCCCATAATGACAAAGAAAAAACTGTTTTTTATCATTTTTTGCAAATATATAAAAAATAAAAAAAACTTAAATACCTTATTTACATAAGAACTCAGACCGTTTGCTATGAGACTCGAAATTGAGCTCAGGTGCATCCTGTTTCCATTGGTCATCCTTGAGATGTTTCTACAACTTGATTGGAATCCACTTGTTGCAAATTCAATTGATTGGACAAGATTTGGAAAGGCACACACCTGTCTATATAAGGTCCCATGGTCCCATAAGGTCCCGTGCATGTCAGAGCAAAAACCACTCCATGAGGTCAAAGGAATTTTCTGTAGAGCTCTGAGACAGGATTGTGTCGAGGCACAGATCTGGGGAAGGGTACCAAAAAATGTCTGCAGCATTGAAGGTCCCCAAGAACACACTGGCCTCCATCATTCTTAAATGGATGAAGTTTGGAACCACCAAGACTCTTCCTAGAGCTGGCCACCTGGCCAAACTGAGCAATCGGAGAAGGGCCTTGGTCAGGGAGGTGACCAAGAACCCAATGGTCACTCTGAAGGAGCTCCAGAGTTCCTCTGTGGAGATGGGAGAACCTTCCAGAAGGACAACCATCTCTGCAGCACTCCACCAATCAGGCCTTTATGGTAGAATGGCCAGACAGAAGCCACTCCTCAGTAAAAGGCACATGACAGTCCGCTTGGAGTTTGCCAAAAGGCACCTAAAGGACTCTCAGACCATGAGAAACAAGATTCTCTGGTCTGATGAAACCAAGATTGAACTCTTTGGCCTGAATGCCAAGCGTCATGTCTGGAGGAAACCTGGTACCGTCCCTACGGTGAAGCATGTTGTTGGCAGCATCATGTAGTGGGGATGTTTTTCAGCAGCAGGGACTGTGAGACTAGTCAGGATCGAGGGAAAGATGAACGGAGCAAAGTACAGAGAGATCCTTGATGAAAACCTGCTCCAGAGCGCACAGGACATCAGACTTGGGGGAAGGTTCACCTTCCAACAGGACAATGACCCGAAGCACACAGCCAAGACAACACAGGAGTGGCTTCGGGACAAGGCCCTGAATGTCCTTGAGTGACCCAGCCAGAGTCTGGACTTGATCCCGACCGAACATCTCTGGAGAGACCTGAAAATAGCTGTGCAGCGACGCTCCCCATACAACCTGACAGAACTTGAGAGGATCTGCAGAGAAGAATGGGAGAAACTCCCCAAATAGAGGTGTGCCAAGCTTGTAGAGTCATACCCAAGAAGAAAGTACTAAGTAAAGGGTCTGTATGCTTACAGTGGCAAGAAAAACTATGTGAATCCTTTGGAATTATCTGTATTTCTGCATAAATTGGTCATAAAATTAGATCTGATCTTCATCTAAGTCACAACAACAGACAAACACAGTCTGCTTAAACTAATAACACACAAATTATTGTATTTTTCTTGTCTATATTGAATACATCGTTTAAACATTCACAGTGTAGGTTGGGAAAAGTATGTGAACCCCTAGGCTAATTACTTCTCCAAAAGCTAATTGGAGTCAGGAGTCAGCTAACCTGGAGTACAATCATTGAGACGAGATTGGCGATGTTGGTTAGAGCTGCCCTGCCCTATAAAAAACATTTACAAAATTTGAGTTTGCTATTCACAAGAAGCATTGCCTGATGTGAACCATGCCTCAAACAAAAGAGATCTCAGAAGATCCAAGATTAAGAATTGTTGACTTGCAAAAAGCTGGAAAGGGTTACAAAAGTATCTCTAAAAGCCTTTATGTTCATCAATTCACGGTAAGACAAATTGTCTCTAAATGGAGAAAGTTCATCACTGTGCTACTCTCCCTAGGAGTGGCCGTCCTGCAAAGATGACTGCAAGAGCACAGCGCAGAATGCTCAATGAGGTTAAGAAGAATCATAGAGTGTCAGCTAAAGACTTACAGAGGGTCCAACTTTCAAAACGAGTCATTTTTGGCTAGCCACAGCAGTCAACTGTACGGAGCAAAAATATATACTGAACAAAAACATAAACGCAACATGTAAAGTGTTAAAAGATCCCAGAATTTTTACATACGCACAAAAATCTTATTTCTCTCAAATTTTGTGCACAAATTTGTTTACATCCCTTTTAGTCAGCATTTCTCCTATGCCAAGATAATCCATCCACCTGACAGGTGTGGCATATGAAGCTGATTAAACAGCATGATCATTACACAGGTGCACCTTGTGCTGGGGACAATAAAAGGCCACTCTAAAATGTGCAGTTTTGTCACACAACACAATGCCATAGATGTCTCAAGTTTTGAGGGAGCATGCAATTGGCATGCTGACTGCAGGAATGTCCACTAGAGCTGTTGCAAGAGAATGTAATGTTCATTTCTCTACCATAAGCCACCTCCAATGTCATTTTAGAGAATTTTTCAGGGAGTCCAAACTGCCTCACAACTGCAGACCACGTGAAACCACGCCAACCCAGGAACTCCACATCCGGCTTCTTGACCTTCGGGATTGTCTGAGACCAGCCACCTGGATAGTGGATGAAACTGTGGCTTTGCACAATCAAATCATTTCTGCAAAAACTGTCAGAATCCATCTCAGGGAAGCTAATCTGCGTGCTCGTCGTCCTCACCAGGGTCTGGACCTAACTGCAGTTCAGCGTCGTAACTGCCTTCAGTGGGAAAATGCTCACCATTGATGGCCACTGTTACGCTGGAGAAGTGTGCTCTTCATGGATGAATCCCAGTTTCAACTGTACCGGGCAAATGGCAGCCGTAGTGTGGGCGAGCGGTTTGCTGATTTCAACTTCCCCATGTTGGCAGTGGGGTTATGGCATGAGAAGGCATAAGCTACGGATAATGAACACAATTGCATTTTATCAATGGCAATTTGAATGCACAGAGATACCGTGCCAAGATCCTGAGGCCCATTGTCGTGTTATTCATTTGCCACCATCATCTCATGTTTCAGCATGATAATACACAGCCCCATTGTCAAGGCTCAGGAGAAGACCCAGATGCAGATCACTACTAGAAAAGTATTCTGTACAAGACAAGACCAAATGCATAAATAAGTCAACGAATAATTGATAAATAAAATATGGAACAGTTCATGAAAATGTTACATTTCCTTTTGGATCAAGGTAGATACTAGCTAGCTTGCTGACTAGAGATTACATGCAAGAGCTTGCAGGGATTTGTGTCTAATTGATGTCTAATTTGATGTTAATTAGCATTTTCGAATATGCGAGTAAATAAAGCTGAATACATTGATAAATGTCACCTTGTCCAAGAGAGAGTTACATCTTTTTTGTACAGATTTGACAGTGCTACTGATAGTAGTGGTGGGGCTTGGCTTGCACGTGCAAATTCAGCATACACCACATTCTATAATAGAATTGTGTTATTTGACGTGTCAAATTAAAAGCTTATTTCACACGTCAAATAGTGTTTTATGACGTGTATCTTTTTTGACAAGCAAAGACCCAAACGGCGTTCAATGTCCCTCACCCTAACAATTTGGTCTATTTTCACCTCTTAATTTCGCCTACTGTTCTAACTTGGTGGTGCACCTAAAGCCTACAACCTGTTTTAGAGAAATGTAATCATTGAATATTATAAGAGCTTTCATTGTCTGTTTATATGCCCCCTTTAATAATCCTACGGTTCTGACTTGTACAGGGAGTACACTGTAAGAACCGCCCATGTTCTGAATTCTGTCGCTGTACATTTCAAAAGTACTGAACAAATAGTTATATTGACTATGTCCGTCATCGCTTGCTCATTAATGTCTTAATCGAAATTACGGATTGCCTCTTATCTGCTTGTCCTCCCCTTATGCCATAGTTTGTACATCTCAATTGTCATTAGAAACCACATTTGTTGAAGCAAGTCTGCCATATCAGCTGTTTTTTTTAAAGGCAGTAAATGAGACTGAATGAACTGTTTCGCTGCCAGACAAGGCTCCGCTGATAGCCAGGTGTAGCAGTGGTAACTCATGAATCAATAGAATTGCAATGACCGTAATCTTCAATGCCAACGTTTTCAATGTTACCGAACAAATATGGCTAACATCAAATGACTAACCTCATTGTTGGGACAGCTTTATGTAGGCCCTAACAGTTTGTGTGCACTGTTTGTCACCTTTATAGTGCAATTAATGTATTGTTTAGTGTTGTGTAGTGGCTTTGCTGGCATGCGTCCCACTTTTTTTTTTTTTGCCCCACCAAGATTTACATGCTAAAATCAGCACTGGACCTACACAGATTCTTCACTGTATACAGCTCTCTAATAATCACCAAAATTACAGCTAAACAGTCAGAGAGTATCGAAAACTCCAAAAACGATGGATAGAGGAATATATTTTTCAAACATTGAAAAATTTGTTTGACACCGCTGCTCTAAAAGTGTAACGCTTCGAACACTTTCCAATGAACCGATGCGTTTGCCTTGCAGCATTGCGTTGCAGAGGCAGTTGCGGTGTGTTCAGTGTGGTGCATATGTTGGATTTATCGAACCTATGTATCAAACTGTATGCATAAATGGCTTGACAGAAATGGTAACAGAAGGTGAATGTTGATGATGATGCATACTATTTTGCGCAAAAATACTATCAGTGTGTTCGAAGCCTTATTGCATTTTGGTACACCAGAATTACATTTTGTGTTTACGCTTCGATCACACCAACAGCATCATTGCCTTTTGGTACACCAGAATTACATTCATTTCCAATGAAACGCTGCATTTGCCTGGCAACATTGCATTGCAGTGCGTTCGTTTGTGGTGCATACATTGGATTTATCGAACTGTGTGCGTGGGCGGCTTGACAGAAATAGTAGCAGAAGGTGAATGTTGATGATGCTGCGCAAATTTACTGTCGGTGTATTCGAAGCGTTATTGCATTTTGGTACACCAGAATTACATTCATTTCCAATGAAATGCTGCATTTGCCTTGCAGCATTGCGTTGCATTTGCCTTGCAGCATTGCGTTGCATTTGCCTTCAGCATTGCGTTGCAGAGGCGTAGACAGCTTGCGCTAGAACGACGTGACGTCATCGGGTCAAAGTTTACAGCTATGGCGTCGGGAAATGGAATTGCTTCTCTGGTGAGAATCCACAAGATTAAATAACAGTATTTTAACTTAATGTACATTTAATATACGGGTATATTGTAGCGGCATATGTAAGTGAAGTGTTAAAGTATATGATGCATGTTTTATTTGGACTGATGCCGGTCTGCTGTTTAAAATGCCGCTGGCTAAACAAGGACAACGTTGATTGAGTTAAACATGTGCTTACCATTACACTGCAGCAATATTGAATTACTAATGCTAATGACATTTTGTCGGGTTATTTAGGGTGTGATATCAATTGTAATACTTTTATTTTGTAATGGCTATGTTATTCAGGGCGTGGAGGGAGCTACAGCAGCCGCCCAGGCTCTGTCTCTACCAGCTGAGGCTTATGGGAACGATGTAAGTAACACAGCGGTGCTATTTAGGTTTCCTCTGACACAAACTCACAACACAATAGTTTTCTAGTGTGTTAGTTTCAAAGTTTATTCGCCACGTGCACAGGATACAACAGGTGTAAAACAGTACAATTAAATTCTTACCTAGAGAACTCTTTCCCGACATTGCAACTAACCTGTGGTTGTGTGTGTCTCAGCCTCAACTGGAGGTGATGTGGGCGATGAAGGCTTACAATCATGCAGAGATCTACTTTAATGTGAGTATCTCTTTCTCACAAGCACCTGCATCAGGTAAACTACCCACATGAAAAAATACTACAGTTTACTATAGAATAGTACAATATTATCCACAAAAAAATGTAGTAAATACTACAGTTGTGTGCAAAAACACTACAGTAAATACTACAGTATTTAATTTGCATATACGCTGCCCATTTCCCTCCCCCAATATCCCAATTTGTGCCACCCGTAAGTGAGAAACCTACATGCTAAGTATAGACCATATTGTGTGCCATACAGGTTATAGAGAAGAACACTACAGTAAATACTACAGTATATTATTAGTCCTCAAAAACACTGCAGCAGTGGATCTACAGGTTTTGCCTCAGGACCCAAATTGAACCAGGTTGTCTGTCGCGACCCAATATTCGCCGAAATATAATCTGGAAAACTATATTTAATGCTATATTGATAGTAAATGTAGCAATTATGACAAGGGAACAACATTCTCACCTCATTTTCAATAAATACATTTTGTCCATATTCTTAAAGAATGTTAAACTCACTGGCTTGAGACCACAAAAATCAACCAAAATAGTGCTGCTAATAGCTCTATATTTAAACATTGATAGTTCATAGTTTCTACCAGGTTTGTCGTTTTAAGTTCATATTGGATTATTTATTTCATTAAAATATAAACTGTATGTATATATTCAAAACCTCCCCGGACCCAGGTACCAGTTGAGAATAGCTGTACTACAGTATACAACAGGCCACAAAAACACTACATTAATTACTTTAGTATAAATACTGTAGTAAACACTAAAGTTAACAGTAAAGTCTGCAAACGCACTATAATACTACAGTATTTAGACCATAGTATGTTTTTTATTTTTATTTGGGTAGGTGGAGCATAATACCAATACTAGCAGCCACATTGCACTGATCTAGTCCTTCCCTCCAGCTAATCGTGTGTGTGTGTGTGTAGCTGATCTAGTCCTTCCCTCCAGCTAATCGTGTGTGTGTGTGTAGCTGATCTAGTCCTTCCCTCCAGCTAATTGTGTGTGTGTGTGTGTAGCTGATCTCGTCGGTAGACCCCAGTAATCTGAAGCTGACCAAGGTAGATGACCGGATCTATACGTCCTTCAGAGAATCCTTCTCAGACCTCAACATCAAGAACTTGGACCCAGACATGCTCAAAACTGCCGATGCCAAAGAGGTAGGGGACTGGGTGTGTTTATAGGTGTCAGAAATACAAAAAGGGACGGAGGAAGAGTGAGAAACTAACCTAGTCTATGTGTTGGTGTCTAGAAGTGGCGTCCGTTCTGTAACCAGTTCGACGGGGTGGTGGAGGACTTTAACTATGGGACTTTGCTACGACTTGACTGTGAGAAGGACTACACAGAGGAAAACACCATATTTGGTATGTTCAGCGAGTCACTATTACACATACAAAACGGTGTCACTGTTAAAAAGTGGCATTAGGGCCCTGTGTAGCCCAGTGTTAACTGCGATCATGTTGTTCCTGCAGCCACCAGGATCCAGTTCTTTGCCATCGAGATCGCTAGGAACAGAGAAGGATTCAACACCCCTGTATTCCAGGCCAAAAAACAACCGCCTTAACCCATACCCTATAACCATTTTATTAGCATAGTCTCCAACACCCTTGTAAACCCAACCAAGGAAGAGTTAACAGCCCTGGTTAAACACCCTACCTTTTGACCTAGGTATGGGATACTCTGAACCCCACATCACCTACAACCCAGGAACAGATAACATTTTACCAGCCCTGGTTACCAGGCTTAACATCCCCATTGCTTGACATCCATCTCCTTACACTTTTCCTGTGATCGTCCACCTTGACATATCAGGTCGACTGGAGACTAGACCAGTGGCACGTTCAGCAGGGCACCACGTTGTGGAACGTTCATATATAGAACAATGACTTGTTTGCTTACTGAGCGTGGCCCAGAGGTCCACACACCAGCCTGCATCCCACTGTGTGCATGAGTGCGTGTACTGATGTCCAATCTGAGCATGGTAGCTACAGAGCCTTCAGAAAGTATTCACACCTTGATTTTCCACATTTTGTTATAGCCTGTGGATGAAGTTGTGATTGCGTCACTGGCCTACACAATACTCCATAATGTCAAAGTGGAATTATGTTTTTAGAAAATCTTAAGCCTTGAGTCAAGTATTCAACCCCTTATATGGCCAGCCTAAATAAGTTAATGAGTTTAACAACTACCTCATCTCTGTAACCCACACATATAGATAATTGTCCCTCAGTCGAGCAGTGAATTTCAAACAGACCAGGGAGGTTTTCCAATGTCTCAAAGGGCACCTATTGGTAGATGGGTAAAAATAAAGAAAAAGACATTGAATATCCATTTGAACATGGTTAAGTTATTACACTTTGGCTGGTGAATCAATACACCCAGTCACTACAAGGATAAATGCATCCTTCCTAACTCAGTTGCCGGAGAGGAAGGAAACAGCTCAGGGATTTCACCATGAGGCCAATAGTGAATTTAAAACAGTTTAATGGCTGTGATAGAAAACTGGAGGATGGATCAACATTGTCATTTCAGTTATTGTGGAGTAACTACAGAGTGAAAAGAACGAAGCCTGTACAGAATATACATTTCCCCCAAAATGCATCCTGTTTGCAGTAAGGCACCAAAGTAAAACTGCAAACAATTGGCTAAGAAATTAACTTTGTCCTGAATACAAAGCATTGTTTGAGGCAAATCCAACATCACTGACTTGGGAGTTTTTTGGGATACAAATAAACAGAATAGAGCTAAGCACAGGCGAAAACCTGGTTGTCTGCTTTCCAACATACACTGGGAGACATTCACCTTTCAGCAGGACAATAACTTAAAACACAAAGGCGACATTGAATGTTCCTGAGTGGCTTTGGCTTAGTTACAGTTAATGGCTGTAACAATTACCAACTTGACAGAGCTTGAAGAATTTGCATATATTATACAATCCAGGTGTGCAAAGTAGCTGTTATCGCTGCCAAAGATGATTCTGACATGGATTGACTCAGGGTGTTGAATACTACTAATTTTTCTACTTTGACATGAGTATTGTATAGATTGTTCACAATTTTTTTTTTATCCCACTAACAATGTGGAAAAGGTCCAGGTGTGAATACTTAAAGGCATTGTATATGTAATTAGATTCTCTAATTTGTGGCAATAATTTCTGGGTATGTTCTTGTACAGTTTGTTTCAAATGACAATATTCTTTATAGTGAACCACTTTTGACCATGGTGCTGGCTAAAATTGGTGCACTGTTGGAAATCGGGTGTCCTTTTTGATTTGCCCGGTGTGTGTGTATCCAACCGCATTCACTGACTGGTCTTGTGAATGGTAAAAACACATAAATCTGAATAAATGGAAGTCTGGAATCAGCATGTAGCCTGTGTTTGTTTAATCCTTTATGATATTATCTTGCTAGTCTGCACCAACACTAAAGACATTACCCATGTTGTGCAGTGGAAGAACTGACAGCGCGGTATACAAACCAAATGACGTTTATTTGCAGTCAATGATGACACTATAATATGTAGCCGACATCCACACAACTCAACCAAGCTACCGATCCAACACACACGCACATCAGAGAACCAAGCTACTGATCCAACACACACACAAACTTCAGGGAACCAAAACAATAGAAACCAGGAAGTCAAATCAACATGGTTAGAGATGAGCTAGTCGTCACAAACAGTTAGCAGCAACATCTGTAGAGTAGCACAAGTTGCTAATGAACTGTGAACCCCCATCTCCTCTAATACACAGTTCTGTATTCCTATCATCCATATCCCTGTAATACACAGCTCTGTTCTACTAAAGGTTGCATTATTCTTCATTTAATCATTTAGAAATAAACAATCCTTCAGGGAGCTTGGAGACGAGTGCTGAAAGTTCTAGAATCTCCTGGTGGGTTCTGGCTGGAGCTCACCGCTCCTTCACAGCTCCCCGGGAGGCCACACACACACACACACACCTCACACTAACACACCAGAGACTGCAGTGACGCTCCTATCCGTTGAGTTATCAGATCTGTGACCCCCTACACACTAGCCTGCTCAGACACTTCACCCCTCCCCTAACCCAACTGACTCCCTTAAGGTTAGTGTCAGCTCCAACCAGCCTACCAGAGGGTAAAGTGGAGCATAACCTTAACCCATTTTACCCTGCCCCACACCCAAATCCTAATGGAACAAGTAATCATTTTCTAGGCAAAGTGTCTCGGTGCTAGGGTTAGTGTCTAGGGAGTAAGGGGGGTGGGTATTTACAGCGCTCCAGCTAGAGGGCCAGAGGAAATGTACAACACAGCCACTCTTTCTCTGCACCTCTAGTGCTCTCTCCTCCCCTGTAGAAAGTTTGCTCCCCACAGACAAACAGGTGCACTGACTCACTACACTGTAAAAAGTTCAATCACACATTTCTCATTTTGTTTTAAATTCAATCAATATAAACATTGTTCAAAATGTTATGAAAAAAAATGTACACTTGTTTTGTTGTGTTTCTATACAAGGCAGGCAGAAGCAGAGAACTACATTTACCAGCTTCCCCCTTTTCACCCGCTCCCCTCTTTCATCCCCCCCCACTCCTCCTCTCCCGCCAGAATGTGTAGAGGTATCCGCCGTCCATCCTCCTTCTCTCCCTCTCCTCCCAGCAGAGCGACCTGCGGTGACCTCTACAAACTGGCTTTAAAATAGATCTGTATATTTATAGGCTTCTATAAAAAGGAGGGGGGAACCAAAAGGGGGAGGAGAGGAAGGGTGAGAGGACGGGTTGAGTTGGGAGGGGGAAGCTGCTCTGTGTGGAGCAGGAGTGCGTGGAAGGTCAGCTCATCATGTCATTGCTGTTGACGCCGTAAGAAGAGTTCTTCATGCTGTCATTCACCTCCCTCCGGAAAACCGACAAATTCTGGGTGAACCTGCACACATTAATACAGAGTTAACAGTTACTGTGCACACCGATAACACGTGTGAGAGAGAGGCTCGCTGGGATTGTGTGTACCTGTCTCGGTTCTTGGTTAGCAGGTTGCGTTCTATCCCCTCCATCAGGTTTTCAAAGCAGAGATGCATGGCCTGCTGCTTCTCTGGAGGCTGGCTGTTCACAATACTGTTTCTCAAGTCTGCAAAATACTACACACCCAGACAAAAATTCAGCTTCTCTGATCGGCCAAATACTGCAGGAATGGAGGTGTATATACATAACAAACAAAAAAATCCCATGACTGAAACGTAAGTCGATCTCAGATTGATTGTCTGGGGCGAAGTTAACCTCTCCTTTCATGTAAGAAAGTAATTAGCATAATGCTTTTAGGGAAAGGGGTTCATTTTGAACATGTATTTAACTTGCTTAGGGGGTCTGGGGTCTTCCCCGGGATCATTTTTATGTAGGACAGAAGCTAAAAAGACAATCTACTCCAAAATGAATTAAAAATAATGACACCATCTAAAATATAATTTCCACCCCCAGAAATGAGCCCAATAACATATTGGACCATACATAATGTAGGCTATCAAAGGTGTTATAAGCAATACGCATGATCACCTGTATCAACCTCCTAATTATTATTATTATTCACTCCCCAAAAACGTTTTCTTGGGGAGGCTTCTATTACAAAGTATGTGATTGCACTTTAAAGACACCGTTGCCCCTTTAAGAGCTCTGTTGCGCAGCTGCACCTAAATCTCGCTTGTAACTGCATTTGTAAAATGTCACACGCGCAATTGAAGGAGTAGAAGAGAATTAAAACGTGGTACGGTGGTAGCAATGGAAAACTGGGATCAACTTTTTTTTATTTTTAAACAAAGGTCAAAAATCCTTCTTTAACCCGTGTCCTCCCCTTCATCTACACTGGGATCATTGCTTTCACCTGGTCAGTCTCATGGAATGAGACTAACCAGGTGTTCCTAATGTTTTGTACACAGTGTATGTCAGTTCAGTGCACACAATAGAGAAAATATACACTATCGTTCAAAACTTTGGGGTCACTTAGAAAATGTCCTTGTTTTTTTTAAAGAAAAGCACATTTTTTGTCCATTAAAATAACATCAAATTGATCAGAAATACAGTGTAGACATTGTTAATGTTGTAAATGACTGTTGTAGATGGAAACGGCAGATTTGTAATGGAATATCTACATAGGTGTATAGAAGCCCATTATCAGCAACCATCACTCCTGTGTTCCAATGGCACGTTGTGTTAGCTAATCCAAGTTTATAATTTTAAAAGGCTAATTGATCATTAGAAAACCCTTTTGCAGTTATGTTAGCACAGCTGAAAACTTGTAGCGATTAAAGAAGCAATGACCTTCTTTAAACTAGTTGAGCATCTGTAGCATCAGCATTTGTGGGTTCTATTCCATGCGAGAAATTGCCAAGAAACGGAATATCTCGTACAACGGTGTGTGCTACTCCCTTCACAGAACAGCGCAAACTGGCTCTAACCAGAATAGAAGGAGTGGGAGGCCCCGGTGCACAACTGAGCAAGAGGACAAGTACAGTAGAGTGTCTAGTTTGAGAAACAGACGCCTCACAAGTCCTCAACTGGCAGCTTCATTAAATAGTACCCGCAAAACACCAGTCTCAACGTCAACAGTATAGAGGCAACTCCGGGATGCTGGCCTTCTAGGCAGAGTTGCAAAGAAAAAGCCACATCTCAGACTGGCCAATAAAAATAAAAGATTAAGATGGGCAAAAGAACAGACACTGGATAGAGGAAGATTGGAAAAAAACTGTTATGGACAGACAAATCTAAGTTTGAGGTGTTCGGATGACAAAGAAGAACATTCGCGAGACACAGAAAAAAATGCTGGAGGAGTGCTTGACGCCATCTGTCAATCATGGTGGAGGCAATGTGATGGTCTGGGGGTGCTTTGGTGGTGGTAAAGTGGGAAATTTAAGGGTATCACTCCATTTTGCAACACCATACCTTGCGGACGGCACTTAATTGGAGCCAATTTCCTCCTACAACAGGACAATGACCCAAAGCACAGCTCCAAACTATGCAAAAACTATTTAGGGAAGAAGCAGTCAGCTGGTATTCTGTCTATAATGGAGTGGCCAGCACTGTCACCGGATCTCAACCCTATTGAGCTGTTGTGGGAGCAGCTTGACCGTATGGTACGTAAGAAGTGCCAATCAAGCCAATCCAACTTGTGGGAGGTGCTTCAGGAAGCATGGGGTGAAATCTCTTCAGATTACCTCAACAAATTGACAACTAGAATGCCAAAAGGTCTGCAAGGCTCTAATTGCTGAAAGTTGAGGATTCTTAGACAAAAGCAAAGTTTGAAGGACACAATTATTATTTCAATTAAAAATAATTATTTATAACCTTGTCAATGTCTTGACTATATTTCCTATTCCTTTTGCAACTCATTTCATGTATGTTTTCATGGAAAACAAGGACATTCCTAAGTGACCCCAAACTTTTGAACGGTAGTGTAGTGTATTTCATAGAACAGACATGATTCTGATTTAGGCCATGTAATCTTCAAAAACAAGCCCCAGAGATTTTTCTTGCAGATCTTAAAAATGGCCTCTCCAGAATCCAGATGAGGAAAAATCCTTTAACCCCTGCACATGTGTTCCAAGGAGTGGTGTGTGGTTGTGTACCTGTACCTTCTCGTTGAGCAGGATGAGGCCCAGTAGAGGTCTGGACATGGACCACTGGTTCCTGCAGTCCTCAAAGATGATGATGTTCAACACCGTGGACAGCATCTGTAGGACAAACACACAGATTGATTAGTGCGCGTTTGTGTTAGTGAAACGCGGGTCAGCCGTTTGTTCACCAGCAACCACCCGTAATTACTAATAACCCATCCTCCCAACTATGCGATAGTGAAATTCTGAGGCACCTGACCCTAACCGGCAAATATAGAAATTGCACTGTACAGTTAGTTCCCTTTTTGTCTCTTCAACAATGACGTTTTTACTCAACATTTTTGTATTGAACAGTAGCCTAATGTTTGCTGAAACAAAAAAAAATGGTAAACAATAGCCTAAACCAGGGATGGGAAACTGGCAGCCCGCTCAGATCATTGATTTTGTTAGTCTCACTCAGATACACTACATGATGAAAAGTATGCTCGTCAAACATCCCATTCCAAAATCATTGGCATTAATATTAAGTTGGTCCCACCTTTCCTGCTATAACAGCCTCTACTGTTCTGGGAACATTACTGCGGGGACTTGCTTCCATTCAGTCACAAGAGCATTAGTAAGGTCGGGCACTGATGTTGGCCTGGCTCGCAGTCGGTGTTCTAATTCATCCCAAAGGTGTTCGATGGGGATGAGGTCAGGGCTCTGTGCAGGCCAGTCAAGTTGCTCCACACCGATTGACAAACCATTTCTGTATGGACCTCCCTTTGTGCACTGGGGCATTGTCATGCTGAAAAAGGAAACGGCCTTCCCCAACCTGTTGCCACAAAGTCGGAAGCACAGAATCGTCTTCAGCACTCGACGGTCCTGTTCTGTGAGCTTGTGTGGCCTACCACTTCGCGGCTCACCCGTTGTTGCTCCTAGATGTTTCCATTTCACAATAACAGCACTTACAGTTGAACAGGGCAGCACTTGCAGGGCAGAAACTTGTTGGAAAGGTGGCGTTCTATGACGGTTCCACGTTGAAAGTCACTGAGCTCTTCAGCAAGGCCATTCTACTGCCAATGTTTGTCTATGAAGATTGCATGGCTGGTGTGCTCGATTTTGTACACCTGTCAGCAACGGGTGTGGCTGAAATAGCAGAATCCACAAATTTGAAAGAGTGTCCACATACTTTTGTATATATAGTGTATCATATTAAAACCTGCAAACATCTCTCTCCACCCTATGGAACAATTTGTAGAATTGCAGCAAACATGCTTTAAAAAAAAGCTACTTTTTCTCTATGCCCCAAGGCAAAATGTGTAGAATTGCACGAAATTAACTCTGTGGATCCCACCCCCAAAGTTGCCCATCCCTGGCCTAAACTGACACCATGTGCATGCCTTTGTGAAAATGCACTGTACAATGAGGCGATTTGCCTACTTTGTCTTCCTTTCTTTTGCAGCACAGTTGAGAAACAGAATAGCACCCATTAGAGGTCTTCACAGGTCCAAAATGTTGGACCCGTGGCTTTCCCACCTAACCCAATATGCATAAATAGAAATAAATAAAACTGGGGCCTGTTCCGAATGGACTCGAGGACAGTCAGACCAGTTCAGAAAAAGGACTGTGGAAAAACAGACCCAGATAGTCTACTACTGCTATAAAGAGATAGGCGTACAGAAGGAGACTAAATAGCTACTTTCGATCAGAATATTTTTGATAAAGATGAGCATTATATATTGTTACATTAAAGGAGTTACTCTGGTAGGCCTAAAACATTCTTCCTCACATCAAGTTCAACTGTCGAGGTAGTTGGAGCACTGGTTTACGCAGGCCTGCTGTAGCTAAAGCCTATCATAGCCACAACACACCAAATGTTCACAAAAGTTTCAAACTTTTGTTATTACCCTAATAAAGTTAAGTAAAGCCATTGTTTATAGGGAAAATATGAACAGGTTATTAAATTGCAGCATTACATTGTAAATTTTTTCATCTCGGTCTACTTGGTTTTTCCTTTTCATGGTTTGAGTGCGATTAACATCGTAATTCCATTATACTGCTGCAAACACAACATTAAAGTTTGAACTTAATTTAGCCAAAGAAAATAGCTCAACAGAATGAAAAGACATATTTAAAGAAACTGGTTTAAACCTTCACAAAAGTTTTGAACAGCCTATATTGCAGCATTTAGGCCTACCAACAAAAGGTGAGGGCCTGTACTATAGGCTACCCAACAAAATGACAGCAATAGGCTAATGATATTTATTTTACAACTGGCCTACTTACAGTGCAGTCGGAAAGTATTCAGAACCCTGGACCTTTCCCAAATATTGTTATTCTAAAATGGAATCTATTTGAATCTACACACAATACCCCATAATGACAAGGCAAAAACCGGTTCTTTGACATTTTTGTAAATGTATTCAAAATAAAAAACTGAGATATCATGTGTGTTTGTACCTGTTGGATCATCTCTGGGTGTTGCTGCATGATGTGTAGGAAGCGGTCATCTGTTGCCATAGCTGCAGGTCGTTTCTTAGTGGAGCGAGACAGCTGAATAGAAATAACAATACATTTGATTTACATTCATATCGATACAGAACATACAGGTATAAGATCATATAAATAGATCTACATGGAGGCAGTTGTTACCTGTTTGAACAGGTAGGTGACGATGTGGTCCAGACTGGAACAACACCCAGTACACACCATGGTATCTATAACAAAAACACACACACAAACACATTAGTCACACATCGTTTTTCAACCACTCCACAAATTTCTTGTTAAACCATAGTTTTGGAAAGTCGGTTAGGACATCTACTTTGTGCATGACACGTAATTTTTCAAACAATTGTTTACAGAATCACAATTCCGATGGGTCAGAAGTTTACATACACTAAGTTGACTGACTTTAAACAGCTTGGAAAATTACAGAAAATTATGCCATGGCTTTAGAAGCTTCTGATAGGCTAATTGACATCATTTGAGTCAATTGGAGGTGTACCTGTGGATGCATTTCAAGGCCTACCTTCAAACTCAGTGCCTCTTTGCTTGACATCATGGGAAAATCAAAATAACTCAGCCAAGACATCAAAAAAAAAGTTGTAGACCTCCACAAGTCCTGTTCATCCTTGGGAGCAATTTCCAAACGCCTGAAGGTACCACGTTCATCTGTACAAACAATAGTACGCAAGTATAAACACCATGGAACCACGCAGCCATCATACCGCTCAGGATGTAGACGCGTTCTGTCTCCTAGAGATGAGCATACTTTGGTGCGAAAAGTGCAAATCAATCCCAGAACAACAGCAAAGGACCTTGTGAAGATGCTGGAGGAAACAGGCACAAACGTATCTATATCCACAGTAAAACGAGTCCAATATCGACATAACCTGAAAGGCCACTCACCAAGGAAAAAGCCACTGCTCCAAAACTGCCATAAAAAAAGCCAGACTACGTTTTTTTGGGGGACAAAGATCGTACTTTTTGGAGAAATGTCCTCTGGTCTGATGAAACAAAAATAGAACTGTTTGGCCATAATGACCATTGTTTTGTTTGGAGGAAAAAGGGGGATGCTTGCAAGCCGAAGAACACCATCTCAACCGTGAAGCACGAGGGTGGCAGCATCATTTTGTGGGGGTGCTTTGCTGCAGGAGGGACTGGTGCACTTCACAAAATAGATGGCATGATGAGGCAGGAAAATTATGTGGATATATTGAAGCAACATCTCAAGACATCAGTCAGGAAGTTAAAGCTTGGTCGCAAATGGGTCTTCCAAATGGACAATGACCCCAAGCATGCTTCCTAAGTTGTGGCAAAATGGCTTAAGGACAACAAAGTCAAGGTATTGGAGTGGCCATCACAAAGCCCTGACCTCAATCCCATAGAAAATGTGGGCAGAACTGAAAAAGCGTGTGCAAGCAAGGAGGCCTACAAACCTGACTCAGTTACACCAGCTCTGTCAGGAGGAATGGTCCAAAATTCACCCAACCTATTGTGGGAAGCTTGTGGAAGGCTATCCGAAACGTTTGACCCAAGTTAAACAATTTAAAGGCAATGCTACAGAATACTAATTGAGTGTATGTAAACTTCTGACCCTCTGGGAATGTGATGAAAGAAATAAAAGCTGAAATAAATCACTCTATTATTCTGACATTTCACATTCTTAAAATAAAGTGGTGATACAAACTGACCTAAAACAGGGATTTTTACTAGGATTAAATGTCAGGAATTGTGAAAAACTGAATTTAAATGTATTTGGCTAAGGTGTATGTAAACTTCCGACTTCAACTGTATACATTACCCAGTGCAGTGAGTCCCTCGGAGATAGATGACAGTATGTACATGACGACATGCGGCTCTAGAGAAGCAATGAAGTTCATGTGATCCTGAGTCAACACCTCCAACAGACTGTAGAACGACTGGCTCAACTTGGGATAGTCCTAGAGGGAGGGATGCAGACAGGAGAGAGGAGAGTTGGTGCAAGTGTGCTGGAACTGCCATTGTCAGATTGTATATTTACAATGTTCAGAGAAATAGATCCCTGTGTGTATGTATGCATCTACCAGCAGGTCGCTGTGTGGTATGGACAGCAGCAGTTTGATGAAGGTTTGTAGTGCGTTGTCCAGTGCGTCATCTCCATAGAGACGGAACACCCCGAAATTGACATAGTTCCCAGAAAGCACAGCCTTCAGCATAGAGAAGCACACACTGACACCCTTCAGCTTCACACTGTACACCTGGTCCTTAGGCACCTCCCCGATGGTCAGGATACGATTACCTGGAGAAGGGGAGAGGGAGAACCAAGGAAATGAACATAAAATTGTGTGGCTGACCAACCAATCAAAATGCTCCAGTGAACAGCAACTGTTGCAATAAGACACTTAAATGTTTTACCATAGGTGGTGATCATCTTGCTGGTTTCTCTGAACAGCAGGATTCCGTTGGGCGACGACACGTCAAACTGTAACCTCTGTGACCTGGAAACAAACACAGAATTAGGGATTCCTATTTTCCACCCCAAGAATATTGCAAGACTTTCCCGGATATTCCGAGATTCTAGTTTAAACCTGAAATGGTATCTAAAAGCATATAATACCAGCAGGGGGAAAATGGACAATTTACCACCGTAATCTGAGAAAAACCATGGAGGAATCTAACGGTTTCTTGTTGTATGTTGCAATTGAATCAACTCAAAGTTCTTTCAAAGTCATCCTACTATTTAGTTGCTGTAGCTTATAGTTTTAATGTAGGCCTATGAAGCACTGTTGGCCAAATAGTCAAATAATTTTAGGTTATTACAGCTAGTGAAAATGATGGTAATTTTACCGTCGACAGAAAGATGTCACCCAGCTTGTATGCTCTCTCCTCTCCCCTTTAAGAGCAGCTGCCTGGCTATCAGGGCAATTGCGAAGATTCTGACTGTATATACTATGATAAGCGAGTTATGTAGTGACTTTGTTTAGCGCAGAATTAGATACACCATATATATACACTGCTCAAAAAAATAAAGGGAACACTTAAACAACACAATGTAACTCCAAGTCAATCACACTTCTGTGAAATCAAACTGTCCACTTAGGAAGCAACACTGATTGACAATAAATTTCACATGCTGTTGTGCAAATGGAATAGACAAAAGGTGGAAATTATAGGCAATTAGCAAGACACCCCCAATAAAGGAGTGGTTCTGCAGGTGGTGACCGCAGACCACTTCTCAGTTCCTATGCTTCCTGGCTGATGTTTTGGTCACTTTTGAATGCTGGCGGTGCTTTCACTCTAGTGGTAGCAGGAGACGGAGTCTACAACCCACACAAGTGGCTCAGGTAGTGCAGCTCATCCAGGATGGCACATCAATGCGAGCTGTGGCAAGAAGGTTTGCTGTGTCTGTCAGCGTAGTGTCCAGAGCATGGAGGCGCTACCAGGAGACAGGCCAGTACATCAGGAGACGTGGAGGAGGCCGTAGGAGGGCAACAACCCAGCAGCAGGACCGCTACCTCCGCCTTTGTGCAAGGAGGAGCACTGCCAGAGCCCTGCAAAATGACCTCCAGCAGGCCACAAATGTGCATGTGTCAGCATATGGTCTCACAAGGGCTCTGAGGATCTCATCTCGGTACCTAATGGCAGTCAGGCTACCTCTGGCGAGCACATGGAGGGCTGTGCGGCCCCACAAAGAAATGCCACCCCACACCATGACTGACCCACCGTCAAACCGGTCATGCTGGAGGATGTTGCAGGCAGCAGAACGTTCTCCACGGCGTCTCCAGACTCTGTCACGTCTGTCACATGTGCTCAGTGTGAACCTGCTTTCATCTGTGAAGAGCACAGGGCGCCAGTGGCGAATTTGCCAATCTTGGTGTTCTCTGGCAAATGCCAAACGTCCTGCACGGTGTTGGGCTGTAAGCACAACCCCCACCTGTGGACGTCGGGCCCTCATACCACCCTCATGGAGTCTGTTTCTGACCGTTTGAGCAGACACATGCACATTTGTGGCCTGCTGGAGGTCATTTTGCAGGGCTCTGGCAGTGCTCCTCCTTGCACAAAGGCGGAGGTAGCGGTCCTGCTGCTGGGTTGTTGCCCTCCTACGGCCTCCTCCACGTCTCCTGATGTACTGGCCTGTCTCCTGGTAGCGCCTCCATGCTCTGGACACTACGCTGACAGACACAGCAAACCTTTTTGCCACAGCTCGCATTGATGTGCCATCCTGGATGAGCTGCACTACCTGAGCCACTTGTGTGGGTTGTAGACTCCGTCTCATGCTACCACTAGAGTGAAAGCACCGCCAGCATTCAAAAGTGACCAAAACATCAGCCAGGGAGCATAGGAACTGAGAAGTGGTCTGCGGTCACCACCTGCAGAACCATTCCTTTATTGGGGGTGTCTTGCTAATTGCCTATAATTTCCACCTTTTGTCTATTCCATTTGTACAACAGCATGTGAAATTTATTGTCAATCAGTGTTGCTTCCTAAGTGGACAGTTTGATTTCACAGAAGTGTGATTGACTTGGCGTTACATTGAGTTGTTTAAGTGATCCCTTTATTTTTTTGAGCAGTGTACATCCACATGTACACCTCCAATTGACTCAAATGATGTCAATTGGCCTATCAGAAGCTTCTAAAGCCATGACAATTTTCTGGAATTTTCCAAGCTGTTTAAAGGCACAGTCAACTTAGTGTATGTAAACTTCTGACCCACTGGAATTGTGATACAGTGAATTATAGGCTAAATAATCTCTTTAAACGGTTGGAAAAATTACTTGTGTCATGCACAAAGTAGATGTCCTAACCGACTTGCCAAAACTATAGTTTTTTAACAAGAAATTTGTGGAGTGGTTGAAAAACGAGTTTTAATGACTCCAACCTAAGTGTATGTAAACTTCCGACTTCAACTGTATGTTCACTGTGACAGACAAGCAAACAGCGTCAAATAGTACTGTTGGGTTCTGAAAATATGAAATATACTTATTCATGTCCCTGAGGGAGAGAGGGGAATGTATAACGTTTAAATTCTGTCCGTATGCGTTATTGTTAGCCATTAGGGACTATATGGGAGGAAGAGACACACATTCTGGTACGAGTCAACATGACATGCGTGAGTTGGGGAGGAGTGAGCACTTCGAGGTAGAGGTCAGATGAAGTGAGGAAGAACAGATATCATTAAGGTTCTATCTAGCAACAGAGATGCATTGGCTGTTCAGATGTGTAGGAGGAGACGAAGCATAGGAGAAAGACTAAAAAACTTTTTTTTGTATCTTTATTTAATTAGGCAAGTCAGTTAAGAACACATTCTTATTTTCAATGACGGCCTAGGAACAGTGGGTTAACTGCCTTGTTCAGGGGCAGAACGACAGATTTTTACCTTGTCAGCTCGGGGATTCGATCTTGCAACCTTTCGGTTACTAGTCCAACGCTCTAACCACTAGGCTACCTGCCGCCCCATGAGTGCTTGTGTGAATATGTTTGTCTTATGCAGCTGTATTGACCCAATGGTTGAATAAACTTGGTTTAAGCTTTACTAATTGCCCATGAGTTTTAATAGGTTAATTTAGAACCTAACGGTACCAATAGCATAAAATCAGCACCATGGACAGCTTTCGGTCAATTCCCAGTGAATCTGACCTATCGCTTTTGTTAGTGTAACATAAAACATTTTTGCGAATGTCTATTTCCTTGAGCGCTTTTGCAGACACAATGTATAAGCGTTTTGTTAGCAGCTGCAGTTTATATTTTTGAGCCTCTGTAGTGCAACACAGCTGAAGTTTGGGAGTTCTTTGAATGAAAAAACTGTAGAGGGAAAAGTTTGGATGTGAATGACCTACCGTGACCGCGTCGAGAGGTTGCGTGTAGCAGTGCATGTCATAGACGCCATGTAGACGTTTTCTATTGGGGACTTTGTGTTGAGTATCCTAAATAAGGTAGGCTTCTAGCGTTGCACGTTTAGTATTTTTGCATTAGTGTGACATAACATTTTCTAACTCTAGAAAATCTATATTATTGTTCCAGAGTTCCTATATATATAAATAAATAAAATTAAGCGGGAATCGGGAAGGTGCTAGATCAGGAAACCGGCGTTAAAGATGGAATCCTCAGTAGGGAAAACAGCCCCACTTCCCCCCTGTGGCCGTTATTGTTTTGTTGACGAAGCAGAGTTGGGGAGAGTCACACATCGTGATAAAAAAGAAAATGCAGTACACCGCTGTTCTATTGCACATGCAATAATGTCAGAGGGGAATAAACAGTGTTCGTTGTCTGCAGAAACTTCATTGTCATATCACAAATGGACATGGCAGTTTCACCATTAAGGATTCCAGCTTTAACCCCAACATAGGGTTATAGGTCGAGGGAGAAGTGTCAGGGTTCTGGTAGCATTGCATATTTTGTATTTCCGCATTAGTGCGACATCGAAATTGTACATATTTGTTCCAGTTGCCATAATTTTTCCCCCCTCGGGAATTGGGGAGGCACTTGGTCAGAAAATCAGGGCTAGAGGAGTGTGCATGTTTGTGTACCTGTTGTGGACGAGCTCAGCCATGAGCTTTAGGACAGGAGTGGTGCATGCTGGTACGTGGTACCAGAGTTCTATTGCTCTCTGCAGAATGGGCATGTAGGCTGGGTAGCTGGGGGAGGGGTTAAAGACAAAACTGTCAAAGAATTACACTCCCTGCTTCTAGTAAAGGACACCACTTTGCCAGTCACAACTCCGCTGCTACAGTGATTCCCTATTCTGACAGTCATATTTCTTCTAGACAATGCATTCCGTAACCTTGCAACCTCCTAAACCCTGGTCAGTAAAGGTCAGGGGTTACAGGTCAGGTTAGAGGACAGGATTGAGGGTGTATAGAGGTCTGGAGTCAGTGAAGGATACATCCAGTCGAAGAGCATCATGAAGCTGGTCTTGGCGTTGAAGGCAAAGGCGATACCTCTCAGATCTCTGACCAGCCCCACCAACGTCCTCTTGGCCTCCTGCTCGTTGAACGTGTTGGTGCTGAACATCTGAGCAACCGCTTCAAACGCTGCCGTCAGGGGTAGCATGAACTGTTCAAACTGGTCCTCATCCTCACCTACACACACGAAAAGGTGAAAGAATGAAAAGTTATCCAAATAAGAAATATTACTGATAATTGTGTAGATAGGTGTGTGTCTACCTAGGTCGACCATCAGCAGACGTCCCAGCGCGGTGTAGAATGTGGTGCGGCATCTCATGTCGCTGAGGTTTGATTGGTTGTTCACGCCCAGGAAGGAGAAGTGCTCGCTCTGACATAGGAGAAAAGCAAAGGGCATTACGGAAAAATAACTGGATCAAAAAGCATAAATTGAGTTTCAGGCATTAGGGGTCAGGGTAAGGGTTCTTACTGTGTGGTTGTTCAGCATGAACTGAACAGCGCTGAGTTTCACCAACTTCCTCACACTGCTGTACGTACACACACACCGTCAAGGAGACAACACAGGAGCTGGAATTTAACAGAAAACGAACCCCCCCCCCCTTCACACACACGGTAAAGGATATCCTATGGAAAGGTCGTTGAGTAACTGAAGTGTCTTGGAGGTGATCGGTTCACACTGGCCCCAGTACTTCAGATTGGTGATGCTGCAATCACAAATGGTAATCAATCAATCGTTACTTCATAGTACCAGTACCAGTACCAATACCACAGTAAACTCACATTTTTCCGATGAAGACGCTGAGTACCATGGTCTCATCATTTAGCCCCAGAACCTCTGACAGGCGCCGGTACAGCTGGGACACACACAGACACACATCATTAACCATTGGAACAACCCCTAGAGAGAGAGCAGCTACAGAGTAGGAGAGAACTAGGATAGAATCATCTGCTAGCAGCGTGACACCAGCCATACATCTCCACAGGGTTGAAGACAACACACACATCAACTCTGCTCTCCCCAGCATGGCCGTACATTCCACCACAGCTGGACGTATATTAGTGTGTGTGAGCAAAAAGCCTTTTGTGAACGAACATGCGCACTTTACCTTTTCCCCCACTTACTAGCTCTGACTTTGCTGATAGTAAACTACTTTATTTAGGAAAAATGTACTATTAATGAGAAAGTGCATACGGAAAGTATTCAGACCCCATTCCCTTTTTCCAAATCGTTACGTTACAGCCTTGTTCTAAAATGGATTTACATGTTCTTCCCCCTTAATCTACACACAATACCCCATAATGGCAAAGCAAAAACAGGTTGACATTTTTACTAATGTATATCAAATAAAACAATAATATTACATTTTCATAAGTATTCAGACCCTTTACTTAGTACGTTGTTGAAGCACCTTCGGCAGCTATTACAGCCTCGAGTCTTCTTGGGTATTTTTAACATTTATTTTACCTTTATTTAACTAGGCAAGTAAGTTAAGAACAAATTCTTATTTTCAATGACAGCCTAGGAACAGTGGGTTAACTGCCTTGTTCAGGGGCAGAACAGATTTTTACCTTCTCAGCTTGGGGATTTCTCCCATTCTTCGCTGCAGATCCTCGTAAGTGCTGTCAAGTTGGATGGGGAGGGTTGCTGCACAGCTATTTTCAGGTCTCTCCAGAGATGTTCGATCAGATTCAAGTCTGGGCCACTCAAGATTCAGAGACTTGTCCGGAAGCAGGTTTTCATCAAGGATGTCTCTTTACTTTGCTCCGTTCATCTTTCCCTTGATCCTGACTAGTCTCCCAGTCCCTGTCGCTGAAAAACATCCCCGTAGCATAATGCTTCCACCACCATGTTTCACCGTAGGGACGGTACCAGGTTTCCTCCAGACATGACGCTTGGCATTCAGGCCAAAGAGTTCAATCTTGGTTTCATCAGACCAGAGAATCTTGTTTCTCATGGTCAGAGTTCTTTAGATGCCTTTTAGCAAACTCCAAGCGGGCTGTCATCAATCAATCAATCAATTTTATTTTATATAGCCCTTCGTACATCAGCTAATATCTCGAAGTGCTGTACAGACACCCAGCCTAAAACCCCAAACAGCTAGTAATGCAGGTGTAGAAGCACGGTCATGTATGTACCTTTAACTGGAGGAGTGGCTTCCGTCTGGCCACTCTGCCATAAAGGCCTTATTGGTGGAGTGCTGCAGAGATGGTTGTCCTTCTGGAAGATTCTCCCATCTCCACAGAGGAACTCTGGAGCTCTGTCAGAGTGACCAACGGGATCTTGGTCACCTCCCTGACCAACGCCCTTCTCCCCGATTGCTCAGTCTGGCTGGGCGGCTAGCTTTAGGAAGAGGTGGTTCCAAACTTCTTCCATTTAACTATGATGGAGGCCAGAGTGTTCTTGAAGACCTTCAATGCTGCAGACATTTTTTGGTACCCTTCCCCACATCTGTGCCTCGACACAATCCTGTCTCGGAGCTCTATGGACTATTCATTTGACCTCATGGCTTGGTTTTTGCTCTGACATGCACTGTCAACTGTGGGACCTTATATAGACATGTGTGCCTTTCCAAATCATGTCCAATCAATTGAATTTGCCACAGGTAGACTCCAATCAAGTTGTAGAAACATCTCAAGAATGATGAATGGAAACAGGATGCACCGGAGCTCAATTTCCAGTCTCAAAGCAAAAGTTCTTAAGACTTATGTAAATAAGGTATTTCTGTTTTGTCATTATGGGGTAGTGTGTGTAGATTGATGAGGAAATGTTTTTATTTAATCAATTTTAGAATAAGGCTGTAACGTAACAAAATGTGGAAGAGGGGGAGGGGTCTGATTACTTTCCGAATGCACTGTGCGGTTGTCCAACCTAGCTATCTTAAGATGAAATCTTTAACTAAGTCGCTAAATGTTTAAAACGTCAAATGAAAATGTGAGGTAGTGTGTGTGTGTGTGTGCGTGGTTGAGTGTTAAATTAAGCAGAGCTGAGGGTGATTTGCCTAAGTAGCGGGAGGGAGGGGGAGATTAGAGTGAGGGGTATCATAGAGGGGTATGTATCATCTGCTGGTCTTTATTGTTCTTTAATCTGACAGGTCAGACTCATACGGTCCATCTCACACATACACACCCTGAAATATCAGACATTCCAGAGCCCTCATCATACAAATTATTCTAGAACTCCCCTGCCTCCACCCCTCTGGTTAGCCATGTTAGCAGTAACACTGACCATGTCACTAGGAAGGGGTAGGAGAGGATTACTATAACACCAGACATGTAGCGCGGGGGGGGGGGGGGGCTGCTCTCTCTACTGTCGCCACTTATCTGGGCTGTTCACATTTTGCAGCCTCTGCCCAGCACAAAGAAAACACAGTCAGTCAGCCCAAGTTGTATTGTAGAAAGGCTGTGTCTGCTCTAACACACCCACAGACAATGGAGTCTGGGACAAAAGAGCTGCTAGTTAAAATAAAACACATAACTCTCACTAGTAACAGTCTAAAAGAGGGAGGGAGAGAGAGAGGGAGGGAGAGAGATTAACAGAGTTAGTCAGACATTTAATGGGATAGGATAAACTGTATTGTCTAGGCTTGGGCGCTATCCAGATTTTCATATCGTCCTTCTCTCATCCCGGGATGGTATTATTACTGGCATAGCACACAAGGGGGTTCTAAAAACGCAAGAAAAGTCCATTGGGCATCTATTACCAGAATGCTAACAAATTTAGCACAAACAAACAGCGAAATCACAGATGCTGTTAGCTAAATGCTAACAAGCGAAAACGAACATAAAATAATTGCAAAGACAGGAAAATCCAGCTTATAAAGTTATACAATAATGGCTAGTAGCTACCGAATATCATTTTTGGTGAAAGTTCGCCATTTACAAGAGAAATTGTGTATATATAAAATTAATAATAAAATAAATCGCTAGTAAGAAGCAAAGGAAAACAAAATGGTAGCTGTACATATAACTCATCCAGAGCTCTGACTTCTGGCAGAAATCCATTAGAAAATATCTGATGGCAAACACTTAGTAGTTTCATACAAATGTAACTTCACCTCATGTGCACTGTACAAACAGAGACTCGCCAATAAATATAGAACCCCATCAACTCGCTCTCTCCCATTGTGCCATTTACTGTACTAACACATGACTGGTTCAACTGTTTCCTGGGGAACTACGGTAAGATTCATAATGTGACAGGTGAAATGAAGAATGCAAATCGGCTTAATCTCCTCACATATTGCACAATTTGACTGAAGGTATTAACTTAAAAAGTAGCTACAACTATTCGAATTTATTGAAAAACTGCAAAGAAAAACCATCCTGTGGCTTTTCCCAAACACCCTGGTATACGGTATATGCGGTATACCGCTCAAGCCAGGTACTGTCCTTGGTGGGGGAAATTGTCCTAGACACAATACTGCTGTGGATCATCTCAACATTAGATCACGTTTCAGGTCTGAAGCATAACAGTGTGTGTGTGTGTGTGTGTGTGTGTGTGTGTGTGTGTGTGTGTGTGTGGTAACAGTAAAAGTACTTACCTTGGAGGACTTTTGCACCTGGTCTCCGATGTAGATTTTCCTGAACTGTTCGAAAAAGCTGAGCATGGCCAACTCCAAACGCTCGTTACCCGCCTGGGCCAGCCGCGAGTCTGTTAGGTTCATCAGCTGGAGCACCCTGAGACGACACACACACACTGATCATCTGCAGTATCCATAGTAGGGCTGTCCCAGACAACAACAAATCTTCGACCGAGAGCGGTCCTGTTCTTTCCACCGATCTAAATGTTTAATCTTATTTTTATAGACAGACACCCCCCCCCATGTTTGAATAAAAACGACATATGCAATGAGCTTGTCCGATGCTTTAAGCACACCGTTTGATTAAATCATTACGACACAGGTGACTGAAAAGAGCCCGATAGTCACACTTTAAAAAATGACAGTGAGTGCCTGTGTGACTGGCGCACGTTGTCTCGCTCTCCTCCCTACTGCAGCGAAAAGGCACCACAGCAACTGTTAATTGCCCTATCCGTGCTGATGGTGCACCATCATTACAGCCATTTAGTTGAACTGGTTTCTAACTGAAAAGTTCTGTTACCGAAATCCCTAAATTGTTTAGGAAAAACATTCCCTATTCCCTCAACCCTTGCTCTCTTACGTGAACCATGTAAGCATCGCATGCATGTGACCAATATGGCCTGACCTATAGCCTATCATAATCACATAAACACTGGTAATAAACTCAGAACACTGCTGTTAGATTACAATGTCATTTTCCCGACCATTTAGAACAGTGTAAACACTAAGTGTCCGTTCTAAAATAAATAAAATAAGATATTTATAAAGCCTTTAGTACAGAAGACTAAACTGCTGCATGCATTCGTGAATTGCGGTTTATTTATTGCTTAGGCTAATTATTCAAAGCTCCCTCTGAATTTAATTTTTAAACTAAAACGCTTGATTGCATTTCAATGCCTGAATGTCTCCTACGGTGTGTGATGATGACATGAACAAATTAATGATTGATTGATACAGTAGCCTATATAACTATAGGCCTAAGTAAGTTACAGTATTAAGACTAAACAGGATGTGCTCTCAGACCTACAGCTCGATGGTGGTTATATAAGGCTGCTATTCAAAGCCTACTAATGATAATGACATTTCTTATTATTATAACGATGATCATAACAATATGAAGGAGATCAAGAAAAAAGGAGGTTGTAGGAGCGACAGCTGCGTGCGTATTATGTGACAAACAGGTGCTGTTAGGTTACAATATAATTGTTCTGCCTGTTTGGAACGGTGTAAACAAAACTAAATAAATTATAAGTAATACCAGTCTCTTCTAATGAAAAAGTGTAAAGCCTTTATTAAAGCAATGAAAAGCTTAAAGAAAAACAGCCGAATCTATGAAATTGCTTTATCCAACATTTTGTCGTTGCATGAGGCTTTGTGCACACTGAATCAGTAAGCTATTAAGCCAAAACACTCAAACAGGCAACAGAAGCTAGATCTGCCTTACTTCTGTAGATATACAGTGGGGAGAACAAGTATTTGATACACTGCCGATTTTGCAGGTTTTCCTACTTACAAAGCATGTAGAGGTCTGTAATTTTTATCATAGGTACACTTCAACTGTGAGAGACGGAATCTAAAACAAAAATCCAGAAAATCACATTGTATGATTTTTAAATAATTAATTTGCATTTTATTGCATGACATAAGTATTTGATCACCTACCAACCAGTAAGAATTCCGGCTCTCACAGACCTGTTAGTTTTTCTTTAAGAAGCCCTCCTGTTCTCCACTCATTACCTGTATTAACTGCACCTGTTTGAACTCGTTACCTGTATAAAAGACACCTGTCCACACACAATCAAACAGATTCCAACCTCTCCACAATGGCCAAGACCAGAGAGCTGTGTAAGGACATCAGGGATAAAATTGTAGACCTGCACAAGGCTGGGATGGGCTACAGGACAATAGGCAAGCAGCTTGGTGAGAAGGAAACAACTGTTGGCGCAATTATTAGAAAATGGAAGAAGTTCAAGATGACGGTCAATCACCCTCGGTCTGGGGCTCCATGCAAGATTTCACCTCGTGGGGCATCAATGATCATGAGGAAGGTGAGGGATCAGCCCAGAACTACACGGCAGGACCTGGTCAATGACCTGAAGAGAGCTGGGACCACAGTCTCAAAGAAAACCATTAGTAACACACTACGCCGTCATGGATTAAAATCCTGCAGCGCACGCAAGGTCCCCCTGCTTAAGCCAGTGCATGTCCAGGCCTGTCTGAAGTTTGCCAATGACCATCTGGATGATCCAGAGGAGGAATGGGAGAAGGTCATGTGGTCTGATGAGACAAAAATAGAGCTTTTTGGTCTAACTCCACTCGCCGTGTTTGGAGGAAGAAGAAGGATGAGTACAACCCCAAGAACACCATCCCAACCGTGAAGCATGGAGGTGGAAACATCATTCTTTGGGGATGCTTTTCTGCAAAGGGGACAGGACGACTGCACCGTATTGAGGGGAGGATGGATGGGGCCATGTATCGCGAGATCTTGGCCAACAACCTCCTTCCCTCAGTAAGAGCATTGAAGATGGGTCGTGGCTGGGTCTTCCAGCATGACAACGACACGAAGCACACAGCCATGGCAACTAAGGAGTGGCTCCGTAAGAAGCATCTCAAGGTCCTGGAGTGGCCTAGCCAGTCTCCAGACCTGAACCCAATAGAAAATCTTTGGAGGGAGCTGAAAGTCCGTATTGCCCAGCGACAGCCCCGAAACCTGAAGGATCTGGAGAAGATCTGTAGGGAGGAGTGGGCCAAAATCCCTGCTGCAGTGTGTGCAAACCTAGTCAAGAACTACAGGAAACGTATGATCTCTGTAATTGCAAACAAAGGTTTCTGTACCAAATATTAAGTTCTGCTTTTCTGATGTATCAAATACTTATGTCATGCAATAAAATGCAAATTAATTACTTAAAAATCATACAATGTGATTTTCTGGATTTTTGTTTTAGATTCCGTCTCTCACAGTTGAAGTGTACCTATGATAAAAATTACAGACCTCTACATGCTTTGTAAGTAGGAAAACCTGCAAAATCGGCAGTGTATCAAATACTTGTTCTCCCCACTGTATATGGTTGACTTATAAAGCCAGGCACATTTAACAGTTAGGCTATTGATTATAGACCCAATTTTATTAGACAATTAGTCTTGGGCTGTTTCCTCGTCTCTGCTGCTGCCTCCGCTGCATTGTTCTCAATCCCCATATACAGGTTAACTCTGCTATTATGCACATAGCAACATGGGGAAAAGAGACAATTCTACAGCGCACTAAAGATTAGGGGGTGTCTGATGTTAGGGGGTGTCCGATGTTGGGGGGGATATTATCTACTCTTATTTCCCCTTCTTTCCTCTCATTTTAAAGTGGTGGTATTGTATGTGTTTTTGAAAGTGTGTGAGTTGACAACGACCGTATCCAACGTGGGAGAAAGCGCATGTTATAAATAATATTTGATTTATTAGTGTTACGCCATTATTTTTACAGCCTATCGACCAATCAATGGACCAGTTAACTAAATGGGGTCAGCCCTAATCCGGACAAATATTTACAATAGGACATATAGGTTGCGGTATTGGTTAGGGTGAGGTTGTTGTGTGCGGACGTACCGACAGACTAGTTCTCCGTCCATGGCATCTTGTTCATCTGTGGAGGCGAAGGACACTCTTCCTCCAATGACCGCCCCAATTATATACACCAACCATGTTAACCTTCCTGTAGAGATATAATTACACACACCAACCATGTTAACCTTCCTGTAGAGCTATAATTACACACACCAACCATGTTAACCTTCCTGTAGAGATATAATTACATACACCAACCATGTTAACCTTCCTGTAGAGATATAATTACATACACCAACCATGTTAACCTTCCTGTAGAGATATAATTACACACACCAACCATGTTAACCTTCCTGTAGAGATATAATTACATACACCAACCATGTTAACCTTCCTGTATAGATATAATTACATACACCAACCAGGTTAACCTTCCTGTAGAGATATAATCACATACACCAACCATGTTAACCTTCCTGTAGAGATATAATCACATACACCAACCATGTTAACCTTCCTGTAGAGATATAATCACATACACCAACCATGTTAACCTTCCTGTAGAGATATAATCACATACACCAACCATGTTAACCTTCCTGTAGAGCTATAATTACACACACCAACCATGTTAACCTTCCTGTAGAGATATAATTACACACACCAACCATGTTAACCTTCCTGTAGAGATATAATTACACACACCAACCATGTTAACCTTCCTGTAGAGATATAATTACACACACCAACCATGTTAACCTTCCTGTAGAGATATAATTACATACACCAACCATGTTAACCTTCCTGTAGAGATATAATTACATACACCAACCAGGTTAACCTTCCTGTAGAGATATAATTACACACACCAACCATGTTAACCTTCCTGTAGAGATATAATTACACACACCAACCATGTTAACCTTCCTGTAGAGATATAATTACACACACCAACCATGTTAACCTTCCTGTAGAGATATAATTACATACACCAACCATGTTAACCTTCCTGTAGAGCTATAATTACAGCACTGGAAATATCCGTTGAGGATTTGAACAAGGATGACGGTATGGGAACTTTGATCACAGCACTGGATTCTGTATTTCTTAAAGAAGAGAAAGACCGTGACTACGAGGCATATTCAAACTTTGACAGTGTTACGAGAGATATTTCGGTTGCAATGACGGACTACATCATTGATTTCGAACAGAGGTACAATAGGATGCGCAAGTACGACATGGTTCTCCCAGATGCAGTGTTAGGGTTCAAGTTGCTAGACACTGCCTGTCTAGATGGTAGGGAGAAACAGTTGGCTTTGACTGCTTGTACTGTGCTGACTTTTGCATCTATGAAGTCGGCACTAAAAAGAATATTTGGTGAAAAGACGTCTGTCGCGCCAATAACAGATGGAATGCAAGTGAGTGACGCAGCATATTACACCGAGCAGCACAGAAAAGGCGCCAACAAGTCACGTTCTCAAGACAACCAGAAGAGGGCGCCATTTCCCGGCACAAATCCACTGGACAAATATGGAAGGAGATCGAAATGTGCTATTTGTCAAAGCACTTACCATTGGGTTAAAGACTGTCCTCATAAAAATGAACAAGTTAAACTAACAGATGAAAATGTAAACACAGAGATAGAGCAGTGTAACATTACACTGTTTTCAAATGAATCTGCTTCTGATACTGAGATTTTTATAGTTGAATCCTTAGGATCTGCTGTGATTGATACTGCATGTACACGGACAGTGTGTGGTGCAAAATGGCTTGATAGCTACGTCAGTGAACTAAATATGAAAGAAGTACAAAATATGATTGACACACCAAGCAACAGAGCTTTCAAATTTGGAGACGGGAGAATTGTCCATTCTACCAAGAGAGTTAAGATACCAGAAAAAATTGGTCAGACTAAGTGTCACATTGAAACAGAGGTGGTCCCTACAGATATCCCCTTACTATTAAGCAAAGCTTCCCTCGAAGGCAGGGGCTGTACTAGACATAAAAAATGACAAGGCAGTGATGTTTAAACAACCAGTGACTCTTGAACTTACTACCTCAGGCCACTATTGTGTAAACATTTTAGACAAAGACATCACAGAGTCCATGCAAAAATGAGATTCTGACAGTCACAGAGAACATGAGCACTAAAGAAAAACACAAAGTCTTGTTAAAGCTTTACAAACAGTTTGGACATGATACAGTTGACAGACTTCAGAAGTTACTCAGCAGTTCAGGGAATAATGATGATGTGAAGTACGAAACTGGAAACAAAGTGTACTACAAACGAGTTGACTGTAAAGAGTGGAAAGGACCGGGAGTAGTCATTGGTCAAGATGGTGTGGTGATATTTGTGAGGCACGGAGGCATGATTGTCAGGGTGCATCACTCAAGATTGTGGAAAGTAAATGATCAACAAGAGAGAGGGGCTGTTGCTGAGAATCAGTCTCCTAATGAAAATGACAAAAAGGACACAGTAACAGACACAAACCTACCAGATGTCGCATCCAATGATATGGACACTGAAACTGACACAGGAAATGGAGCAGAGACCTTCACCCATGCCACAGGTAATACTGTTGAGGGTTCAAATGAGGAAAACATTCAACAACAGCCACATGTGTTAAGAGAACATGGTTGTTCCAATCTGAAAACTGGACAAACTGTTAAATACATGGACAGAGAAAGTGGTATTCCACATACAGCAACCGTCATTGAACGAGCAGGAAAAGCAAAACACCAGAACTGGTACAACTTGCAGTACTCTGAACCAGCTACACTTTCTGGTACAACAGGGTCAGCTGACCTGTCACTTGTAGATAATATCAGAATTGAACCAATGGAAAATCGAGAAAAACAGAATGACATTCAAAATGATGATGTACTTGAAACAAAGGACGTGTCATTTGACTCAGCTAAGCTAGATGAGCTCAGTAACTGGAGGACAAATGGAGTGTTTGAGGAAGTCAAAGACATTGGCCAAAAGTGCGTCTCAACAAGGTGGGTGTGTACCCTTAAAGAATCCTTAACTGGAATAGTGCCCAAAGCACGTCTAGTGGCTAGAGGTTGAGGAGCTGGCTGCTAAAGAACTCCCAAAAGACTCACCGACATGCGCCTCAGAGTCACTCAGATTGCTGATGTCAGTGATCTGCCAGAAAAAAATGGAAACTTAATTCCATAGACATCAAATCTGGATTTTTGCAGGGAACAGAGCTGTCAAGGGACATTCACATCCAACCTCCGCCTGAAGCTAAAAGCGAAGGAACACTGGAAACTAAAAAAGTGTGTGTATGGACTGGCAGATGGACCACTCAACTGGTACAACAAAGTCAAGGCAACAATGCTGAATACAGGTGGAAAAATGTCACAAGTGGATCCTGCAGTCTTCTATTGGCTTGATCAAGACTGCAATGTGACTGGAGTACTTGCCTGTCATGTTGATGACTTTATCTGGGGTGGCTCACAGACCTTTGCTTCAACTGTGATTCCACACCTCAAAGCTGTTTTCTAGGTTGGCCGTGAGGAGCATGATCATTTTTGTTATGTTGGCATAGAGTTTATTACAGTTGATGGAAAAATACTGATGCAACAGGAGAGCTATATCAAGAATCTTCAACCCATCCACATGGATTCTTCAAGAGCCGTACTAAGGAATTCCCCTCTATGTGGAATTGAAGCTGGTCAATTGAGGTCAAAGATAGGACAAATTTTATGGGCTGCGAGACAGAGTAGACCTGGTTTGATGGTTGCAACTTGGCATCTAACACAAAACACGCCACTGTACAAACCATTCATGAGGCAAACAAAGTTGTTCCTAAACTGAAATCACAACAAGTGACTTTAAAGTTTCAGCATGTTGGAAAAGATGACTCTTTGAAACTAGTTGTCTTCAGTGATTCTTCGCTAGGTTATCACTGGTGGGACAAAACGGCACTTCCTACCTGTAGTTTGTGTCACTGACAACTACTCATTAGTTGATGCTGTGAAGTCAACCAAGTCTGTCACAGAGAAAATACTTTGAGATTAGCAGCATCAAAGGAACTTATTCAAGCACAGAGAATCCAGCGGATTCTGTGGTCGACCACAAAGGAACAGCTTACTGACTGTCTGACTAAAAAGGGAGCATCCGGTCTTGTGCTCCTACAGGCTCTCGCTCCTACAGGCTCTCAGTAATGGAAAGTGGCAGCTTGAGTAATACAAATAAAAACTGTCACACAACCCATTTGTAATGGGGATCTTGAATAATACTTGGACATTTAATTATGTTGTTGATGTTTTTTTTCTTTAAAGAAAAGGGGGAGATTGTTAAGTTCATGTTTTAAGTATCCCTATATTTCTGTTATTACGGGGCTATCACTCAGTCAAGAGTGCGCATGCGCAGGAAGTCTGGTGGTTGTTGGACCTAGCCTCGAGTGTAATGGCTACTTGTAGTGTGTTCATATAGTATAGTAAACTTTGTTAAACTGGAACCTTGTCGTTGTGTCATTTCGAGTTAACACCAACCATGTTAACCTTCCTGTAGAGCTATAATTACAAACACCAACCATGTTAACCTTCCTGTAGAGCTATAATTACAAACACCAACCATGTTAACCTTCCTGTAGAGATATAATTACATACACCAACCATGTTAACCTTCCTGTAGAGCTATAATTACACACACCAACCATGTTAACCTTCCTGTAGAGATATAATTACATACACCAACCATGTTAACCTTCCTGTAGAGCTATAATTACATACACCAACCATGTTAACCTTCCTGTAGAGCTATAATTACATACACCAACCATGTTAACCTTCCTGTAGAGATATAATGATATACACCAACAGCAGCAACCTGCCTGGTAACAAAAACATGCGTTTGTTTAAAGCACTGTTTTGTCACATATTTCTTTGATTGAGAGGGAAAGAGACTCACCCTCCTGGACAGTGATGTCGATGGTACTAGAGTTGGTAGACTGCAGTAGTTCCTGGTAGGTCTGTGCTGATTGGTCAAAGAGCTGGACCAATAGGGCACAGGTCTTCTCGTATTCACAGCGACCGATGGTGGAGAGCTGGTCTAACTGCTGCTGGACTAAACCTGCGTCATCTAGAGGGTCCTCAAGCCCATCCCTACACACACACACACACACACACACACACACACACACACACGTGAAAATGGTTTCAAAGTTCCACAATTTGACCTGTGAGAGTAAGACAGTTACCTGAGGATGATGCAGACAGACTCGAGGCGTGAGGTGATGTAGGCCTTGGTGACTTCAGGTGTGTATGTCTCTAGCAGGTGAGGCTCGGTGGCTTTAACATAAGGGACCGACGCTGCCAGGCGCTGCCACAGGCTCAACAGGTAGTGGACAGAGTTAGGGGCAAACTCCCAGTGCTGAAACACACACAATATAAAAAGGTTAACATAAAACAAGGACAATCTTTTTCTGATATATCAATAAGGAGGAAAAAGGTTTCAGCAGAACATTAACGCTTGCATCTAACATACCATCCCACCCCACGCACAAGTGACATGACTAAGGCATAGGAGCTCACACACACAGTACCTGTAAACTGGTGACAGTAAAGTTGGCTATAAGCCTAATGACTTCTGGGTAGTTTTCTACTTTGACCAGCTCTCCTAGCTGGTAGTTACTCTTCAGCCGCGCCAACAGACGACAAAACTCATGGTAGTTGTTAGGGTCTGACAGGCTCTGGAACACAAGCACAGTGGCGCTGGTTGAGGCACATGTGGTATCAGAGAGATATGGTTCAGCAAGAAAAAGAACCCAAAAAGCAAGGATGGATCTGAAGGGAGAACATCATTTCACACAGCACAGGGTCATGTAGCTTAGTGGTTAGAGCGTTGGACAAGTAACTGAAAGGTTGCAAGATCGAATCCCCGAGCTGACAAGGTAAAAATCTGTGCTTCTGCCCCTGAACAAGGCAGTTAACCCACTGTTCCTAGACCGACATTGAAAATAAGAATTTGTTCTTAACGGACTTGCCTAGCCAAATAAAGGCAAACATAAAAAATGTAAAAAAATGTTTTATGTAATACCTGTGGGTTCTCTAGTATCCTCTTGACTCCATCCACCAGGTGAGAGAGGAACTTGGCTCGCTCTGCGTTGTTGAACAAAGACCTCCGCACCGACGCTATCTGGACTAGACACGACAACACCTACATACACACACACCATTAAACATTACACCCATTAAGTTCTGAAGTGAATTTACCAGACACACATTCAGCTTTACTCACCAACGGGGAGAGGGAGGGAGGGATGGAATGATACAAATCAAAAAAGAGCTGGAGAGTGGAGGAATCCAAAAACGCTGTGAGAGAGAGACAGATTAGGTTACTACACAGTAATGGGTGGCACAGCACAGCTATTTTACAGAATTGGCAGAAGGTGTCACCTGATCTCCAGGAGGTGGGGATCTGAACAGTGCAGAGGTCATCAGAGGACTCGTCTGTGGACGTTCCGATGAAGTCATAGTTCAGACAGTTGTGGCTGAGCTTCAGCAGCTGCATCAGCAGACCATGCTGACTCTCATCATTCAGGTTCAGGTTCTTACCCGACGCCTACACACACACACACACGTTTACGTCCCAAGAACGACTGGAAATGTCAATACGTTACTACAATCTAACACACAGGCTGCTGCTACTACGACTATTGCCACTACCACTAAACACACACCTGTTTGAGGAGATTGCAGGACAGGGTGAATATGTCGAAGAGGGACGAGTCTCTGAACGACGACGCAATCTTCCTGTGTTTGGTCAGTGGGTGGCTGGTGTCTGCCTGTACACACAAACACAGAGATTTAACTCACACACACACACACACTTTCAAAAACACATACAACACCACCACTTTAGAATGAGAGGAAAGAAGGGGAAATAAGAGTAGATAATATCCCCCCCAACATCGGATACCCCCTAACATCAGACACCCCCTAGTGGTTGGATGATTAAATCACCTCGAGCGCAACATTTAAACGGCCTGGAAAATAACGGTAGGTTTTGCGACCAAAGACACCCTTCTAGCTAGCTGACCACCGATTTCCATTGCAGGTTATGCAAGTTATGTTTTGAGTTTTCAAAAAAAGTAACACACATTTTGTGGGACACGCTGTTTATTGTAAAATTCGACTGAATGACAGACCACACATTTAATATCAAACTTTTTACCTAAATTATTCATACTCATGTATATGTGAATATTAAACTGTTATCTACCTTCTCAAATCATAAGATTAATCTGTAAAACAAATAATGGCGACATTATTTGGTTACAACACTGAAGATGTTGGTGAAGAAGCATTAAGAGTCTACAGGAGGGCGCACCGGGCTATGCAATGGAAAGTTGACAGGCAAGCCTTCTTTTTTTTTTTTCTGGAAGGCTAGCCAACTATCTAGTAAAGACTTTGGATACGAGGTTGGTGTCTTTTTTGAACAAAATTTAAACAGATAGATCTTGTAATTGAACAAAATAGTACGGTGGCCAATATGCCGATAATACGGGAAATATTCTTTTTTGCTAAACCGCTTATCAAAAAGGTGATAGTAGTAGTATTTCCACTGAAATGTCAAACATGCTAATTGCTAACCCGTTAGCTAACATTTTTTAAGACACCAATGATCACAAAACATTAATGCCTTGATCACAAGACACCTTCAGTGTTAATAGATTTCTTAAACGCTGTTGAATATGCCAATAACACGAGGTGCTACGCTAGAGAGATGTGGAGGAGAGGAAAGAGGGAGAGGTGTACCTGGTTGATCTCATTGGTCAGTTGGGATAGGATGGTGACGCCTATGATGCAGTGTTCTACACTGTCCTGCTGACAGACAGAGATACAGGCAGATTCGATCAGCTCACTTCCTGTTTCAAGAAAACACATTCTATTGGCTAAAACACATTCTATTGGCTACACAGACACACACGGTTGTACCTGTAGGAAGCGTGTGACGTCCGCAATGACGTTCCTGAAGACATAGTCGTCTTTCTGACAGTCGAACCAGCCAAGCTTGGTGATCCTGGAGGAGACAAACACAAGGAGAGAATAACTCACATGGAGGACAGAGGAAGAGAGAGGATGGGAGGGGAGAGGAGAGAGGTTTACCTGGAGTACAGCTGGATCAGAGCCTGGGTAACAAACTCGGCCAACTTCGGTCGCGTCGCCAGATAGTTCAGCACATAGTTCCCTGCACACACACAGATATGAGCCTTATGGACTGACTTGTAGAGCATGAATATAGACTGGTGTGATGTGTGAGAGTGAGTCTTACGGATGTCAATGCGCTGCTCCAAAGGAAGAGGGTTGCTTGTACGCGATACCAGTTTAGACAGACAGGTAGCTGCAAGGAGTTGAGAGTAGGAAGACTGGAGAGAGAGAGAGAGAGAGGGGAATATGGGGATACAGGCATAGACAGGAGACACCGCAACATCAGCGGAGCTTTTTTTGATCAAGTAATAAATGTAATCTCAACAGTTTATTGATATAGCGTCAGTGTGTGTACTACTCACGCTGCCTCTCTCCAGTAGTAGCTGACACTTGATCAAGTAATAAATGTAATCTCAACAGTTTATTGATATAGCGTCAGTGTGTGTACTACTCACGCTGCCTCTCTCCAGTAGTAGCTGACACTTGCTGAGACAGTCGGGGCTGTTAGTGAACTCCACCAGAGCTTTCTCTGCCTGCAGCCTCACCCCCGTCTCTGTTGTCTCGTACAGCTGCTTACACAGGATCTCTAACTGGGCTAGGCTCTACACACACAAGAGAGAGAGAGAGAGAGAGAGAGACATGAAGTGAGTAGAGCGCCAAAAGCGTCCCTTGTCAACCGCCAGGAGACGGGTGTATAGGTGTAAACAGGCTGTGTTCAGTACGGCACAACGATGTAGAACGTTCAGACAGAAATAAGACAAGACCACAGCCTATTTTACACAACAGACATGCCTCGCTCTCATTTTTACAACGAGGAGAAAGTTAACCAAAATAAACATTCAGTAGCACCCTATTGAACGTGCCCCTCGTTAGATAGAAACACAGGGGCTAGACAGACAGAGACAAGTGTAGTAGTGGTTAAAGGGGCTGGGTGGGACTAGTCACCAGATAGTGTGTTGTACTGGGGTAATGGTTAGTTAACCTACTAACATACCAACTAAACTCATCCCCCTAACTGACACTAAATCCACCAGTAACATTTCTGCCGACTATTCACCTCAGCTACCGTCAGTAACACCATTGTTGTAAAGAACTATTTACCCAATCACGCACCTCCCAGCTAGCCTGACCGACACCATATTGTTTGAAGGACTAGTCAGCAGAATCCCAAAGATAATGTAATGCTAGCTGCTGATATAGTACAGTATGTACTAGTATAGATAGGGTGGGAGCCACATGACTGGGGAGAAGAGGACTGCCGCGCATAGATAAGAGCTCAATACCCCAACACTACTGCTGACACACACACTAATATGGCTCCTATGAATACACAGTCCTGATGCTGTGTAGTACATAGCTGGCTAAGGATGCGGGCTACCTAGATCATGTCATAACAGGTTCCTGAGAACCGCGTCAAGATCTAATGGTCTGAGCAGGACAAAATAGAATGTGCGTGTCTAGAGCGTGCAGTGTGTGTGTGTCGTGCATGATGACTTCGCAATAAGAGACTGTTACATCACGCGGTCAGGCATCCTGACCAGAAAGCGCATCCCTCAGTGCAAATGCACCTGCAGTAATTATTGATAAGCTATCTATCCGGGTCTCTCACGAGCCCGCTAAGCTAAAGTTACCTAAATACTGACACTGCGGATCTCTAAATTGTGTATTTCTCTGCACAGAATTAACATGGGAGGGGTGATGACAATTTAATCAACACATAGGTAGCTACATGTCCGGCTTAGCTATCAACAAAATGATTAGCCAGACACTGTTGCATCAGCAGTGTAGCTGGCTAAGTTAAGTAGTCACCGACAGCTTGAGGTTACTACAAACACAAAAAGGAGCTATGGACAGCATGAGGCAGATATACACAAAGACTGTCATTTCAACAGAAACACTGTAGAAAGCACAGTAAATGTGCTTTACAGCATTAAACACTGACTCCAGTGTGGGTAAAATTATGAAAAATACTTAACTAATTGGAAGCCTCTGGTAAACATTATGTTGAAGTAATATATTTCCTTTCAGTAATAGCGTATGCCTACTGTAAATTAAAATGATCTGTTCCAGGCAACAATCTCATGCTGTCGTGTGAGACATGAAGCTCAGACTATTTTAGTAAAGTGGGTGTGAAGTGGAATAACATTTTCAGCAGCTGCTGGATTGACTTGCTTATAAGTATCTTTATTGCTAGCCAACTTTGAATTACTGCATGTTTTCTAACCTAACCCGAACTTGCTAGCTAGCTGGCTAACGTTGCCACAAGCCATTTCGGTCTTCACTAAATTGCTCGGCAATATCTTGCTGTGCAACCTAGGAAAACATCACCCATATAATAAATGTTGTGATGATGATAGGCTTCGCTGTACAACAGCTTCTGAATGCCATAAAGAATACACTTGAGGTCAGATACATAACCGTTTGCAGACCAGGAGTGTCTGTATAGCCTCTCCCCATTTGTTTAGTTTAAACATTGTTCCATAATGTTACAGTATTAGCTAAACCTGTTCACTTTACCAGTAGTACGCAAACATTCGGTGGCACAGAAAGAAAGGAAAAGGTTGTGAATCTGGTAAAAATAAATCAGTGGTATTGTGTAGACCAGGGCTCTCCAACCCTGTTCCTGGAGAGCTACCATCCAGCAGGTTTTCATTCCAACCCTAATCTAGCGCACCTGACAGGGTTCCCTTAGGAAAATTTGGTGCTGGACAACGTGACCGGCAAGATTTCAATGTACCGGACATTTGAGAAACGTACCAGACATCCATATGCTTTGGGTGCGTAATGCGTTAGGGCGTCCACTCACAGTGCTCAAAATCACATTCAGATTATTGCAATTCATCTTAATAGAATAGAATTTAGCCTGTAAAGTTATTTTAATATAAAGTATGCCAACATGACGTGCTTTTCAATAAAACCTAACATTGTCCGTAGCGTCTTCATCCCTGCTATAAATCATAAACTAATATAATTTAAAACACGTAGCCTTGAAGAACAAGTTGCCTACACAGTAATAAAACAATGTCAAAATATATCTGTAAAATATAATTTCCCGAACGACTTGTCCTATAGGCTATTTGTATGAACATTTTAATTAATAAATAACAAAACACATTTGCAAATACAATCTAGGCCTCTCCAATTTAATTTAGCCTAGGCATGAACATTTTAATTAGGCCTAATAAATAACAAAACATGACTCTCTAGTAACACCTGGGCCGGCCCGCCCCACTCCCGCTACGATTCAGCACCACAGCAGTGGAAGGAGGCCACTCTAGACAGTCACAAAATGAAAAAATTATAAAAATGATGTTGGACAATCAAATTCGATATGTAAATAAACATAATTTGTTAAGACTGGTTCATTGAAAGAAAGCTTATTTTACAATGCTCATGTGGGACAAAGACAGAGCCATGTATTTACGAAAACACTTGTTTCCAAAGCTCAAATTATACCTTTTTTTACACTTCTACTGGGTGATGTTAAATTTATTGTAATTTGAACCATCGTGGGGTCTTGACTCGTGTCATGTGTGATATCCGTGGCTTACTGATAACAACTCTGTTTCCTACTATAGGCAGTTGGCTGCCTAGTGACTGCAAAACGAACTCACCGATGTGAATAGTTGGCAACGATGTTTCGTTTCCAAGTGCTACTGAATAAGCGCAACTGAAATGAACCAATTGCGCATGATACACATCATTACTCTACTCAAGCCATTCCAAATCTTTATACTATACATGACACAGGGGCAGCATATGCAGAACTGCTAGGACCGGGCCTGACCAACACAATCATTTGCCTCTAATTTACTTGCGTTTGCGGCGGGCCTTGGCCTGCTCAAAGGTAGTCGCTGCTGTTGGGAAGTCAAAACTGTCCTTGGAGCAGCTTGCAGCCTTGTTACTAAGTCCTCAAGAAGGCGTGATCTTGACTCTGTCTCTGGTGTTTACTCTGTTTTGGAGAAAGAATCCCCTCTCAGCAGGTACACTGGAAACAGGGATAATCAACAAAATCTTTGCCAATTTTGGAGCACATCAACTGGTATTTCCATCTCCCAGACAATTTGGCCAGAAACTATTTTATTTACCAACTTTTCATTTAATAATTTTTTTTTATACATCAAAAGCAGGCATTTCCCGGCTAACAGAAACCCTGGCACCTGATTTGAATAAATAGCTGGTTGATCAGCTGCATCAAGTTAGTTACAACTAGGGTTGGAGCGGAAAAAAACTACAGGATAATAGCTCTCCAGGAACAGGGTTGGAGAGCCCTGGTGTAGGCTATAGCAATGTTTTATCTAGCCGTCTTATTTTAATTTGTTCAATGCCTCAATTGATGTCATAAAGTATATTGGATATATGCTGTAGGTTCAAATCAACCCAAGATGAACACTGAAGATGGAACAAGGTGCATGACAAGGTGGCCCAGAGGAAGCCAGCTGTTCTCAACCACTACATTGCCCCATTCTTCCAAGAGCTCACAGAGTTTGAATGAAGACCTCTGGTGAGGTACATGTACACCCACAACTTGACATGTCCCTTGTCATCAGTCTTTTTACCCACAGTGCTGTCATTCTATTGATTTATTTTCTATGCTTGTCCTAGGGGTGAGAAGAGCTGACAAATCCAAACTGAGGATGATTGTTCCGGAGCCCCATGAGGAACACCTGAAACTGCGCCGACTTCTCTCTTCTGTCCAAACGGTCTCGTTGTATGTTTCACTGCCTCTTACCCCAAATAGAGTTGCCTCTGATAGATCTAGGATTGTACCATATCCCAATTTTAACTCCTTCTACCCCCCTTGTCTCTCCCTCCACAGCACACCCCAAATATAATTTTTTAATTAGTGTGGTAATGATGCTCTTATTTAGTTACACGTGTTAACTGTTGTTACTTCTATTGCCAATTCTGTTGTTAATTTGCTGTTACCAATTTGAATAAATGCATGTACAAATGTATTGTCTTACATTTAGATTAAGACACCAGATTTGCCAGCTTAATACTGTAATTTTCATTTACAGCAAAGATGTTGTAATACATTTCATAGTACTATTTTCTTTACTGTAAAATATTACAGCATCTCTAAATGCACAGCAGGGTTGAGATAATAAATAAAAACATATATATTTTAACTAGACAAATCAGTTAAGAACACATTCTTATTTACAATGACGGCCTAGGAACAGTGGGTTGGTTAACTGCCTTGTTCAGGGGCAGAACGACTGATTTTTACCTTGTCAGCTCGGGGATTCGATCCAGCAACCTTTCGGGCAAATGGCCCAACGCTCTAACCACCTATTAAGCTTGCAACTCCGGTGCAAGTATAATGCTGTACATTTACAGGTTAACGTTTTTCAATGTAGTTAATGTATTCATTGCTTGAGGTGACAGCTGTAAGTGCTACCTAATGTCAATGGTACAAGGTGCCCACATGACAGCTCGACATAGCCAGCACACAAGCTAGCTATGTTGAATTGGCTGGAAAGCTGGCTAACGTTAGTTGTGCAAGGTAAATGGTAGCTGATTTGTTAATGCTATGCTCCATGTCAGATAGTTAGCTACCTATGCGTGTCAGTTTCGCAATGGAACATTGTTTTGGTTGCATAATGTGCACAGTGTGGTTTAAGTAGCCAACTAACAACAATGCACGAGCTGTCGAGCTAGCTACATTCCAGCTCACAGCGTGTAAAAACGCAATGATATTTCGAAAGGGGTAGCGCGGGAGAAATGTATTGTGCTGATTGTAAGCTAGCAACAGCTAACTCGTTCGCTAACCAATAGCACAACATTGAGGTCTGACAAAGCAAGCCAATCACAATCAAACAATTACATTTGCACATTAGATACATTTTAGTTCAGAGCAGCGAATGCTGTCTTGAGTTGCTAACCAATTAGTGCTAGCTAACAACTTAGCTAGCGTTACTGTAGCAAGTTACCCCCCCTCCATCTTCTACTAGCTAACAGATAGGCCTACCCATTGAACATATCTGTTGAAGGGGTTGTTTGGCGTTACTTCCTTAAATAGGCACGAGATAAAACACAATAACTAGCCGGTACAAGCGATACAATCGCCCAGTTGAAACCGTCCTCTTTCATAAACATAAATGTATTTTTCTGTCCGCATCTCTAGGTAGTTAGCTAGCTAAACGGCGAAAGTTAACGTTACACGATGACAGGCCACAAGTCAACACTGCAGCCCGCATCCTATACATATATCCCACACAACCTGTACGGGTACTGCTTAATGGATGCATTCACTCTATATATCAAATAACGTATCTAAATATATATTACAGCTCATTCAAATAGTTATTGTGGATTTATATACTACAAAAACATAAAGCTGTGGTTACCTGCACATGATCCGCCATTTTGCTCCATTCATGCTCCTCTCTCACTCCCCCTAACAAAGTGCATGCGCGCAGATTTTCACATTCAGTAAGCATTTACGCTCGCGAGTCGCGCAATCGTTACGAAAGTTGCCCCGTGCAACTTTACAGAATTTTAAAATCCGTAAAATAAAATACCGCTCACATAAAGCAAACCCCGCTCTTTGTTGACATGGCTCTTAAAGGGAAACTGCTTAATTCCGTTATTTTCTGTTCTGAAATTAGTCTAATCAAACACTATAGAAAGGTTTATGAGTGTGGCACTGCATGCTAAACAGTAGTTAAATACGGTTAAATATGTAGTCTTCCAGTCCTATGTGTCTGCTTTGGGGATTGGGGACATAAATGTTGTAAACCTTTGCTTCCTTTAATAATGCTTTGTTTCACAGTCTAGATGAGCCCATTGAGCCAACAGAAGTCTTCAGGTCTCATATGGTTACACATCACAGAAGGCTGGTTTCAAACTACCTTTACACTTCACCCCATTTTGACCTAATTATTCTTACAGGCCCAGTGTGACTGACAGGATTTGAGCTTGGATCTCCAGGTTCCAAAAAAAAGCACATAAACCCCTAAACTAAAACCTGTGCATTCGCGCAGGGAACCATTGGGGAGCCAAAACAAGTCCTCAGGTCTCAGCTAACGTTACTCAAGTCGACCACCTCTGTTACACTTTTACATTATCACAGATGGACCAGTAGGCCTACAAGACCATTCTGAGTGAGGTCATGCCAGTGCCATTCTCATGAATATGGATTTCCAGGACAGTTCCATGTTTTACCACCAGATGACACCCCCCTCTAACAGTCTATGGTTGAATCGTTTGGTTGAAAAAAATTATAAAAAATGCCTGCTTTATGACTACAGGATAATATATTGTAAATGTCATCATGTCTCAATGGGAAGGTCTGCTGGTGAGATGAGAGGTATACCCTGGTGTTGTCCAGTCACAGTCTGACCTAACCTGTCTGCAGCAGGAGACTGGCTGGGGAGGGAGAGAGATCAAATCAAATCAAATTGTATTTGTCACATGCACAGAATACAATAGGTGTAGACCTTACTGTGAAATACTTACTTACAACCCCTTAAACAATAATGCAGTTCAAGAAATAGAGGTGAGAAAATATTTACTAAATAAAGTAGAAAATAAAATAATTCATTATAGGCATCCAGATTAGTGTCCTGCTCCTTGAAAGGCTGGAACTGGTACAGATGTTGCCTGTTTTTATTTTAGAAAAAAAAAAAAATCAGCTTTATTTAACCAGGTAAGCCAGTTGTGAACAAGTTCTCATTTACAACCGCGACCTGGCCAAGATAAAGCAAAGCAGTGTGACACAAACAACAACACAGAGTTACACATGGAATAAACAAACGTACAGTCAATAACACAATAGAAAAGTATATATACAGTGTGTGCAAATGAAGTAAGATTAGGGAGGAAAGGCAATAAATAGGCTGTAGTGGCGAAATAATTAAAATTTAGCAAATAAACACTGGAGTGATAGATGTGCAGAAGATGAATGTGCAAGTAGAGATACTGGGGTGCAAAGGAGCAAAAAATATATAAATAAAATAAATAACAATATGGGGATGAGGTAGTTGGATGGGCTATGTACAGATGGGCTATGTACAGGTGCAATGATCTGTAAGCTGCTCTGATAGCTGATGCTTAAAGTTAGTGAGGGAGATATGAGTCTCCATCTTCAGTGATTTTTGCAATTCGTTCCAGTCATTGGCAGCAGAGAACTGGAAGGAAAGGCGGCCAAAGGAGGAATTGGCTTTGGGTGTGACCAGTGAAATATACCTGCTGGAGCGCGTGCTACGGGTGGGTGCTGCTATGGTGACCAGTGAGCTGAGATAAGGCAGGGCTTTACCTAGCAAAGACTTATAGATGACCTGGAGCCAGTGGGTTTGGCGACGAATATGTAGCAAGGGCCAGCCAACGAGAGCATACAGGTCGCAGTGGTGGGTAGTATATGGGACTTTGGTGACAAAACGGATGGCACTGTGATAGACTATATCCAATTTGCTGAGTAGAGTGTTGGAGGCTATTTTGTAAGTGACATCGCCAAAGTCAAGGATCGGTAGGATAGTCAGTTTTACGAGGGTATGTTTGGCAGCATGAGTGAAGGATGCTTTGTTGCGAAATAAGAAGCCGATTCTAGATTTAATTTTGGATTGGAGATGCTTAATATGAGTCTGGAAGGAGAGTTTACAGTCTAACCAGACACTAAGGTGTTTGTAGTTGTCCACATATTCTAAGTCAGAACCGTCCAGAGTAGTGATGCTAGGCAGGCGGGCGGGTGCGAGCAGCGATCGGTTGAAGAGCATGCATTTAGTTTTACTTGCATTTAAGAGCAGTTGGAGGCCAAGGAAGGAGAGTTGTATGGCATTGATGCTTGTTTGGAGGTTTGTTAACACAGTGTCCAAAGAAGGGCCAGATACTGTATATACAGAATTGTGTCATCTGCGTAGAGGTGGATCAAGGAATCACCCGCAGCAAGAGCAATATCGTTGATCGTCCATCACGCCGACACAATGTCTGTGCTCACTTGGGCATGGTTACTGACTGAGAAAAAGTTTATATAAAACAATTATCTCATTAGAAGAATAAAATCACATTGCTATCTTCACAAAAGTACTCTCATACTTAATCATATATTTTATACAACATTTAGATGTAAACTTGATAAATAGAACATGTCCACTTTCAGAGTTACAGTTATTTCATTATACCATCCTTAATGACATCACAAAATGTAATTGACACCCACTAATCATTCCAAACATTTGGATGTCAGGAATAATGTTCTAATGTTTACAAAAAGTTTTTGGCAACAAGAGTCTCTCTGTAGCAAAGGAGATTTCAGTCTTCCAATACTAGAGACCAAAATGAGTCCTTTTCTGCACACTATGACTGGATGTTAAGAGTCATAAAACTGGCCCAACCCCCCCCTCTCCACTCCTGTGGGAGATGGGGAGGGGGAGGTCTGGATATCTGTCAGCCATTTGCCAAGCTGATCTGGCACCTTTGATCCTCACCAAGGAGAGAGAGTCATGACAATGTTACTCTATATATTTATTTCAAATTTCTGTGGGATATTCACTTTCTGCTTCACACTTATTACATGTCCAATATTTCAAGAGTAACATGTAGTGCTTTGGAGGGATCTATATGTATTAACTGGGCTGGCACTGTCTATCAGTCCCCCGTAGATGGCATGCTCTGCCCATAATACGTCTCTACCAAGCACGTAAAACAGTTGAGTAGGTGAATACAGAAAATCATTGGTTCTATTTAACAGGGAATGGGGTTTATTTCAAAATGTATTACCAGGGTGGAAGAAATCTCATAAGCGTTTATAGTTTTATTGGTTAGGGGTAAGTCAAGTCCCGTACAATGCTTTAACCATATCTTTCTCAAATGATCCATAAAGGGGCCACTCTGAACATTCCTCAGAATACTTTTACACCGCTTACGTACATCTACATGTGCAAGTTGTATATTATTATTATTTTTCTATTGTTACTTCATCAGATCTCTAGTAACCCATTATACTCAATAGTATGTTACTTTTTCTCAAGTAACCCATTATACATTTGTGTTACACCACAAATTCCTCCTCTACACCAGTGTTCTATTCATACAGGGGTTTAAATCTTCGCTCTAGTGTTCTATTTAACAGCATATTCGGAAATAGTACTTCAATTCTTTCATATCTTAACATTCACTTTTCCCAATATAACTGCTATACTTAGGTATTCACATCCACACCACTCATATAAAACAACACCCTGTGCTCAATAACACCACATGCTATTATTAGTAGTCTCAGACTACGATGGGCAGTGGTGGACGGAACCCCTAGATAACGTTATAGATTTTTTTTTAACTCTGCCACACAGAACTGGAAAACTCAGCTCACACTTCACATCCACATTCACACTGGAGCTAGTCCCCTGACAGCTCTCTTAACACGTCCTTTCCACACTGACACAACCATACACAGCTTTCACATCCACATTCACACTGGAGCTAGTCCCCTGACAGCTCTCTTAACACGTCCTTTCCACACTGACACAACCATACACAGCTTTCACATCCACATTCACACTGGAGCTAGTCCCCTGACAGCTCTCTTAACACGTCCTTTCCACACTGACACAACCATACACAGCTTTCACATCCACATTCACACTGGAGCTAGTCCCCTGACAGCTCTCTTAACACGTCCTTTCCACACTGACACAACCATACACAGCTTTCACATCCACATTCACTTAGTACTATTACCAAACACACTCGGCAATCTCCCTTATTACCCCATGTGCATCTTCAACGATTCTTTGTCGCTACTTCCTATGCACCATATGTATCTTCACTATACATATAGAATAGCACGTAGTACACATTATGCTATTCTCTACCAGTGGCTGCAGACCACGTATACACTTCTCTTATAAATGCCTACAGACAGCTGTCAGCAGGGCATGGTATCGTTACTTTCCCTCGCTCCAGTCTTCTCTCTAAGACTAGCTCTAGTCTTCTTCTGTCATATATATCTTCAACGATTCCTCTATAGTCTCTACAGTCGCCATCGTCTCTACAGTATCCATGGTCCTTGGGCATCCATAGTCCCTATAGCGTCACAGTCCCTATAGCATCCATAGTATCTATGGTCCCTACAGCATCATAGTCCCTACAGCCTCCATAGTCCCTCAGCATCCATAATATTAATAGTTTATATAGTAATAAATGCTATGGTCTCTATAGACTTTGTAGTCTTGCCTCTTCCCATACATATAGAATAACACTTTGTGATATTACTTAAGACTAGTGGTACCCTCCTTCTACATCTTTATGTTTGGTTTTATTGGTTTTATCATATTTGTATTTTACATTTTTTATACAAATTAATTTAAATTGACTTACTGAAATCAGTTGTCGTCCCTCAAATTGTTTTGCGGATGATGTGTCTCCTCCTGGGCAGCTCACAGTAAGGGTGTCACGCCCTGACCTTAGTTATCTTTGTTTTCTTTATTATTTTGGTTAGGTCAGGGTGTGACGAGGGTGGTATGTGTGTTTTTGTCTTGTCTATGGGTTTTTGTATATCTATGGGGTTTTGGTATTGTCTAGGTAAATGTAGGTCTATGGTGGCCTGAATTGGTTCCCAATCAGAGACAGCTGTTTATCGTTGTCTCTGATTGGGGATCCTATTTAGATTGCCATTTTCCATTTTGGTTTGGTGGGTTATTGTCTATGTGTAGTTGCATGTCAGCACTCGTTATTAATAGCTTCACGTTCGTTTTGTTATTTTGTTAGTTTGTTTAAGTGTTCTTCGTTTGATTAAAGAAGAATGTATTCTTATCACGCTGCGACTTGGTCTCCTACTTACGACGAACGTGACAAAGGGTCTGGTCTGGGCGGGTCTCGTCATCTATTGGTCAGATGGGAATTTCCCTCACGCTTCTTAAATCGCACCACCGGTTTTCCTCGCAGACCCACACTGGAAAGCTCCGCAAGCAGAATCAATCATCCTGTTTGTTGACGCCAAATTGCAGAGGAAATTCTTACACAGGGACACTCGAAGTCAATATTATTTTGTATTATTATTATTATTTATTTATTTTCTATATTTTTTATTTGATCTTTATTTTCTGTTTACATATTTTTCTCCCCAAATTCGTGGTATCCAATTGGTAGTTACAGTCCTGTCTCATCGCTGCAGCTCCCGTACAGACTCGGGAGAGGCAAAGGTCGAGAGCAGTGCGTCCTCCGAAACACAACCCAACCCAACTAAGCCGCACTGCTTCTTGACACAATGCCCACTTAACCAGGAAGCCAGCCACACCACTGTGTCGAAGGATACACTGTACATCTGGCGACCGTGTCAGCATGCTCTGCGCCCGGCCTGCCACAGGAGTCGCTAGTGCGCGATGGGACAAGGACATCCCTGCCAGCCAAACCCTCCCCTAACCTGGACGACGCTGGGCCAATTGTGCACCACCCCATGGATCTCCCGGTCGCGACAGAGCCTGGACTCAAACCCAGAATCTCTAGTGGCACAGCTAGCGCTGCGATGCAGTGCCGTAGACCACTGCGCCACTCAGGAGGCCCCGAAGTCAATATTAAATGAATGATTGTTCACTGTCAGCGCGCTGGAGAGGTTCCAACAAACTTGATGCACCATAGTGAACGTCTGTCAGGAAACGTCTGTCAGGAAACTGAGAAATCCCTTTCTCTAAACAAGGTTCTGGGCGTACTGCCAAATTGCAGATACTGATAGTGAGGATTCGTTCAATCAGTCACTTGCATGAACACAGAAATTGGTTTATAGAAAAGCACAAACAGAACACAGAAATTGGTTATTAGAAAAGTAAAAACATAAAAATGTCCATACCAATAGACATGTGTGTGCCTTTCCAAATCATGTCCAATCAATTGAATTTACCACAGGTGGATTCCAATCAAGTTGTAGAAACATCTCAACGACGATCAATGGAACCAGGATGCACCTGAGCTCAATTAGGTATTTTCAGTTTTTCTGGTCACTCTAGGGTATTGTGTGTAGATTGCTGAGGATTTTTATTTATTTAATCGATTTTAGACCAAGGCTGTAACGTAACAACATTTTGAAAAAGTCAAGGGGTCTGAATACTTTCTGAAGGCACAGTATATGAACATGTAAAATAGATGACTAGGAAATAATCTATCTTTCTCACCATCCCTTTCTCGCTGTTGCCGTTAAGGGTTTGTTTATACTCCAAACATCAACAAAACAGATTGTGGTGTGGTATGGTCATTTTAGGGACTAATGGCCTGGGTGGGGGTTATTTTAGGATTGACGGACATACAGTATTGGTAATCCCCCATAATCCTTCAGTGCTCCCTCTGTCCACTGAGGAGAGAGAGGTTTTTAATACCCCTACAGGAACACTATCTATGTCTCTCCCCTCTTCTAAGGGATAGTTTGACATTTACTGGGATGGGGGGGTTGGTCCAAAATAGGGGAGGGCTGTCCAACTTTTTATTGCTTTGGTGAGGGTAGTGCGTTTTGTCCCTGATTAACATTCACCATTTTGCAGGTTTGACTATATAATGTCTTCCATATAGCCACATTTCCTAATTCGCTTGCATGCTCCTCCCCTATCAAGGTGTTTTGGTACTTCCCTTATGCACTACGCTTTTCCACCAAATTACTATACCACAGGTCAATATACCCAGCTAGCACATTTGGTTCCTTGGAAGTTGTGGGAACATACAGTACCAGTCAAAAGTTTGGACACACCTACTCATTCCAGGGTTTTTCTTTATTTTTACTATTTTCTACATTGTAGAATAATAGTGAAGACATCAAAACTATGAAATAACACATATGGAATCATGTAGTAACCCAAAAAATATTAAACAAGTCAAAATATATTTTACATTTGAGATTCTTCAAAGTAGCCACCTTTTGCCTTGATGACAGCTTTGCACACTCTTGGCATTCTCTCAACCAGCTTCATGAGGTAGTCACCTGGAATGCATTTCAAATACCAGGTGTGCCTTCTTAAAAGTTCATTTGTGGAATTTCTTTCCTTCTTAATGCGTTTGAGCCAATCATTTGTGTTGTGAAAAGGTAGGGTTGGTATACAGAAGATAGCCCTCTGCCTGTCTCAACTCTACAGTGGTAGCCTTGTCCTGACACCGCTGGTCCTGACCCCGCTCTCCCTCTGACACTCGTCCCCTTTTCCTCTCCCCCTGTCACAATTTCCCTATGGTTTCTCCCCCCCCCCCCCCCTCGGCCCCTGTCTGGCTGTAACTAGTCCCCTGCGGTGATGCAACAGAAGCATGTCCTTGCCTCTCCTGTAACCTCAGTGAAATTATTTGCCTCTCTGTCCCCCCTCAACCTCTGTTATAGGATTTTAAGCAGCTATGAGACATTTTTATCTGGCTGCTGTTGTAAGTTGTTTAGCTGGTGGATGGCGGGTCAGCTCAGGGCAATACAGTACAGTAGGATGAGGTGGAACAAGTCTGTATAGGAGAGTGGTTGCGTTATTCTCATCTGGGGTTATCGTCTTTGTTCCGCCATGCATGGCCTTCTTTCACTTAGAGTCTGTATAAGAACATTAGTCAGCAGCTTTGAGCTGTTCTTAGTGGCGCTAGAGGCCACCTGAAGAAACATTTGGTGTGTGTGTTTTAGCCGAGGAGCTGCTGAGCGTAGGAGGGTTGCGTTGTGAGTGGGCAATACTGGGGATCTCTGGAACACTTTATCGTGTCTATCCATATTATACACTCTGTTCTAGGTGGTTCCTTTTTTCTCAGGAAATGTTTTTTTGCTTGAATGAATCCTAAAGAAGCAAAATAGTATGAATTAAGTAAGTATTATGTAATAACACAATTACAACATATACATGTAGCAAAATAAATTGAAAGTAAATATTCTGCTATACTGTACTGTACTGTGTGTGCTATCCCACCTTCAGCAGTCTGTTTGGAAACAAGTTTTAAAAAAGTGAACCATCTCTCTCTTTATCTCCCTCTCCCTCCCTCCCTCAACCCCCCTGCTGGGTATTTACAATATCACATAACTATACTGGCATCTGGTAATGCAAAGGGAGGCATACATACACACACACAGAGACTAAAGCATAGGAACATCTGTTTTTTTCTCTCAAGCTGGCTGGCAGTTGCAAAACAAACAACTGCAATTTGAAATCAACCGTTGATCTGCATATGCTTTTTGTCAAATTCTGATCTGAAATCAGGACTGGGTGAATCTATACCACCCTGCGCCAGCAGCCTTCCATCCTGCATCCCACTGCTGCCATGCCTCTGAAGCTAGGGTTGGTCCTGGTCGGTCCCTGGATGGGAGAACAGATACTGGTGGAAGTGGTGTTGGAGGTCCAGTAGTGGGCACTCTTCCCTCTGGTCTAAGGAGACCCCAATGCAGTGAAGGGGACATTGCCCTGCGTAGGGTGCCGTCTTTCAGATGGGACGTTAAAACAGGTGTCCTGACTGTGGTCACTAAAGTTTGATCGTTTCTAGTCAAGTATTTCTCAACTCCATCATGACTCAGCGTGAAGTCGATACTTAAAAAAATGTTTTCTTTGTAGAAATCCACACTTTTTCATTAAACGTTAATCAAATACAACCACTGACTGTTTCCTTGTTGCTGTTGCTCTAAGAGGCAACTCAGCGCAAATGCCCATGTGCAAATTGAATCTCAATGAGGAAACAGTCAGGGGCTGTATTTGATTGACGTTTATTAAAAAGTATGAATTTCAGCAAACAAAGGCAGGTGTAACCAATGTGAAATGGCTAGCTAGTTAGTGGTGGTGCGCGCTAATAGCGATTCAATTGGTGACGTCACTCGCCCTGAGACCTTGAAGTAGTTGTTCCCCTTGCTCTGCAAGGTCCGCGGCTTTTGTGGCGCGATGGTTAACGATGCTTCGAGGGTGTCAGTTGTTGATGTGTGCAGAGGGTCCCTGGTTCGAGCCCAGGTAGGGGCGAGGAGAGGGACGGAAGCAATACTGTTACACAGGCAATAACAAAGGCCAAACATAGATATAAAGTAAGAATTTGTATTTTTGAAGTAACGACTTCACAGGGACTCGAAGCAACTTGAAGGAGTTGCAGGTTCACTCCAAAAACACTAGTTTTCACTCAACGCCACGGATTTGGTATAGTGGAGTTAAGATATATTTGTCTATATAATTTCCATTCCATTGGTCAGCAACACTGCTGGTCCAGCATAGTAAAACCTACAGTTTCACCTTTTACCATGAATGAGAGCGAGGGAAGCGCAAACCCTTGTCTAGACTGTACAGAAGACCGTTCGTCGGCCCACCCCGCCCCGGCAGACAGACAGACAGTAGCCAGGCTATGCTACAGTGGATTAGACAAAGACAAACAGTAGCTCTAGTCCAGTGGAATACATTACAGAGACCTGTCTCTTTAAATTACTGTCAAAGCCGATTAGCGCTGTTTTCACCGTCTGTTCTCCTCAATCTATTTTGGTTTTACGCTGCTACAAGCCTGCACGATAAGCCTTTTGCGATTTTCCATTTGTATAGGCTATATTTTTCTCGTCATTTGGGATGTTTTGGATTCCCTTTCTAAAAAGTTTGAGGTATGAGACGTGGGATTATTTATTTATTTCTGGCTTCTTCGCGGCGCACAGAGTGGACAGGACTCAAATTTTCCCCTGCGCGTCTGTGGTGAACTTGGATTAGCGCGCTCTCTCCTCCACATCTACTTTCTCTCTCCTATCCTGTCCAACTCTCTCCGAAAATATGATAGATATGTCACAGATATGACATCAATAACAACGACCACTTTTTGAAATCGACTGAAAGAGAAGGGGTCTCACGGAAAATGCAGAAGAGCGTGCGGTATAATGAGGGGCACGCTCTATATCTGTCGCTTGTCGCGCGCAAAGAGGGCACGAAACGCGGCATCCTGAGCAAGAAGACGACGGAGAACAGTCGGTGGAATGACAAGTACTTTGCTCTCTACCAGAATGTGCTCTTTTACTTCGAGAACGACCAGAGCACACGGCCCTCCGGGATTTACTTGCTGGAGGGGTGCACGTGCGAGAGGGTTCCCGCGCCCAAAGGCGCCACGGTCAGTAAGGACATGGTGGACAAGCAGCAGGTGGGTTAGGTACCCTAGTGACCATGGTAGTGCACCACCTAATATGGTTGTGTTTTGGTTTTGGTCTCTGCTTGCTGTGTTGACACTGAGGTTTGGCACCCTACCCTCACCCTGTTTTCTTACGTAAAACAGATTAAGGATTTGCAGCACAGACGGGGATTACGCATAGAAAGTGCACTTTAGTTGAGAGGAGGGATGGAGGGATGACAATTGATTTCCTCCGTAGCGTACTGTGTCTGTCCCAGAGAGAACTAGAGGCCTGGGACGTTGAGGGACAGCATGGGCAGTTAGATATTACACAGTTAGGCCTACCTGGAATACATGTAGAATATTTCAAATGTGGCTTTACACTTTTAGAATGAGGCAGCACATACTACTACCAGTATGCCATATCCTCATGACAGTTAGTTAATATATTCCCATGTACACTCTTAGAAGAAAAAGGTGCTATCTGGAACCTTAAAGGGTTCCTCGGCTGTCCTCATAGGAGAATCCTTTGAAGAACCCTTTTTAGTTTCAGGTAGAACCCTTTTCGTTCCAGGTAGAACCCTTTTATGCAGAGGGTTCTACATGGAACCCAAAAGAGTTCTACCTGGAACCAAAAAGGGTTCTTCAAAGGGTTCTCCTATGGGGACCGCTGAAGAACCCTTTAGGAACCCTTTTTTCTAAGAGTGTAGTGAACGGAAGCTAAATATGGAAATACAAGTCTAATAGCCCCTATGAAGAGCTCCATTACTGGCTGACATCTTTGTTATTGTGACGAGCTGCATGGAGTCAGTGACTGGAAACAGATGTTTTCTTGTTGGCCTATTACATCCTCACAGTTGGAGAGTGGAGACAGCACATTCACTGGCTCTGTATACACTACAGTAGTCTACTAGCTTTGTATTAGCACATTTATACAAACGTTTCTTCTACTGTAGATATATTTTTGCATTCACACAGTAATCTGTCTGTGGGTCTCCACATCTACGTATGTACACTACATGACCAACAGTATGTGGACACCTGCTCGTCGAACATCTCATTCCAAAATCATGGGCATTAATATGGAGTTGGTCCCCCCTTTGCTGCTATAACAGTCTCCACTCTTCAGTGAAGGCTTTCCACTAGATTTTTGAACATTTCTGTGGGAACTTGGGTACTGATGTTGGGCAATTAGGCCTGGCTCACAGTCGACGTTCCGATTCATCCCAAAGGTGTTCGATGGGGTTGAGGTCAGGGCTCTGTGCAGGCCAGTCATGTTCTTCCAGAACGATTGCGACAAACCATTTCTGTATGGACCTCGCTTTGTGCACGGAGGCATTGTCATGCTGAAACAGGAAAGGGCCTTCTCCAAACTGTTTCCACAAAGTTGGAAGCACAGAATCGTCTGGAATGTCAATGTATGCTGTAGCGTTAAGATTTCCCTTCACTGGAACTAATGGGCCTGAACCATGAAAAACCACCCCAGACCATTAATCATCCTCCACCAAACTTTACAGTTAGCACTATGCATTCTGGCAGGTAGCTTTCTCCTGGCATCCGCCAATCCCAGATTCGTCCATCGGACTGCCAGATGGTGAAGCGTGATTCATCACTGCAGAGAATACGTTTCCACTGCTCCAGAGTCCAATGGCGGCGAGCTTTACACCACCCCAGCCAACGCTTGGCATTTCTCTCTTTAGGTACTTACCTGTGTCTGTATCTCTCAAATGTGTGCTGCTACTGTCACCTTGGCACAGTATTCAACCCCTGCCGTTGAATTTAACCTGCATCCATGTACTGTACTATATATAGGCCTACTGTACTAGACTGAAAAACAATCACTTCATCAACATCACTTTACATGCTCTAGATCAGGGGTGTCAACATAATTTACCTTCAAAAATCATTTCCAGTTTTGTGCCTTTTTTGGTTAAAACCCCAATGAGATCAGAAGTGTCAGAAGGGCAGCTCATTGTTAGAAATAGGACGACAACAAAAATCACCAACACACCACCACAATCATCATCTAATGAGACAGAGATTAGCTCATAGCCTGGAGGCAGCAGGAAGAGGGATTTTCATTGTCACATCAGATCAGGTCATGTTATCTTAGAGGTTGGTGTTGTGTGCTGGTGTTGGGGACACATTAGATCACATTTTGACCACATTAGATTTCCTTCGCACCCATGTCTGACGTGTGTGTGTGTGTGTGTGTCTGTCTGACACCCCTGCAAACCAACAGGACCCCAACAGCAATAGCAATACATGGCTCCATTGAACATTGAACAAACCAAATCAGTCCATACAACTGTCAATGTTGTCATGCAGTGAGAAATGGCAACTGCAGTATCTAACTCTTTCCCCCCTCAGATTCTGTTCCTCCTGTGATTGTGATGTTATAGATGAGGTCACTGACCCTCCCGTGTGCAATGAACTCAGCTTAGCTCTGGTGTGTGCAGTTGAAGTGTGTGTGTGCGTGTGTGTGTGTGTGTGTGTGTGTGTGTGTGTGTGTGTGTGTGTGTGTGCGTGTGTGTGTGTGTGTGACGTGTGCATGTGGTTGACAGTGTGTGTGAGGTCACCGTTTCCACCATGTGCTAGGGAACATGCTCCCTAAACAGGTTTGGTACAGCTGTGCAACAAACACGTGGAACAGTCTTAAAACGGTATTATACCATTAGATTGGACGACTGTAATTACACTGTATTTACACACATATTACAATGATGTTACTGAGGTCGTAATGTCTATGTGTCGTGAACTTAATTGATGTCTATCTGATGCTTCAGCTTAGCATATTCATGGGACATCCCAAACAACACAGTGTTTGATTCTGTCGGATCAAGGCCACTTAGTATACTACCGAACACACAGCTCCAAAGGCCGGAAAGTGAGAGGGTTTTAAACACAAACACACATGCAAACGCACACGCCAACACGAACGCAAACATGTACGCGCGCACACACACGCAGACACACGCGCAATCCACAAAGACGTCGAAGCATTTAAACCAGACTAAAACATCAGAGAGCTTCAAAGTGGCAATGGCTGATTGAGAGTCAGAGAAGTGTTCTACTGATGTCCTCTCAGATAGCACACACACACACACACACACACACACACACACACACACACACACAGAGAGAGAGAGTGCTACAGTTTGGAATAATAGAACAACAGCTTTATCCTCACAGAACAAGATATCGTGCCTTAGAGCCGCAGCCTCGTGTGATTAAAGTTGCTGTTCTAATCGTTTTTAAAAACTTGTATCAACTACTGTAGCGACTGTAAGTGTCTAGGGGGTTTGGGCTGTGTCTTGTGTTAATGTCTTGTGTGTGTGTATGTGTGGTCCTGCTCTTGTGAGGTAGTGGAGGATAGCGTGTGTCTGTAGCATTGCTGCAGGCTCTGAGGGTGTAGACTCTGCGCAGAGAGGGGAGATAGTCACGGAAAATTCCGTGTAAAGGCTCAGTCTCTGGTGAAAAGGACAGACTGTAAACTTGCAAACAGCAGCAGTTTGGGAAGCACTGTTTCCTCTAATTATTTTGGGAGGGGCGTGCAAAGGACCCTAAAGCAACATTGAGAGCTGCAGACGCAAATGAGGCCAAATGAAGCCTTAATTGTTTTATATGGAGGAAGGGGGAAAGGATGGAAGGAAGAGAGGAAGGGGGAAAGGATGGAAGGAAGAGAGGAAGGGGGAAAGGATGGAAGGAAGAGAGGAAGGGGGGAAGGATGGAAGGAAGAGAGGAAGGGGGAAAGGATGGAAGGAAGAGAGGAAGGGGGAAAGGATGGAAGGAAGAGAGGAAGGGGGAAAGGATGGAAGGAAGAGAGGAAGGGGGAAAGGATGGAAGGAAGAGAGGAAGGGGGAAAGGATGGAAGGAAGAGAGGAAGGGGGAAAGGATGGAAGGAAGAGAGGAAGGGGGAAGGATGGAAGGAAGAGAGGAAGGGGGAAGGATGGAAGGAAGAGAGGAAGGGGGAAGGAGGATAGGGAATGCAGACTGCCTGTAAGTGTGTAAGTGTTGTCTGTCTGTCTGTCTGTCTGTCTGTCTGTCTTTCTCTGCCTATCTCTCTTTCCCATCTCTCTCTTTATGTAAGTCCTTAGATAATCTACCTCTCTGCTCTGTGGTCTCACATAGAAAAGCTCTGTATTCTAATGATGCGGCCTACTATAGACTACTTCAATGCCAGCCAGCCGGCTGATTGATGGGTTACCATGGTTACCAGGGTTGATAGTTGAAGTGGCACAGTTTGAGAACACATACCTCACACACACACACACACACACACACACACACACACACACACACACACACACACACACACACACACACACACACACACACACACACACACACACACACACACACAGAGAGAAGTAGCACTTCAAGAAATGTTATACAAGGTGGTCTACAAGTTCTGGCAGAGAAAGAGAATTAGAAAGGCTGAGGGAGAGAATGAGAGATGATAAGGGAGTAAAAGGCTGGAGATGAGTAGAGAGAAATATTGTAGATGAGGAGAAAGAGAGAGAGGAAGAGATGATGAGTGTGTAAATGAGAGCTGGGATGTGATTGACAGTATTAAGTATGATGTGTGATGAGAAAAAGGGAGGAAATGAGGGGAGGGTTGTAAAGGTTGTGTGTGTGTGGCCCTCTGCTGTGATGGTGTCTACTCTTAGTACACACGGTTCACTACACCCTGAAGACTGACTGTGACAATTAGAGAGCAGAGTTTCCATTAGCCTGCTAATCGGCTTTTGGCCGATAAAAAAAAAAAAAAACAAGAAATAAAACTGTTTCCAGCCAAAATGATCGGGACAAAACAAATCCCATTGCAAAATAATGCTTTTTATTCAATGATGGAAATACCATTCCATGTAAAAACATTTGACAGTCACGCTTATCGGTCTATAGGTCAATTTGCATAATTTAATGGAATTAAATTGGCTTGTGCGTATTTTCATTGGAGTAAAACGTGACCGTTCATTGTGGAAACATTTGAAACGCAATCACTTGTTTAAAACAGTTTTGGTGCAGAATAAAAAATAGCTCCTATTTCTATTTCTCAACTGGTAATTGAAGCGCGGCTCCCATCCACCATTCAAGTGCAGGCAACAGGCTATATGCACTCACCCACCACTTTACAATGTGAGCTGGAGGCAGTATGCATTTTGAAAACATACTTGTTTGAAACCTAAATGTTTTATTTTATATTATGAGGCATGTCTTACCTTGCTTCAAAGTACACTACGGGCAAAATCCAACCATGGAAAAACATGGAGGAAATTATTTAATAAAGACTTAATCGGCTGAGCGTGAGTTTAAAGTTTGGGGAAGCTTAAAATGTATCTTACCATTTCTACTGTTCCGCGTCCCAGTTATGATTTTCATGTGTGCATTTTCGTGAAACAGTTTCAGCTCAGTAATAAAGTTTCTCAAAATCATTGCCACATGGTTAATCATAACATTTGAATGAAAATAGATGAAAATGTAAAAGTTAAAAGTCAACTAATGTGAGATCACCAGCCTCTACCATATGACATATTGATACACCGAGATCCATTGGCGGCTAAAGAAATGAGCGCATGGAACTGATAGCCTATAAACCAATGCAGCAGTAGGCCTATAACGTCCATTGATTGCTCTTTCACACCGAGGATTGGTGATCATCGAGGGGGAGTTTGTTGGAATGATTTTTCAAATAGCTTACTGTGAGAAACTATAGTTTTAATATATTATCATTTGCAATGAATGTTAAAAAAAAGCACTTTCCTACATTTCTGCGCAGCAGGCCAGGAAAGTCTATGCGTGCTCAGGTGCGTGCACTCCCTCAACATTATCAGGACAGAGTAACCAGACACATGCTCATATGGAGCACTCTAAACAAAAAAACGATGAAAAAATGTATACATCTCGTAAATGATGGTTATGAAATGAACCCATAACCTGTTTCTCACAAGTGTAGGTTGTAAACTCTATAAACAATGTTTCCAATCCTAGAATGAGAACAGTAACTTACTGAAATTAGTACATGGTTTAACAGTAATGAATGTAACAAAATGATTGGGATTACATTTACTACTGGTGACATATATCACGGGGAACTGATAAAACAAACAATACACACTATGAATGCGCAAGAATTGGTGGGAAACAGCTGAGCCATTCTGGAGAGAGACTCACCTATATCTTTGCCACACACCCTTCCCCTTCTTGGCTTAACATTTTAAATTATACTCAAGACACATGATCTTCACACATATTTTAGATGCTTTACACTGACAGCCGCAACACAATAATCAGCTAGGCCTATATGAACAGGGACCCTGGGCATCTTTTAGTGTTTTTCAGAGTCAGTAGAAAGGCCTCTTTATAGTCACCTAAGTTTTCATAACTGTGACTTTAATTTCCTACCTGTGAAGATCTGTGAAGTTATTTGGATTTTTACGAATTATCTTTGAAAGACAGGGTCCTGAAAAAGGGACGTTTCTTTTTTTGCTGAGTTTAGAACCACTATAAGGGTTGGGGAGTAACGGATTACATGGATTAGATGTAATCCGTTACATGTAAAGGAATTACACAAAACGGTAACTGTAATCTGTTACCAGCAAAAACATTGTAATGTGTGCGCTGGGAGTCGGGAAACAAGTTCAGGGAGTGAATACATTTAATGAATAAACTAAACATAATACAAAACAAGAAACACGAACAACGCACAGACATGAAACTGAAACAATGACGCCTGGGGAAGAGAAGCTAAGAGAGTGACATACAGGGCAGGTAATCAAGGAGGTGATGGAGTCCAGGTGAGTGTCATTATGCACCCTTATGCATTATGCACCATTATGCATAACGAACAGCCTGGTGACCTAGAGGCCGGAGAGGGAACACGTGACAGTATCCCCTCCCCGACGCGCGGCTCCAGCCGTAGACCGCCGACCAAAATGACGATCCCGTCATTCTATAACGTGTACGCTGGGAGTCGGGAAGAAAGTTCAGGGAGTGAATACATTAATGAATAAACAAAACATAATACGAACAGCGCACAGACATGAAACCGAAACAATGACGCCTGGGGAAGGAACCAAAGGGAGGGACATATAAAGGGCAGGTAATCAAGGAGGTGATGGAGTCCAGGTGAGTGTCATTATGCGCTGATGAGCGTAACGATGGTGACAGGTGTGCGCCATAACGAGCAGCCTGGTGACCTAGAGGCCGGAGAGGGAGCACAAGTGACAAATATTGTAATCAGATTTCAGATACTTTTGAAAAACTAGATGATTACTTCTTGGATTACTTTCAAATTCAGAAAGGATGTTTGCAAAAAACAATCTTTGACACTTCTATGTCTTCTTAATGACATTTAGATCAGCATTGAAAAAAGACACAAATGTATGTTTGTTCCACCTGAGTGAGTCTGACCACAAGTCAGAGACCACTATGATGACACACCAAATGTGACCCAATTCAAGAAACTAGGCGTATGTCGCAAGTCACGACTTCACAGGAGAGCCTTTTGAACGTAAAAAATATTTATCAAAATGCGTTTTTTGGCAGAAATGCCTTCGCGAATATGTGAACTTTCATGTGCCTTAATATCAAACTTGTATGTCGAATAAAATTTTGAGACTGCTGTCTTTTTCTGTGGCTAAACCAACTAGGCTCGTAATTGAACAATTGTATTCATATTTACAGATGACATACAAGTTTGATGTTAAGGCACATGAAAGTTCACATGTTCGAGAAAGCATGTCTGCGCGTTGTTCGTGTTTTGTATGATGTTTCTTTATTAATTAAATGTATTCACTCCCTGAACTTACTTTTTGGCCGAAATGCCTTCTCGCACATGTGAACTTTCATGAGCCTTATTATCAAACTTGTATGTCATCTGTAAATACAAATAAATTGGTTAAATTACGAGCCTAGTTGGTTTAGCCACAGAAAAAGGCAGAGGTCTCAACGTCAACAGTGAAGAGGCAACTCCGGGATGTTGGCCTTCTAGGCAAAGTTGCAAAGAAAAAGCCATATCTCAGACTGGCCAATAAAAAGAAAAGATTAAGATGGGCAAAATAACACAGACACTGGACAGAGGAACTCTGCTTAGAAGGCCAGCATCCCTGAGTCGCCTCTTCACTTTTGACATTGAGACTGGTGTTTTGCGGGTACTATTTAATGAAGCTGCCAGTTGAGGACTTGTGAGGCGTCTGTTTCTCAAACTAGACACTAATGTACTTGTCCTCTTGCTCAGTTGTGCACCGGGGCCTCCCTCTCCTCTCTATTCTGGTTAGAGCCAGTTTGCGCTGTTCTGTGAAGGGAGTAGTACACAGCGTTGTACGAGATCTTCAGTTTCTTGGCAATTTCTCGCATGGAATAGCCTTCATTTCTTAGAACAAGACGAGACTGACACGTTTCAGAAGAAAGGCCATTTTGAGCTTGTAATAACCCACAAATGCTAACCCTCCAAATACTCAACTAGTCTAAAGAAGGACAGTTTTAATGCTTGTTTAATCAGAACAACAGTTTTCAGCTGTGCTAACATAATTGCAAAAGGGTTTTCTAATGATCAATTAGCTTTTTAAAATGATTAACTTGGATTAGCTAACCCAACGTGCCATTGGAACACAGGAGTGATGGTTGCTGATAATGGGCCTCTGAACGCATATGTAGATTTTAAATTAAAAATCCACCGTTTCCAGCTACAATAGTCATTTACAACATCAACAATGTCAACACTGTATTTCTGATCAATTTGATGTTATTTTAATGGACAAAAAAATTGCTTTTCTTTCAAAAACAAGGACATTTCTAAGTGACCCCAAACTTTTGAACAATAGTATATACAGTTGAAGTCAGAAGTTTACATACACCTTAGCCAAATACATTTAAACTCAGTTTTTCACAATTCCTGACATTTAATCCTAGTAAAAATTCCCTGTCTTAGGTCAGTTAGGATCACCACTTTATTTTAAGAATGTGAAAATGTCAGAATAATAGTAGAGAGGATGATTTATTTCAGCTTTTATTTCTTTCATCACATTCCCAGAGGGTCAGAAGTTTACATACAGTCAATTAGTATTTGGTAGCATTGCTTTTAAATTGTTTAAACTGGGTCAAGCAATTCAGGTAGCCTTCCACAAGCTTCCCACAATAAGTTGGGTGAATTTTGGCCCATTTCTCCTGACAGAGCTGGTGTAACTGAGTCAGGTTTGTAGGCCTCCTTGCTCGCACACGCTTTTTCAGTTCTGCCCACGAATGTTCTATAGGATTGAGGTCAGGGCTTTGTGATGGCCACTCCAATACCTTGACTTTGTTGTCCTTAAGCCATTTTGCCACAACATTGGAAGTATGCTTGGGGTCATTGTCCATTTGGAAGACCCATTTGCGACCAAGCTTTAACTTCCTGACTGATGTCTTGAGATGTTGCTTCAATATATCCACATCATTTTCCTGCCTCAATGATGCCATCTATTTTGTGAAGTTCACCAGTCCCTCCTGCAGCAAAGCACTCCCACAACATGATGCTGCCACCCCCGTGCTTCACAGTTGGGATGGTGTTCTTCGGCTTGCAAGCATCCCCCTTTTTCCTCCAAACATAACAATGGTCATTATGGCCAAACAGTTCTATTTTTGTTTCATCATACCAGAGGAAATTTCTCCCAAAAAGTACGATCTTTGTCCCCATGTGCAGTTGCAAAGCGTAGTCTGGCTTTTTTGTGGCAGTTTTGGAGCAGTGGCTTCTTCCATGCTGAGTGGACTTTCAGGTTATGTCGATATAGGACTCGTTTTACTGTGGATATGGATATTTTTGTACCTGTTTCCTCCAGCATCTTCACAATGTCTTTTGCTGTTGTTCTGGGATTGATTTGCACTTTTCGCACCAAAGTATGTTCATCTCTTGGAGACAGAACGTGTCTCTTTCCTGAGCGGTATGACGGCTGCGTGTTCCCATTGTCACGTTCCTGACCTGTTTTCCTTTGTTTTGTATTTGTTTTAGTTGGTCAGGGCGTGAGTTGGGTGGGTTGGTCTAGGTTTGATTTTCTATGTTGGGATTTTGTGTTCGGCCTGGTATGATTCTCAATCAGAGACAGCTGTCAATCGTTGTCCCTGATTGAGAATCATACTTAGGCAGCCTGGGTTTCACCTGTGTTTTGTGGGTGTTTGTTCCTGTGTCAGTGTTTGGGCCACACAGGACTGTTTCAGGTTAGTCTTGGTTGTTGTATTTTGTAGTGTTTGTTGTTTTCCCATTAAAATATGAATACTTACCAATCCGCATCTTGGTCCGATCCATGCTCCTTCTCGTCTGAGGAGGAGAACGACTACGACAGCCGTTACAGAAACACCCACCATAACAGGACCAAGCGGATTGGAGAAGGAAGGCAAGAACAACAGCAATGGGGAAAAGAGGAATGGACTTGGGAGGAAATCCTAGACGGGAAAGGACCCTGGGCAGAGCCAGAGGAGTGTCGCCGCCCCAAAGCGGAGCTGGAGGCAGCGAAAGCGGAGAGGAGGTTTTATGAGGCGAAAGCAAGGCAGAGCGGCTGGAAGCCCGAGAGGCTCACCCAAAAATTTCTTGGGGGGGGGGGGGGGCTAAAGGGGAGTGTGGCGAAGCCGGGTTGGATACCCGAGCCAACTCCCCGGGCTTACCGTGGAGTGAGAGGGCGTCGTACTGGTCAGACACCGTGTTATGCGGTGGAGCGCACGGTGTCCCCAGTACGCGTGCTTAGCCCAGTGCGGGCTATTCCACCTTGCCGCACTGGGAGGGCTAGGTTGGGCATCGAGCCGGGTGCCATGAAGCCGGCCCAACATATCTGGCCTCCAGTACGTCTCCTCGGGCCGGCGTACATGGCACCAGCCTTACAGGTGGTGTCCCCGGTTCGCCTGCATAGCCCAGTGCGGGCTATTCCACCTCGCCGCACTGGCAGGGCTACGGGGACCATTCAACCTGGTAAGGTTGGGGAGGCTCGGTGCTCAAGAGCACGTGTCCTCCTTCACGGTCCGGTATATCCGGCGCCACCTTCCCACCCCAGCCCAGTACCATCAGTGCCGACACCACGCACCAGGCTTCCAGTGCATTTCCAGAGCCCTGTTCCTCCTCCACGCACTCTCCCTGTGGTGCGTGTCTCCAGCCCAGTGCCTCCAGTTCCGGCACCACGCACCAGACCTACTGTGCGCCTCAGCAGGTCAGAGTCGGCCGTCTGCTCAACGCCGCCTGCGCTGCTTGCCTGCTCAGCGCAGCCTGTGTCTGAACTGCCTGCCTTCCCAGCGCTGTCTGAACTGCCTGCCTTCCCAGCGCTGTCTGAACTGCCTGCCTGCCCAGCGCTGCCCGTCTGTCCCGAGCCTTCAGAGCCATCCAGCCAGGACCAGCCAGAGCCGTCCAGCCAGGACCAGCCAGAGCCGTCCAGCCAGGACCAGCCAGAGCCGTCTAGCCAGGACCAGCCAGAGCCGTCCAGCCAGGACCAGCCAGAGCCGTCCAGCCAGGACCAGCCAGAGCCGTCCAGCCAGGATCAGCCAGAGCCGTCCAGCCAGGATCAGCCAGAGCCGGCCAGCCAGGATCAGCCAGAGCCGGCCAGCCAGGATCAGCCAGAGTTGTCCAGCCAGGATCAGCCGGAGCCGGCCAGCCAGGATCCGCCGGAGCCTTCCGCCAGCCAGGATCCGCCGGAGCCTTCCGCCAGCCAGGATCCGCCGGAGCCTTCCGCCAGCCAGGATCCGCCGGAACCTTCCGCCAGCCAGGATCCGCCGGAGCCTTCCGCCAGCCAGGATCCGCCCCTCAGTCCGGTGCTGCCCCTCAGTCCGGTGCTGCCCCTCAGTCCGGTGCTGCCCCTCAGTCCGGTGCTGCCCCTCAGTCTGTTACTGCTCTTTGGAATAGTGGGATTGACATGGAGGGTGGATATTGGGAGGAGGCCACGGAAGCGGGGGTTGACTATGGTGGGGTGGGGACCACGACCAGCGCCAGAGCCGCCACCGTGGACAGACGCCCACCCAGACCCTCCCCTAGACTTTGTGCTGGTGCGCCCGGAGTTCGCACCTTAAGGGGGGGGTTCTGTCACGTTCCTGACCTGTTTTCCTTTGTTTTGTATTTGTTTTAGTTGGTCAGGGCGTGAGTTGGGTGGGTTGGTCTAGGTTTGATTTTCTATGTTGGGATTTTGTGTTCGGCCTGGTATGATTCTCAATCAGAGACAGCTGTCAATCGTTGTCCCTGATTGAGAATCATACTTAGGCAGCCTGGGTTTCACCTGTGTTTTGTGGGTGTTTGTTCCTGTGTCAGTGTTTGGGCCACACAGGACTGTTTCAGGTTAGTCACGTTTGTTGGTTGTTGTATTTTGTAGTGTTTGTTGTTTTCCCATTAAAATATGAATACTTACCAATCCGCATCTTGGTCCGATCCATGCTCCTCCTCGTCTGAGGAGGAGAACGACTACGACAGCCGTTACACCCATGGTGTTTATACTTGCGTACTATTGTTTGTAGAGATGAACGTGGTACCTTCAGGCGTTTGGAAATTGCTCCCAAGGATGAACCAGACTTGTAGAGGTCTACAATTTCTTTATTGAGGTCTTGGCTGATTTCTTTTGATTTTCCCATGATGTCAAGCAACGAGGCACTGAGTTTGAAGGTAGGCCTTGAAATACATCCACAGGTACACCTCCAATTGACTCAAATGATGTCAATTAGCCTATCAGAAGCTTCTAAAGCCATGACATAATTTTCTGGAATTTTGTAAACTTCTGACCCACTGGAATTGTGATATAGTAAATTATAAGTGAAATAATCTGTCTGTAAACAGTTGTTGGAAAAATGACTTGTGTCGTGCACCAAGCAGATGTCCTAACCGACTTGCCAAAACTATAGTTTGTTAACAAGACATTTGTGGAGTGGTTGAAAAACGAGTTTTAATGACTCCAACCTAAGTGTATGTAAACTTCTGACTTCAACTGTATATACACACATTGATTATTGAAGAATATAATTTAAAAATGCCTCATGAGTTTAGTTCAAGTGTCACACCCAAATCCAAAATATACGCTTGTTTTTCTCCAATGTTTGTAAACATTGTAAATGTAAACACACCGTATAGCCTCAAAACATGGTTAAAACAATCATTTTGATATCATGGCTGGTCAGTCCTTGCATCCATAGTGCTGTCTATTAATTTGAGAGCGGTTAGGTTTAAGTTAGGCTTAGGTTAGGCGGTTAGGCCCATCCCTCAACTTTTTACCAAAACAGCGGCCATTTTGTTATTGGATCATCTGTGATTTAAACAGCTGCATTATCCAGATATCAAAGTGTCACCCACTAAAAAGGTAAACAATAGGCCTATAGCAAATGCAGCATAAGGCATTTATTTTTCACATGTTAACAGCAATTTTCAGTAGTGCTCAAAGCATGCCATTCCATGAGCGTAGCATTTATTTTTCAACTAGAATCAATGAGCCCAATCAGTCCATGACAACAAAATCATAAACAGAGTAGAGCTGGCTAGTAAGTCCTTAGTTTTGGGGTTATGCTCAGGTAAAACAATTGGCTAACCTATACTTCCATAATTCAAAGTCCTATTCTTGAAGATCAAGGGGTACACGATTTATTGGAATTAGGTTGCTAGATAGAATCCCTGAGCTGACAAGGTAAAAATGTCGTTCTGCCCCTGAACGAGGCAGTTTTTGGTCTCAGAATTTGTTCTTCACTGACTTGCCTAGTTAAATAAAGGTTAAATAAAAAAATACATTAAAAGGCAGGCAGGGGTCAATAATCCAGAGAGGGTGTAAAGCACCGGAACAGCAGGCGGGGTCAGGTCAGGCAGAGGTCAATAATCCAGAGAGGGTGTAAAGCACCGGAACAGCAGGCGGGGTCAGGTCAGGCAGAGGTCAATAATCCAGAGAGTGTGTAAAGCACCGGAACAGCAGGCGGGGTCAGGTCAGGCAGGGGTCAATAATCCAGAGAGTGTGTAAAGCACCGGAACAGCAGGCGGGGTCAGGTCAGGCAGAGGTCAATAATCCAGAGAGTGTGTAAAGCACCGGAACAGCAGGCGGGGTCAGGTCAGGCAGAGGTCAATAATCCAGAGAGGGTGTAAAGCACCGGAACAGCAGGCGGGGTCAGGTCAGGCAGAGGTCAATAATCCAGAGAGTGTGTAAAGCACCGGAACAGCAGGCGGGGTCAGGTCAGGCAGAGGCCAATAATCCAGAGAGTGTGTAAAGCACCGGAACAGCAGGCGGGGTCAGGTCAGGCAGAGGTCAATAATCCAGAGAGTGTGTAAAGCACCGGAACAGCAGGCGGGGTCAGGTCAGGCAGAGGTTAATAATCCAGAGAGGGTGTAAAGCACCGGAACAGCAGGCGGGGTCAGGTCAGGCAGAGGTCAATAATCCAGAGAGGGTGTAAAGCACCGGAACAGCAGGCGGGGTCAGGTCAGGCAGAGGTCAATAATCCAGAGAGTGTGTAAAGCACCGGAACAGCAGGTGGGGTCAGGTCAGGCAGGGGTCAATAATCCAGAGAGTGTGTAAAGCACCGGAACAGCAGGCGGGGTCAGGTCAGGCAGAGGTCAATAATCCAGAGAGGGTGTAAAGCACCGGAACAGCAGGCGGGGTCAGGTCAGGCAGAGGTCAATAATCCAGAGAGGGTGTAAAGCACCGGAACAGCAGGCGGGGTCAGGTCAGGCAGAGGTCAATAATCCAGAGAGTGTGTAAAGCATCGGAACAGCAGGCGGGGTCAGGTCAGGCAGAGGTTAATAATCCAGAGAGGGTGTAAAGCACCGGAACAGCAGGCGGGGTCAGGTCAGGCAGAGGTCAATAATCCAGAGAGTGTGTAAAGCACCGGAACAGCAGGCGGGGTCAGGTCAGGCAGAGGTCAATAATCCAGAGAGGGTGTAAAGCACCGGAACAGCAGGCGGGGTCAGGTCAGGCAGAGGTCAATAATCCAGAGAGTGTGTAAAGCACCGGAACAGCAGGTGGGGTCAGGTCAGGCAGGGGTCAATAATCCAGAGAGTGTGTAAAGCACCGGAACAGCAGGCGGGGTCAGGTCAGGCAGAGGCCAATAATCCAGAGAGTGTGTAAAGCACCGGAACAGCAGGCGGGGTCAGGTCAGGCAGAGGTCAATAATCCAGAGAGTGTGTAAAGCACCGGAACAGCAGGCGGGGTCAGGTCAGGCAGAGGTTAATAATCCAGAGAGGGTGTAAAGCACCGGAACAGCAGGCGGGGTCAGGTCAGGCAGAGGTCAATAATCCAGAGAGGGTGTAAAGCACCGGAACAGCAGGCGGGGTCAGGTCAGGCAGAGGTCAATAATCCAGAGAGTGTGTAAAGCACCGGAACAGCAGGTGGGGTCAGGTCAGGCAGGGGTCAATAATCCAGAGAGTGTGTAAAGCACCGGAACAGCAGGCGGGGTCAGGTCAGGCAGAGGCCAATAATCCAGAGAGTGTGTAAAGCACCGGAACAGCAGGCGGGGTCAGGTCAGGCAGAGGTCAATAATCCAGAGAGTGTGTAAAGCACCGGAACAGCAGGCGGGGTCAGGTCAGGCAGAGGTCAATAATCCAGAGAGGGTGTAAAGCACCGGAACAGCAGGCGGGGTCAGGTCAGGCAGAGGTCAATAATCCAGAGAGGGTGTAAAGCACCGGAACAGCAGGCGGGGTCAGGTCAGGCAGAGGTCAATAATCCAGAGAGTGTGTAGAGCACCGGAACAGCAGGCGGGGTCAGTTCAGGCAGAGGTCGGTAATCCAGAGAGGGTGTAAAGCACCGGAACAGCAGGCGGGGTCAGGTCAGGCAGAGGTCAATAATCCAGAGAGGGTGTAAAGCACCGGAACAGCAGGCGGGGTCAGGTCAGGCAGAGGTCAATAATCCAGAGAGGGTGTAAAGCACCGGAACAGCGGGCGGGGTCAGGTCAGGCAGAGGTCAATAATCCAGAGAGTGTGTAAAGCACCGGAACAGCGGGCGGGGTCAGGTCAGGCAGGGGTCAATAATCCAGAGAGTGTGTAAAGCACCGGAACAGCAGGCGGGGTCAGGTCAGGCAGAGGTCGGTAATCCAGAGAGTGTGTAAAGCACCGGAACAGCAGGCGGGGTCAGGTCAGGCAGAGGTCGGTAATCCAGAGAGTGTGTAAAGCACCGGAACAGCAGGCGGGGTCAAGTCAGGCAGAGGTCGGTAATCCAGAGTAGAGGCAAAGGTACAGGACGGCAGGCAGGAAAGGTCAAAAATAGGGACTATAGCGAAGAAGGGAAGGGAAACCACTGGTAGGTTTGAATGAAGAAAACAAACTCGCACAGACAGAAAACACAGGTATAAGTACCCAGGGGAATAATGGGGAAGATGGGTGACACCTGGAGGGGGGTGGAGACAAGCAAAAGGACAGGTGAAACAGATCAGGGCGTGACAAAATATATAATTTAATCGTATTATTATATGTAGTAGAAAGTGATTGGCTAGAAGAAACCTACATAACCAACCCATAAAGTAACATTTAACATCCATATATGGCCAGCTATGTAAACTTTAACATTGATTTAAAATAGATTGTGCAATAGATGGTAACATACATTTTTGTTTTCTTATAATGCCTCTTAAGGGGAAAGTAATCTAAAAGTAACGGAATGTAATCAGATTATGTTACTGAGTTTGGGTAATCCAAAAGTTACATTACTGATTACAGTTTTGGACAGGTAACTGTAACGGATTACATTTAGAAAGTAACTACCCAACCCTGCTGTCAGCTGCACTGTTTAGAATGGTGTTTTCCCGCGAATTGCATTTGAGCAAAATTTTTCAAACAACATTTTATTGGCTGCTTCATTACCTGAGTTGCATATTCTGCTAAAATGCATTACCATAATCTACATGTGATTTCTGTCATTCTGATCACCGCGGGTGGACACCCCAATGGGTTATATGCACCCATTGCATATGGGTCCAGTAAATTTCTCAAATTGCCAGTAAATCTTCAGAGTCACGTTGTCCGGCGCCACAGTTTCCTAACAGAAACTCTGTTGGAGAGAGACTGAGAGAGAGAAACAATTTGAATTAAAAAAACACTTAATTAGGTAAACGAAAAGCAATGTAACTACATTTAAAACAGTAACAGAAATACACCAGAGAGAGAGGAAGACTGAAAGCATGCAGGATACTGAGAGATAAAGGTTGCTGGAGAATCAGACGCCCGGTCTGTGTGTGTGTGTGTTTCTATGTGTGTGTGTGTTTCTATGTGTGTGTTTCTATATGTGTGTTTCTATGTGTGTGTGTGTTTCTATGTGTATGTGTATGTGTATGTGTATGTGTATGTGTATGTGTATGTGTATGTGTGTGTGTGTGTGTGTGTGTGTGTGTTTCTGTTTCTGTGTGTGTGTTTCTATGTGTGTGTGTTTCTATGTGTGTGTGTGTGTGTGTTTCTATATGTGTGTGTGTGTGTTTCTATGTGTGTGTTTCTATGTGTATGTTTATGTGTGTGTGTGTGTTTCTATGTGTGTGTGTGTGTGTTTCTATGTGTGTGTTTCTATGTGTATGTTTATGTGTGTGTGTGTGTGTGTGTTTCTATGTGTGTGTTTCTATATGTGTGTGTGTGTGTTTCTATGTGTGTGTTTCTATGTGTATGTTTATGTGTGTGTGTGTGTGTGTGTGTGTGTTTCTATGTGTGTGTTTCTATATGTGTGTGTGTGTGTTTCTATGTGTATGTTTATGTGTGTGTGTGTGTTTCTATGTGTGTGTTTTTATGTGTGAGTTTCTATGTGTGTGTGTGTGTGTGTGTTTCTATGTCTGTGCTTCTATGTCTGTTTTTCTATGTGTGTGTATGTGTGTTTCTATGTTTGTGCTTCTATGTGTGTGTGTTTTTACGTGTGTATTAGGGTACAAGTGCTCTGGGATGCTTCTGACTAAGAATAGCAGCTGGCTGGTCCTTTAGCCTCAAGCCACACAGTCTACATACTTTACAGAGCTCTCTGTTTACCTGGATATGTTGAGGCCTGGGACTGTGTGTGTGAGTGAGTGTGTTTTTCTCAGTTGTATCATCCAGATTCTATCATTCAGAGGAAATCAGCATGTTCAACGCACGCACGCACGCACGCACACACACACACACACACACACACACACACACACACACACAGGCTCAGCATAGGCCTATTTCTATTTTGCTACTTTAGACAGCTCTGTCTGCCGGCTCAAAGCTCTCCAGTCTGACACATAAATGGAAGTCAACTATTGGTCCACAGGCCTTGGTCCACAGGCAGCTGTTGTGTCTCACTGTGTTGACATGCTGCCTAGCGGTTCTATCATGTTGTTGTTCAGATTAGACACCAGAGATATGAACTGATGGCTCGATGTGGAGTGGTCCTGTGTGTGGGCCTGCCTTCCCCTCTCTCACTTTCTCTCTCCCTCTCTCTCCCCCTCCCTCTCTCTCTCTTTCCCTCCATCTCTCTCCCTCTCTCTCTCATTGTTATCCCCCAGCTGACAGCAGGCCTTCGGCCGGGGACGCCGCATTAGCCGCAGTAAGGAGCTGCACAAGCACTGGTGGTTATGTAACCTGCACACACGCACACGCACACGCACACACACACACTCACACGCGCACGCACGCACACACACAACACGGACAAGCCCTTAAGCCTCTCTCTGGTCTCTTAACAGGCACACACACTAGCTAGTGTCTCTCACCCACTTATATACTGTACTCACGTGCACGCCGCACACACGTTTGTATCATCAGATTTTATTTGATATCAACAAATTCTTGTGGTGGAATTTGAATTTAGTTGTATGAAAATGAATTGAAATGAATTCTAATTGAATCAGCATTTTATGTATCAGGTACAGATAACATGTTTATTTTCTAAATAAGCAGACCAGTGGTGACATTCAAATCATAATTATATGAAAATACATTTTAATTTAAAAATTGAAAATTAACATTCAACGTGTAATAATATTGTTGAATAGAATAGAATAAAAAACTTTTCTTCCCAAGGAATCGATGGGCAGAACACAGTAGATAAATAAGACAACATTTATTTATGCTCTATAACACTCTCCTGTTCAATATCCTGTCCTCTCTCCTGTCCTCTCTCCTCTCTCCTGTCCTCTCTCCTCTCTCCTGTCCTCTCTCCTGTCCTCTCTCCTGTTCTCTCTCCTGTTCTCTCTCCTGTCCTCTCTCCTCTCTCCTGTTCTCTCTCCTGTCCTCTCTCCTCTCTCCTGTTCTCTCTCCTGTTCTCTCTCCTGTTCTCTCTCCTGTCCTCTCTCCTGTCCTCTCTCCTCTCTCCTGTCCTCTCTCCTGTCCTCTCTCCTCTCTCCTGTCCTCTCTCCTCTCCTCTCTCCTGTCCTCTCTCCTCTCTCCTGTCCTCTCTCCTCTCTCCTGTCCTCTCTCCTCTCTCCTGTTCTCTCTCCTGTTCTCTCTCCTGTCCTCTCTCCTGTCCTCTCTCCTCTCTCCTGTTCTCTCTCCTGTCCTCTCTCCTGTCCTCTCTCCTCTCCTGTCCTCTCTCCTGTCCTCTCTCCTGTCCTCTCTCCTGTCCTCTCTTCTGTTCTCTCTCCTGTTCTCTCTCCTGTTCTCTCTCTTGTCCTCTCTCCTGTCCTCTCTCCTGTCCTCTCTCCTGTCCTCTCTTCTGTTCTCTCTCCTGTTCTCTCTCCTGTCCTCTCTCCTGTCCTCTCTCCTGTCCTCTCTCCTGTCCTCTCTCCTGTTCAATATCCCGTTCTCTCTCCTGTCCTCTCTCCTGTCCTCTCTCCTGTCCTCTCTCCTGTCCTCTCTCCTGTTCTCTCTCCTGTCCTCTCTCCTGTCCTCTCTCCTGTTCTCTCTCCTGTTCTCTCTCCTGTCCTCTCTCCTGTCCTCTCTCCTGTTCTCTCTCCTGTTCTCTCTCCTGTCCTCTCTCCTGTCCTCTCTCCTGTCCTCTCTCCTGTCCTCTCTCCTGTCCTCTCTCCTGTCCTCTCTCCTGTCCTCTCTCCTGGCCTCTCTCCTGTCCTCTCTCATGTCCTCTCTCCTGTCCTCTCTCCTGTCCTCTCTCCTGGCCTCTCTCATGTCCGATCTCCTGTCCCCTCTCCTGTTCTCTCTCCTGTTCTCTTGGTCAGGGAACTGAGTGACAAACAGAAGGGCTCATTTGGGATGACATTTCCTGCTTTCCATGCCCAAGAAATATTCTCTCCGGTTTTTAAACAATGAAGTCACGTTTCATATTATGAGAGTATTGTTTATGTGGTGGGAATGCTTAATATGTAGGAAATTGCGTGTTTATCGGATTCCTTTCAGAGAAATAACAAGACAAGGATAAACACTAGTCAGACAAAAACAGCATCATTCTTCTAATACTGGAATGTAAGTTCTGGGTTTTGTGAATGTGTGTCTACGTGCGTGTGTGTGCCTTTCCAGAACATTCTGTGTGACCCTGATTTAGCCTACTGCAGTCAAAGGTTAAGCAGACCAATATAAGCAGACCAAGTGGGGATTTTTTTGTATTCTCGCCTGGACAGATTTTGACAGAAGTGGACCTTCTCACTTCGCCTCTTCCTCTCTGGTACCACCTTAAAATGTTGATTCTATTTCCTGTTTACTTCCTGGTAATAGTATTTATGTTTCCTGTTTCCTCCAGCACTACTTCCTGGTGGTGTTTGGCCATGACGGTCAGAAGCCTCTGGAGCTGCGGACGGAGGAGGAGTCAGACTGCAAAAAGTGGGTGGAGTCTATCCAACAGGCCAGGTAAGAGGGTGGAGTCTATCCAACGACAGCACCTCAACACCTTTTTACAAGAGCCTGGGGGCTAAGAACTCGCAGCTACTGTAGCAGCTAGGGGCTAAGGGAAGGATAGGAGTTAGGCTCTGATTTCGGTCTGCCTTGCTTGTTATACTCATGACACACATGCAAATGCCTCGGCTGACTGTCACCTAGGCAGCCGGTATGCCGTCTTCTGCTCTGAGACACACAGTGACTGTGTAGTGATCCTCACACTAAACACACACACACACAACCCCCTCTCCACACGTCTGTTCCATTTGTAAGCGTGTGTGTGCTCTGCTCGGAGCAGTCCACATTTAGGTCACACTC